>NC_142590.1:93206823-93520720 GCF_965207765.1 Zootoca vivipara | reverse complement strand
TGTTTTCATAGAATTGTAGAGTTGGACGGGACCAATGGGTTGCCCAGTCCATCCCCCTGCAGTGCAAGAATCGGTGATGGGAATGGGAGACAGAGCTGTTTGATTCCCCTCCCAAGAAACCCACCCTTTTCTCCTCCTCCTCTTCTTCTCCTCCATACCTCTTGCAGTGTACCTGGAGACTTATGGCTGTCAGATGAATGTCAACGATACGGAGATCGCTTGGTCCATCCTCCAGAAAAGTGGCTACCTGAGGACCAGCAGTCTGGAGGAGGTAATGCTTGGCCTCTGCAGTTGCTTGTGGCATATGTTGCCCTGACCAATGGCTCTCTTCCACCTTGAGGGCTAGAAAGTTTGCTTTTTCTTTTGGAAACAGAATGATCTGAGTCAGAGGGTTCTAGTCTGGCACTGGAGTTCTGTCCCACTTAGACGGAGCATTTTGTTTCCCATCCAGTTTTAGAAATATTTTTTCTCCCTTCCATTTATCCCCTTCTCCTTCTCTCTTCCATTAGGCAGATGTGATTCTCCTTGTCACGTGTTCAATCAGGTACGAAAGTGTATTCCCTGGTTTCCAAAAGGGGTGCAACAGAGGTAACCCTGGCTTATTGTAAAATAAAAAAAATCCTTCAGTAGCACCTTAAAGACCAACTAAGTTTTTATTTTGGTATGAGCTTTCATGTGCATGCACACTTCATCAGATACTCTTTTTTTTCTTTTTAAAAATAATTTTTATTTTATATAAACAAAACAAAACAAAACATACAACACATATCCATCCACCTTCCCTCCCCCCGCAAGTCCACTTCTGCCACCAGTAGATCCTGCAAGTGTTGAGACCGAAGGTAGTCCATTTTACAGCTGAGTTTATCCTCCCCACCTCCTCCATCCCCCCCCCCGCCACCAAGAGGCACAGAGATAGAAGGAGTATTGGGGTTTGGGTTCCCCCCTGCTGTTCCTCCAACATAAACAACAAAAAAGAAAAAGAAAGCTCACCATTTCTAAGTTACTTAACATTGTAATTGCGACTTCCTCAGATCTCCTCTTCCTGGTTTCCATGGGTTTCTTAATATGTTTAAAGCGAGGGGGAGGGAGGAGAGTGTGCTTAAAAGAACAAAGTTAAGAGTTTGGTTAGATAAATGATTGTATGTAATAATTGATTTTCCTTGAGGGAGGGGGAGGAATGGCTGGGGAAAGAAATTTTAGATTTGTATATTAGTTTTGCAATGTTTATTGAGATGGTTGGGCAGGTAGCTACCTACCTTCCTCCCTATTGCCCTGAAGCCCCTGGTGGCAGGGGGGGCTCTGGGGGCGGGGGGGAGGCGGTGGAAGGAAACCCAATCATAAAAATGGATCTTCTTTAGAAGGTCGCACCCCATGGGCTTCCCTTGTGGCAGGAGGGGGCCAGTGGGGGGGGCGTCACGAAGAAGGAGGGAGACAATGTTTATATTTAATGAAAATATTTGGATCTAAGAATAAGAAACTTCGTCAGATAGCGTCATTCGGAGAAAGGGTTTCCTAGCCCTGGCAGAAAAGCTGATCCTTTGCTGCTCCTCAGGGAGAAGGCTGAGCAGACCATCTGGAACCGCTTACGATACCTCACGGCTCTGAAGTCCAAGCGGCCCCGATTGCAAGCGCCCTTACGGATCGGGATATTAGGTAATGCGGAACGCCATAGCTAATACTGCTGGTCCGGGGGGGGGGGGTTGGGGGGGGTTGGCATTGGGTAGAGCATTGGAAGGGGGAGAGGCTTTATTGTTTTGTTCTTGCTCTTGTTTTTATTATGCACTTTGTGGTTTTTATCTTGCATTTTTATGCTGTGAGCCTCCCTGGGATCTACAGATGAAGGGCGGTATACAAATTGAACAAATTAGGGCGGTATACAAATTAGAAGACAGTGAAATTAATGGTAAAAACAGTCAAAACAACTCCTTAATGTGCAAAGTGTATATCCAGCAGTAAACAGTTCTCCCCGTCTGCAGGTTGCATGGCCGAGAGGCTGAAGGAGAAGATCCTGGAGCGGGAGAAGTTAGTCGACCTCGTGGCGGGTCCAGATGCTTACCGTGACCTTCCCAGGCTCCTGGCAGTGGCCGAAACGGGCCAGCAAGCCGCCAACGTCCTGCTCTCCCTGGATGAAACTTACGCAGACATCCTGCCTGTCCACACCAGCGCCAGCCCCACGTCGGCCTTCGTGTAAGTGCCAGGTGGGCTGCTTGGTCCTCCGGTCAGGCTCTGCGGGGTTGCGAGTTCAAGTGCACTTGCACATGGGCCGTGAATCTGTTCAAAGTGACCAGAGCACTTTGAGGTCCCAAGTCTCTCATCTTCATGATGCATGCACCTGCTGCCTCCCTCTGAGTTGCAGAGCCTGGTTTTTTCCATGAGCCAAGCTCCATGGGCTGCAGGCAGTTGGATCTGAAATAGCCTCATTTTAAAAATCAAGATGCTAGCCCTCATGTTTGAATATACAATTTGAAGAAATTGCAGTTGGCATTTCCTCAAGGCTTTGCTGGGGAAGCCAGCAAAGCAAGCAGAAATGCTCCCTCCTCCTGTAACTGCGATTCAGAAGCATTGCTGCCTCCAACTGTTGAAGCAGAGCATAGCCATCTTGGCTAATAGCCATTGATACCCTCTCCAATCCTCTTTTAAAGGCATTCACGTTGCTGGTCGTCACTGCCTCTTGTGGGAGGGAGTTCCACAGCTTAACTTTGTGCTGTGTGAACAAGGACTTCCTTTTGCCTGTCCTGAATCTTCTAAGAAATTGGTCCGGCGGACTTGG
Source organism: Zootoca vivipara (assembly GCF_965207765.1). Taxonomy (NCBI): domain Eukaryota; kingdom Metazoa; phylum Chordata; class Lepidosauria; order Squamata; family Lacertidae; genus Zootoca; species Zootoca vivipara. The sequence continues at coordinate 93,517,950 of NC_142590.1, read as the reverse complement.
CGTATATCTCAGTCCTGGGAGGGGAAACAAAGACCGTGACAGACTCCCCTCCCACCACCCCATGGGGACTTCTCCCCCCCCCCTCTCTCTCTCACAGGTCCATCATGCGCGGCTGCGACAACATGTGCACCTACTGCATCGTCCCCTTCACCCGCGGGCGTGAGAGGAGCCGGCCAGTGGCCTCCATCCTGCAGGAGGTGCAAGCACTCTCGGACCAGGTGACCAGCCCCACTGCGAAACTCGCCTGCTGCATTGTGGGCAGGGAGGTGGGAGGAGCCCTGGAAGCCACAAATGGGGATCTCCAGGCCCAGGGGGTGGGTGTGCTCCCCCCAGGCCTCTCTGCCTGGCTTCAGCCTCATTCCTCACCCTCCACTCCTGAGTCTTTTTGCCTCGGCTGGAATGCAGCTGTGACCTCCGGCGATGCTTATCGCTTGCCTGGATGGAGTGCAAAATGCCTCCGGTTCCTGGCTTCTCTCGCCACCCTCTCCCTCTGTGCGTCCTTCCCCACATTGCCAATCATGACCCGGCCGCCTCCCTCTGCAGGGGGTGAAGGAGGTGACCCTGTTGGGCCAGAACGTCAACAGCTACCGGGACACCTCCGAGGCCCAGTTCCTCTCAGCGACCCCAACTCAGCTGAGTCGCGGCTTCAACTCTGTCTACAAGCCCAAGCAGGGCGGGTTGCGCTTTGCGGACCTCCTGGACCGGGTGTCTGCCATCGATCCCGAAATGAGGATCCGTTTCACTTCCCCGCACCCCAAGGACTTCCCGGACGAGGTGGGTTTGGCTCCCCTTCCTCTGCTGGCCTACTGGCCAAGGGCAAGTGGTTGCCCACAGCCAGGGGTCCATTGATGGCCGCTCTGTTCTCGGCAGGTCTTCCAGCTCATGAAGGAGAGGCACAACATCTGCAAACATCTGCACCTCCCGGTCCAGAGCGGAAGCACCCGTGTCCTGGAGGCGATGAGGAGAGGGTGAGTCTTGCACATGTTAGACACCCCTACTATATTATTAGACTGTCATTAAAAATAGGTATATATCAGGGGTGGCCAACTCCCAAGAGACTGCGATCTACTCACAGAGTTAAAAACTGGCAGTGATCTACCCCCTTTTTGGGGGTTCAGGTCAAAGTTGTTGAGATTTTTTTGAGGAAGGCCCATTTTTGGGGGGTTCGGGTCAAAGTTGTTGAGCTTTTTTAAGGGGAGCCACAGTTGTTCAGCTTCTTTGGGAGAGCCAGTGATCTCCTGCTTGCTGGTTTCCCATTGAGGCATCTGGTCAGTCACTGTGAGAACAGGATGCTGGGCTAGGTGGGCCATTGGCCTCATCCAGAAGCCAAGCTCTTTTGATGTTCTGATGTTTTTAAATAAGAAGTTTCAGGGTCGTAAGAAACAGACATTCCGTGCCCTAATGTTGCTTCATGTTTTCTTGGTTTTCTAAGTAATGGATATGGGAAATATCACCATCATTTTATTTGTATTCCGCCTTCCCACAGGTAAAACAATGCTCAAGGTGGCTTACAATATGAAAAGATTTAAACAGTTACAAACATAGCAAAGTAGTCATAAAAGTAGATAAAAAAACTACATAATCAAACTGAAAAATTCCAAATAAAAATAAAGATACAGAAAATTAATATCAATGACAGCAAACACTCCCAACAAAACTTTTCCCCAAATATCCCAGTCCTTGCTGGGCAGCAGCAGCAGCAGTTCTTATGAAGCCTGCCAGGCCCCACCATGTACTGTATCTGTCTGCCACAGGGTGCCTGAGGCTGCATCAGTGCCTCCTAACTTTGCCCTCTCTGCTTCACCCACCCAGATATACCCGGGAAGCTTACTTGGCGCTCGTACACCTCATCCGAGACTCTTTGCCAGGTGGGTTCCTCCTGTAGCCGTTGTTGCTGCTGCTTACTCTCCCAACTTCCCTACTGGTTTGAGTTACATCTTTATGGACTTTCAGCTTAACCTGTGAGCATGTGGGAAAGTGAAGGGCTGGGGCTGCCTTGCCCAAGGTGTCTTTCTCTGTGTTGGTGTGATGGGGAAATAGTTCTGCTTCCAGAGACTAAAGATTTGTGGGCAAGGGAGCGCCAGGAGAGGGGGGGGATTGGGGAGCTGAAGAAGCAGGGGGGGTTCAAGGCCAGGTGGCCAGAATGATATTAAAGACAAGGTTGCTCATAATGTAGGGTGGTGTCTGGTGGTGTCACAGATTTCATAGAATTGTAGAACTGGAAGGGACACCAAGAGGAAGGGGGCAGCTGAGATTCTCAGGCTGTCAGATGGAAGCATAGAGCTGGCTGGGAACTGATCCGCTGCTCTCGAGAAACACTTACAGTTTTCCTTGGAGCAAGGGGCTGGGCGAGAGGCTGCCCTCTTCTTGCTGAGGATTTCCCCAAAATGAGTGTTTTGATGGGCACCTCATTCCAGAGCTGAGCAAAGTTAGGAATTCCTTCCTGAGGTTTAATGGTCATAAGTGGGTTGTTGTTTTTATTTTGGTTATATGTTTTTTGGGTTTTATATTTTGATTTTGTTCGACGAACCACCCTGAGACCTCCAGGTATAGGGCGGTACAGTGGTACATTGGTTTAAGAACAGTCCTGTTTACGAACGATTTGGTTTACGAACTCCACAAAACTGGAAGTAGTGTCCCGGTTTGTGGAATTTACCTTGGTCTAAGAACAGAACCCGAACGGTGGAAGGGCACCGGCAGTGGGAGGCCTCATTAGGGAAAGCGCGCCTCAGTTTAAGAACGGTTTCGGTTTAAGAACGGACTTCCAGAATGGATTAAGTTCGTAAACTGAGGCACCACTGTATATAAATTCAATAAATAATAAGTGTGTGCTGAGACAGAAAGAACCTCATTGTTCTTCGCTGGTTTCCACCTGCTGCACCATCCCATTCTCTCTGGATTCCTGCTGTGTGTCTCACTTTGTCCCCTTCATGTAGCAGGTGTGACTCTCAGCAGCGACATCATTGCTGGCTTCTGCGGGGAGACGGAAGACGACCACAGGCAGACACTGTCCCTCCTTCGTGAGGTCCGCTACAACACGGCCTTCATCTTTGCTTACAGCATGAGGGAGGTGAGAACGGTAGCCCCTTACTGAACTGACAAAGCAAGCACATTCTGCCTCCATGTCTCAGGGAGGGGGGGATCCTGGAAGGGACCCCCAAGGGCCATTTAGTCCAACCCCCTGCAGTGCAGGAAGCTCTGGAAGTTGGCCAGCCAACCTCTGCTTAACAACCTCCAAGGGAATCCCTTCCACTGTCGAATGGCTCTTGCCGTCAGAAAGTTCTTCCTGATGTTGAGTTGGAATCTCCTTTCATGTCATTTGAAGCCATTGGTTCCAATGACATGAAAGGGTTCCGCACTCCACAGCAGGAGAAAGCAACTTGTTCCCTCTTCCATGTGACAGTCCTTCAGATGGCTGTCATATCACCTCTCAGTCCTCTTTCCTCCAGGCTAAAGATAACCAGCTCCTTCAGCCGTTGCTCATAAGGCGTGGTTTCCAGACCCTTGATCATTTCGTTCCCCCTCCTCTGCACACCTTCCAGCTTGTCCATGTCCTCCTTGAATTGTGGCGCCCAGAACTGGACATGGGACTCCAGGTGGGGTCTGACCAAGGCTGAAGCCCATGACTTCCCTTGATCTGGACACAACTTCTATTGGCCCCTTCCAACTCTACAATTCTAGTGATTCCCATTGCAGAGTTTGAAGAGCCACAGAATTTTGAACGCGGGGTGTGCACGGCTGCAGAATGCGGGTGACCCCCTTTTAACAAGGCACAGGGCTTCTGCCTCCGAGTCACTGGCACTTTGTTTCTCCAGAAAACCCGGGCGTTTCACCGTCTGCAGGACGACGTGCCCCCTGAAGTGAAGCAGAGGCGGCTGAAGGAGCTCATGACCGTCTTTCGCGAGGAGGCGTCCAGGGCAAACGCAGCCGCCGTGGGACGAGTGCAAGTGGTCTTGGTAGAGAGTGTGAGTGCCACTTCGATAAATGCCACAGGAGTCAAGAGGGCGGAGGCAGAGAGCGGTCTTAGGCCTCCCATGTCTGCCTCTTCTGCACGTGTGTGTGTGTCAGGGGGTCTGCTTTGAGCATCAAAAGAGGGGAGCAGAGAGGAGAGGAGCTGACCTTGCTGGGCATTCTGTACTAGCTACAGTACATAGCTGCCAAGTTTTCACTTTTCTCGCGAGGAAGCCTATTCAGCATAAGGGGAAATCCCTTTAAAAAAGGGATAACTTGGCAGCTATGTACTACAGTATCCGGGACTGTCTTCAAGGGCAGCCCTTTGCAGAATGCATTACAGTAATCAAGCTGGGAACATGAGAACCTGGGAAGACCCCGCTGGATCAGGCCAGTGGCCCATCTAGTCAAGCATGCTCTTCTCACAGCGGCTGATCAGATGCCCCCATGGGAAATCCGCAGGCAGGATTCAAGCACTCTCCCCTCCAGTTGCGGAGACAGAGGCGGAGCCAACCCCTCTTGGTTAGTGGGCTTTGATAGTTTTCCCTATGAATTTGTCCTTTCTTCTTTTAAGGTGGCCCACTGCCTCCTGCGATAGGGAGTTCCATGGTTTAACTCTGTGCTGCGTGAAGGACTTTATTTTATCTGCCCTGAATCTCCCAACGTTCAGCTTAATTGGATGTCCAAGAGTTCCAGTGTTAGGAGAGAGGAAGAAAAACTTCCCCCACTTTCTCCATTCCGTGCATGATTTTATAAACTTCTGCATGTCACCTCTTCCTTGAGTCTCTTTTCTAAACGAAAAAGCCCCCAAAGCTGCATCATTCCTTCATTTGGGGGGGGGGGGTCGTTCATCTCCCTGATCATTTTAGTGGCCTTGTCCGGAACTTTGAAATTTGTAAGGCTGTTGCCCAAGCTTTTTTCCTCCAGGCTTAGGAGTGCCTGTCAAATCCTGAATAATTTGGATTGCTCGTATTCAGCAGTTTGGCAAACTGCCCTTCTTGGAAAGATATCTCATAAACTAAAAGTATCTGAATGGCAGAACTCAAATGCTCTTTTTGATTGATATATGGCACAATTTTATTCCATATACAAACATTGAGGCCAAAGGTCACTCATTGACGGCTCGTTTAAGACTCTATAGAAGCTTTATTCTCAATCATGATGGAATTCACAGGTGGAGAACACTTATTTTTACAAAGCTTTATTATTTGTCAAGGGAATCTTTATAAACAAGATTTAAGGGGCTGGTATTTTGTGAGCATTCACTCATCCCTGCAGGGCCTACACCAGGCATCCCCAAACTGCGGCCCTCCAGATGTTTTGGCCTACAACTCCCATGATCCCTAGCTAACAGGAACAGTGGTCGGGGAAGATGGGAATTGTAGTCCAAAACATCTGGAGGGCTGAAGTTTGGGGATGCCTGATTTATCCAATTGGAACTGTGCTGTATCTTTGTACTTTTTTACTCCTAGGCTGTGATGCTTCATGCTTTACATTTTCAATCTTTTGCCCCTCTTTGTTATGTTTGCATTATTTTGTTGTTGCTGCTGTTGTTAATTAACCAACAAAATAAATAAATCTAACAGCCACCCTCCTTGCTTCCCCAGACGAGTAAACGCTCAGCCTTGGACCTGTGTGGCAGGAACGATGGCAACATCAAAGTGATCTTCCCAGACGTGGAGGTGGACGATGGCACCGGCTTGGGATCCCAAGTCCGAGTCCAGCCGGGCGATTATGTCCTGGTGAAGGTGATTGACCCGTCCCTTGCTTTTTCCTAGGGTGGAAACAAATGGCCTAAGGAGAGAGTAGCAGCTGAAGGCGCACCAAGGCCAAATGAGTGCCGCATCCTGTCCTCTGCAAGTGACCAGCCAGATGCCCTAATGGGGGGAGGGCAGCAGCCCCTCTCCTCACTTGGGGTCCCAGAAACTGGTATTTCAGGGCATGCTGTGTCCGACAGTACAAGGAGAACATAGCCATCAGGGCGAGTGGCCACCTATAGCCATTTCCCCCTCCATGAATTGTCTAATCCTCTTTAAGAGTGGCTGGGGAAAAACAGCCAGATGGGCGGGGTATAATAATAATAATAATAATAATAATAATAATTATTATTATTAAAGCTATTCAGGTAGGTGGCTGTGGGGTTCCATAGCTTAACTATACATTAGAAAAATCCTACTGTCTGAGGTCCAGCACTGAGGGCCTTCTGGTGGTTCCCTCGTTGCGAGAAGCCAAGTTGCAGGGAACCAGGTAGAGGGCCTTCTCGGTAGTGGCGCCCGCCCTGTGGAACGTCCTCCCATCAGATGTCAAAGAGAAAAACAGCTACCAGATTTTTAGAAGGCATCTGAAGGCATTTTAGAAGGCAGCCCTGTTTAGGGAGGCTTTTAATGTTTAATAGATTACTGTATTTTATTTTTCTGTTGAAAGCTGCCCAGAGTAGCTGGGGAAACCCAGCCAGATGGGCGGGGTATAAATATTATTATTATTATTATTATTATTATTATTATTATTATTATTATTATTTCACAAAATGTCTACACCGCATGATTGGATTATTATTATTTTTTTAAAAAAAGTCCTTCAAGCAGTATACAAAAAAGACAATTCTGAATGATAATTTTATTGTTTTAACAGCAATAATTTAAGACTTTTCGCAAAGGGGAAATAATGAGAGGCTAAAAAGGAATGAAATCTCGCACCCACTTTCTAAACGTCTGCATCGGCATGTCTAAACAAAGATGACTTATAGTGGGGGCCAGAGAGAGTAGAATGAAAGCGCCTTGTCTGGTATCAATAGGCAGGGAGTTCCAAAGTTCCACAGATCGAAGTGGCTGAGGGGTTGCATCTGGAGGTCAGGCGATCTTGCAGGTGAACTCACCGGTTCCTTGTTATGGGGGCATCTCCTAACATGCATTCACACCTTCCTTCCTTTCCAGATCTCCTCTTCCAGCTCCCAGACGCTGCGGGGCATCCCTCTCTGCCGAACCACACTGAAAGGATCCACAGGGTTTGGAGGAGCAGACTGAAGGGGTGGGTGGAAGGGAGGAGGCGTTTTTGGGACGGGTGCTGAGAGGGTTGCTCAGTTAAATTACCTGTCAGTCAGCCTTCCTCACCCATCTAAGGCCTTTGTCTTCCAAAGAGACTTGTCTGGCCGGGGGGGGGGGGATCAGCATCTTTGGGTGGACACGAGGAATATTGGCAGAAAATTATGTCACTAATGACTTGGACATGTCTGGTTTGGTCCAGCCATACAGTTTGGCCTGTAATTTTAAAAACCTATGTAAATGTATGTCTTCTTAGAATAAAAGCTGTTCACCTGAGTATTGAATGTTGGTTGCTTATTGCAGAACGAGGAATGTTTTATAATGTTAACTCAATAAAAAAATTCCTTCAGTAGCACCTTAAAGACCAACTAAGTTTTTATTTTGGTATGAGCTTTCGTGTGCATGCACACTTCATCAGATACACACGAAAGCTCATACCAAAATAAAAACTTAGTTGGTCTTTAAGGTGCTACTGAAGGAATTTTTTTATTTTGTTTCGACTCAGACCAACACTGCAATGTTAACTCACATTTTGATATATTTTCTATTGGGCTAATACAGGGGCTAATTTTGGGCTAATATTGGCCTCGTTCCAGTATACCTGAAGGAGCATCTCTACCCCCATCGTTCTGCCCCGACACTGAGGCCCAGTGCCGAGGGCCTTCTGGCGGTTCCCTCGTTGCCAGAAGCCAAGTTGCAGGGAACCAGGCAGAGGGCCTTCTCGGTAGTGGCGCCCGCCCGCCCTGTGGAACGCCCTCCCATCAGATGTCAAAGAGAAAAACAGCTACCAGATTTCTAGAAGGCAGCCCTGTTTAGGGAGGCTTTTAATGTTTAATAGATTACTGTATTTTATTTTTCTGTTGGAAGCTGCCCAGAGTAGCTGGGGAAACCCAGCCAGATGGGCGGGGTATAAATAATAAATTATTATTATTATTACAGGGGACACACACAGCCTGTCAGGTTAGAACTTGGGACGTGTGTCCTGTGCCACATTTTGACATTTGTGGTTGCAGCACCTAAGGGTAGATCTTACCCTCTTAAGCGAGCTCCACTGTTTTTTGATCAGAATAGAAATTTCTTTTATATATGCAATTATATATGCAGAGGGCCTTCTTGGTGGTGGCGCCCGCCCTATGGAACGCCCTCCCATCAGATGTCAAAGAAGAAAACAGCTACCAGATTTTTAGAAGACATCTGAAGGCAGCCCTGTTTAGGGAGGCTTTTAATGTTTAAAAGATTATTTTATTTCATTTTTCTGTTGGAAGCCGCCCAGCCAGATGGGCGGGGTATAAATAATATATTATTATTATTATTATTATTATTATTATTATTATTATTATTATTATATACACATTTTAATTGCATTGGGAAAGGAGATGTGGCATCTCTTTCCTCTGCCCATAGATAGATAGTACCGGTACCTCCAGGTGAGAAGGAGCCCTTGGCCAAGGGGGTCCCTCTGGCACAGGCAGCCCCACTGGGATTTGTAGGGAGTTCCTGAGAGGTGCCCCCCATTTCGGTGTCCCCATGTTGCAAGCCAAAAATGGTTTATCTTCTGAGTTTACGCCAATAAAACTCAGAGACAAGAGGAGTTAGGAGTCCATTGTTGTTTATTGCAAAGCAATGGGGTACAGTCGAATCTTTTCGCAAAACTGCAACCCCAACCAAGGGTCAGGGCGGTGGTATTTATAACATTTCAAACAAAGGATTTCAATTTTCACCAATGATGTACATCACCACCTCACTTCATGTTTAATACACATGTGCAATAAACATTGCTAACTAAGCTTTGATTTTCACCATTGTGTTAGTGTGCAAGTTGGGAACCTGTGTTACGCGTAGCCATTTGCACCATGCATTAACTTATGTTCTAGTTTATGAGCTGTATCTTTGTGATTTGCATATTATTAGCTGTCCTTCTGTTGCAGTGAGGGACAGCATCTTGCCAAATCAGCCGTTTCTCAAAGCAGCAGGTTACCATAACTTCTGTATTAGAAGCATATTCAAGGATTTATAGGGGTTCACATCATCACATTCATTAAGGCCCTTTGAGCCACTACCACACCCACAGCCAGCAGGTGGAAGGGCCCAGGTGGCCGTGAGATATTGGGCCATACTAACTGATGGGTGGCTTTTAAAGGAACAGGAAGCAAGCAACTTTCCTCAAAAAAACAGCATTTGTAGATGCATTCGGCAAAGGAAGGAGCAACCTAGCCAACAAAAGCGGCCAGCCTTTCCCTTCCTGCTGCTGCCAATGTCTGGGTGGCCCCTTCTGGGCTGCAGTGCCTGATGCCTTGAAGAAAGGGGCTCTCACTCACCTCTGAAGCTGGAAAGGCTTCTGCAAATCCTGCCTGTCCAGGAAGCCTTGCTTTCCTCCTCCCGCTGGCTGTGCAAGCCGGCTCTGCCCAGAAACCCCCAGAGAAGGCCCTCCCGGGTTCAAATGGCCTTGCCCCAGATGCTGAGCTCTAGGCAAAGGGAGGCCAGGCAGCCGCTCACTCCTGTTGCTGACTCTCCAGGGGCTTGGTGCCATCGCACAGCAACTGGGCACCTCCCTCTGGGCACCTTGGAGAAAAACTCTGCGGGGAATTTAAGAGAGCAGTGGCATCGGGTGAGTTGCCAAGGCCCGGGGCAAGGCAAGCATTGCAGCCCAGTATTGAACCCCTTATGCCTCAGGCACATGCGTTGTATTTTAAGAAAAGGCTGGTGTTGGATCAGGCCCATCTAGTCCAGCATCCTGTTCTTATAGTGGGGGGTGGGGCACATACATAAGGACTCTACCTGTTGCATGCCTTCCTGTTGCGAAGCTTTTAAAGGCACAGAGAGCCCTTTGACGGAAGAAAAAGCCCAAGAAGTCATTGAAGGGCCGAGCCAGAGGGACACCACCATAGGCAGGGCTGCTCTGCTTAATAGGCCTGAGGGGCAGGGAGGGAAATGGATGGAGTACGCATACCCTCCAACATTTGTCAGATCACAATAAGGACCTTCTAATTTACATCAGTGCCACCCCCACCCCCCACGCACCCCCTATATATGCTCTCCAATGATGGAATAAAGGGGAAAGAGACAGGCTGGCTGAACTGCTCTAGTGGGACTTACTTTAAAGCAAGCAAATATGGTTCCAACTCTGAGCTCCACCAATCTCAAATAAAAGGGTGTTCAAGTCTGAAATCTCATACACATGGTGTCCCACTCAAGTCAGTGAGGGATTTGCCACCAAGGGATCTGCCACCATCATAAATGGTTAAATGTGGGAATTTAAAGGCTGGTTCTTACCTGCTGAATTTTTGCCTGCGTTAAAGGGAAACTATCTGCAGGGGGGGGGGGAGGTGCCAGTCTATATATGATATATGCAAAGGTAAACTTTATATCATATACACAACACACACATGATGATGACACATGTAAACACATGCAGTGCCCTCACGCTCAAAGCCTTGCAGTGTTTTAAAAGTCTAACAGAAATATTTATTTGCAACATCAAAAGGGGTAAATGAAAAGCTTAACACACTTATTCACAAGACCAGCCCAATGGAATTCATGTAACTTTTAAAGACCCCCAAAACTCCAGCCTAGTAGAGGCAGCAGCATGCACCTTTACTTCCAAGTAGACATGTTTGGGATTTTTCTGGGGAGGGAGGGAAGGAGGGGTGTAAAATGAACCATGGAAAGAAAAGGAAAGTCTCTGACTTTGATTGATATCTTAAGGATGCAAAATAAGTATTTTAAATTATAAAGCAGAATATTTAATATATACATGTGCAAAGCCTAGCAGAAGCTGCATGCACCTTTTCCTGGGAGTAAATCCAACTGACCTCAATGGACTAGTTACAGGTAGGTAGCCGTGTTGGTCTGAGTCGAAGCAAAATAAAAAAAATCCTTCAGTAGCACCTTAAAGACCAACTAAGTTTATATTTTGGTATGAGCTTTCGTGTGCATGCACACTTCTTCAGATACCTCAATGGAGTTTACGTCCAAGTAGACATGCTTGAGATTGGGCACAAATGGTGCGGGGTGGAAAAGAAAGGCTTGCAAAATGAACTTTTACTGCTGGAAGCCACAGAGGATTGCACTCTAGGAAGCAGCTCCCTACTAAAAAAAAGCGCGCGGGGTGTGTGTGTGGAGCTCTTAAGCATGCATTTTGCACGTGCATGTATTGAACTTAAGTTAGAAAGTACTGCGAGGTGCCCTGGACTCTGCAACTGAGCAGACCACAAATAATTTTGCGAGTCGCTCTGTTGCCCTAGCTGCAAGCATTTCTGCTTCGAACTGTTTTACGGCCCATCCAGGACCTTGAAGAGAAGGGAGCGCCCTTGGATCATTTCAAATCAATCCCCGTTCCTCCACCTTCTTCCTGCTTTTGCTAGCCTGCTTTGAATTCTGGCCAATCCAGCCACGCCAAGGGGGCGGGGCTTGGGAGCGGACCTGGAGGGAGCGGGCTTCCCTCTGGTCCGCCCCTTTGCCAGAAAAGGCCACGTGCCGCGCTTCTCGGGACTGCAGAGCGGCTTGAAGAGCGGCAGGAAAGGTTCTATGCGGTGCTTCGCTCCACGGCGTCCAAGGTAATTTTTGCCTTCAGTCTTGGGTTATGCGGGGCCTGTGTGAGCGGGAGAGAGAGAGTGAGTGAGTTCAGGTGGAATTCAGTTCCTTCTATTTTAAGGGGAAACTCCTGAAAAGCTACACTTTATTTACAAGATGCATTTTATGGGCCAGTTTTATTAGCAACGACAACAAATGCCATTCTAATGCATAATGAAATATGAAAATTGTCATACAATTATTTATGAATGTACCTCCTGGCTGCTCGTCTTAATAAATTTACTGAGCAAGCAATGGAAATAGGATTTATACGTCGTTGTGTAGGGTGAGGAGGGATATTTAATGTTAGGAAGTGGAATGGGCTTGAGTGCAAAATAGCTGCCTTTCCTTTAAGTATATCTTCTTGAAGGGAATTCTGGACTGTATGATTAAAGAAAAAGAGTAAATTAGTTGTTAAAAGGTGGAATTTCCATGTGCAGGCATTGCCTATCTGAGGTTGAGTTCTGACTTAGATTTATTTCTCCTAAATGGTCGTTAAAAGGCTACTGTACTGATCTCTGTTTCCACCAGATCAGCCCAGACTCACCTGGTGACCTGCTTTGGAGCAGAGGGAACAAGTTTTAAACGTCTTTGGTAGCTTTGATTTTAAGTAAGTTCAGTCTAGCCCTCTCAAGGTCTGGGGCGCTCAAGTGTCCGTTTTGAGGCTTTGTTTTTCTCTAAAAGGTTTAAACCTTTGAGGCATCTGTCCACCCACCCTAAGTTCTCAATGGGTGAATTTACTCCTCAGTAAGCTTTCTTTTAAAAGGTTATTTTTCTTCTCGTTTGACCAATCCATCATTTCAAGGTGGTGCAGTTTGTGAACTGATGAGTTGCACTTTTGCAAGGCTTCATTTAGTTGAGGACCAAGTTTAAAGTAGTTGTGACTCCAAAGTCCAGTTTGCATTAAATGCTTTCCTTTCTCTTCTCCATTTTTAACCCTTAAGTTACTCTTGCCATGAATTTGGTAACTCAGCCTTGGAGGTATTTGTGTTTCAGTATATGTTTATGAAAACCTCTTAAGTTGCCTCCGTATAGAATTAATTTAGGGTCAAGTATGTGTTCTAGGCACTTCTTGGAGTAAGTATGTAGTCTGAACAATGAGCAAAGTTGTGAAAGGGGTGAGATGCTGTTCTATCCAGCTTCTGTGAAGCCTGTAGCAAAGCTAATCCTTTTGGGGTGTGCATGCTTGTTTGTTGGGTGCGTGTGGGTCCATGTATGTATGTCTGTGATGGCCCAGACTTTGGTTGATTTGTTGAAATGCAAAGCAAGAATAAGCAGTGAGACCATTTATCCATAAAGGCAATAATCAATGTACTGCACTATAAAAGAAATGACAGTATTGTAGATGATAAAAATTAACATTAAAATTAAGTCATTGTTTGGATGGGGGCTTTTAATCCATTTCTGCAGTCACACAATCGACCAGTAGCTGAACTGGGTTCCAACCCCCCTCCAAAAAAAAAAAGGCAGAAGGCAGAGTTCCCCAAAACAAAGGAGTAAGGCATAAGGCAGAATCCCAAAATTTTGTACTCATCCACTCCCAGAGGGTGGGTGGGTGGGTGGGTTTACCTGGCTACAAGCTGGTGGGGGGGAGGGTCAGAAAAGAGCTGATTCACTTCGGCCAGGATCACTTTTTTTCCTTGCCAGGCCAGGTTCTTCTCTGGACTTCCTCAGGTTAGTTCCTCGGTGGGGTTTGGGGCTGTGGTGTGCCCTGCTGTGCCTCTTGCAGGTGGCTACTCTTCCGCGGCTTCGGGGGTAGGATGGGGGCCCTCTCCCCATTTAAAATATCTTCAGCAAACATAAGGTATATTTCTTGAATGGTTCCCCCTTAGCTTTGAAGTTTATTATAGTTGGCATTACAGATGGATGATGGCTGGATACCCATGTCATAGCTAACTCCTCTTCCTCAGCACTTAAGTTTTGACCTGGTACTGGATATTGACAATATTTGCCAAAAAAGTGAGCTGGAGACAGTTCTTGTCCCATTCGTTTTTTTTAATGCTTGTAATTTAATTCTGTCCATGTGTAGTTCTGATTGATTGATTGATTGTTACGGTTCTTGACCAGCACAGTGTAGTTCTGTTTTTAAGTGTTCACTCATTTCCTTCCAAAGTTCAACAGCATCAGCAATAAAACAGTTATTTTTCTGTATTTTGTTTAAAGCTTCAGAGATGGGTTTCAGGATGCTCAGCATATGTTCAACGTTTCTCTTAAGCCCAATGTTGAGGATTTTGGCCGTGACAGAGCCATCTATTTTATCTCGATTTTGTTCACAAACTGCCATCAGAATAGGCCAGTTCTTGATATACTGCTCAAAACAGTCAACCACAGAGTTCCATTTAACATCTTGTGGGCAGGCCGGTGCTAGGGTTTTTTGCGCCCTAGGCGAGATCACCTTCTGGCGCCCCCCCTCCAATCATATTTCAAACACAGATGTATTATAGGAAGAATGAAAAGCACAGAATTTGAAATCGTTAATTTATTTTTAAAAAATTGTGAAAATAAGTCATAAAACAATTTCTGATTTATTTTCTCAAACAGAACACAGTTTTAGCACAGAAATCACTTTGAAAAATGTTAAATGTGATGCTGAAATTTAAGTCTCTTTAATGTTTCAATTTCAGGCAAATCAAAATCTTATTTTACACGTGCCTTTTCCTTTGCAAATTTTGTTAACAGTTCCTTCAGGTCAAGTGCTGATGCTTCAGCATGTTCGATTGATATATAGTTGCCAAACCAACTAGTCTCTTTTGGAGCATAGTTGCGCGTATGTGCGTTTTTATAAGTTTGAGTTTTGAAATACTGCGTTCACCACTTCCCACTGCCACTGGAAGTGTGAGAAAGATCCTAAGAGAAACAAAAACATTAGGCACACTATTCTGGATTTTGTGTTGTAGTATGAAGAGAAGTACTTTTTGTGGTGGCATAGGCTCTGGAAGCCTTTGAGCAACTGCTAGAAGTTCACAGCACAGATCTTCAGCATCAATATCTTTGTTTTCATTGTGTGTCAATGACTGCTCCAAAGTCTTGCAGGCCTTTTGTACATCTTTTTGTTGATGCTGTATATATCATACAGGAAGCCAAATACGGAATTGTAGATGTTGGAATCTCTCTTCAACAGATTGAATGGCCACATCTAAAATAGCATAATAGAAATCCACTTTGAATTTTTGCTTAGGATCTTGTGGTGCCTCATCTGGGGCCTCATACCCAAACTGTTTTTTTCTTTCTCCTTTGTCTAAATTGTTCTGTCTCGAAGTTTGGTGATATTTCTAACTCCTTTGCAATCACACTAGCATCTTTCAAAACTTGTTCAAAATCATCATCACACCTACAGTCCACAAGATAATTCTTGGTTACTTGTAATTGTCTTGTAGCTGAACTTAAATCAGTTTCCTTATTTTGTAGTAGTTTGCTCGTCACATTTATTTCAAAAAGCATCTTGTGCCATACAACAAGGGATACCACAAACTTGAACTTACTAATGCCTTCAGCAAGACCCTTCACTTTAGCAAGAGATTCACTTGTTTTCTTATGTGGGTGTGGTTCATTATAGATCTCCATTAAAGCATCATATATACTACCAAGATGATATCTCAGTGGTTTGAAAGCATCAATCCAACTCTCCCATCTTGTTGACTCAAAGGCTTAACAGTAATGGTAGGTACATGGCGAGTTAGTATTTGCCAATGCTGAGTTGACGCAGAGAAATAATTATAGATCTGTTGAACCAACATGAAGAAGCCTGTTGCTTCCCGGCAACTCTTGGCAGCAGCATTGACAACCAAATTGAGAGCGTGCACACTGCAAGGCACAAAAAAGGCACGTGGATTTCTATCAAGAACTCTCTTTTGTACTCCGTTTTCTTTACCTCTCATGTTACTCCCATTATCATAACCTTGACCACACAGATTCTCATGTGGTAATCCCATTTGCTCAAGCAGCCAAAGAAGAGTTTCTGCCATAAAGGCACCCGTAGTCTTCTTTAGAGGAACAAATCACAAGAAATGTTCTTTTATTGTAACCTGAGGCTCAGGTGTTTAAGTATTATTATTATTAATCACTGCAGAATAATAAGATCCGCCTTGATGCTTGGAAGCATAATCTAGCGCTAGAGCCTCATTGACCGTGATACGAATGAGGTTAGAGACTTTCTGAGTAGGATCATAACTAAGAGGTAAGTAATATTTTCTATCGGCCGATTGCCTGATTATTTCCCGTTCATAAGTGACTGTGTCCATTAAGACAATAGCCCCTCCTCCTTTGTCCGCAGGTTTAATTGTGATCGAACGGTCATTCGCCAAGTTATGAATTAGCTCTTGTTGTTCTCTAGTTATATTATGTCTAGTGGGGATATGACGTTTTTCCAATCCAAGTCTTTTATAATTTCATGATGAAAAGCTTCTATCCTAAAATCCTGATTATGGGGGATGAAGGTTGATTTGGTTTTAAAAGGAGTACTAGTGTCCAAGGTATCAGTATTGGACTGAAATAATAATTTTAGTTGCTTGGAAGCGGCTAATTTTAACCAGGCACCCTTGCCACACTGATCTGTTTTTGAACTCCGAATATGCACTAACAGTCCGGAGCTAGATAGTTGAATGTCGTTTAAAAGAAGGCCACGGTAACCATTGTCATAAGTTATTTTTCCACTACTATCTCCCCGACCCTGAGGGCACCGAAGAAGGGAGATGGCGTAGGCTGCGGAGAACAATCGCGCTTCATATTTAGACCAACAAATAGACCTCAATTTTTTGCGAACTAAGCAGAGGATGTCATAAGTCATCAGCCTTCGCTCTTCGACTTTTGTGGACTGGAGCCTGCCCCAACCCTCAATTGCCCTGTGGACGATGAAATCCGCACAAGGGTCCAGAGAGAATATAGAATTACTGAAAAATGTGATTGCAGCTGAATGAATTTGTAAAGTTTTAGCTGCCCGCCCCAAATTATATTGATGTTCCAAATATTGTAATATGTGGTCGGTAGTAGGCGGGATGTTGTGGGTGAGGGCTAGAATTTTGCACCGATAATCCATAAGATTACACCAGACTTTATTGTAAGACCGGAGGGTAGAGGGGGCCATGGAGGCCAATACTCCCTTAATCACGTTGCGTTTCCTCTTTTGGGGGGGGGATAAAAAAATCTTTATTGAACTTCATTCTTTAGAATATTACAAAATATATAATACATATTAACAGAAAAAAGATACACATACACGAAAATGGGAACATACAAAAAAAGAGAACATTGTAAAAGAAAGAAAAACGAAAACAATTTTCAAGCAAAGCATACCAAAAGAAAAAGAAAAAAATACAAAAAGAAAAATGAAATAGTTAAAAAAGAAAAATTATATAAAAAGCTTCCGACTATTACCATATCGATTTCTATATAAATATTTTCTTTTTGCCCACATTCTTATTTTCTTTTAATCAATCAACCCCACTCGGGTATACTTCTTTCATCATCTATCACCAGATCAGATTTTATACCTTCTTTCCTCAGGTAATCCTCTACTAATTTCCACTTTTTGTTTAGGGGTGTTCCTAATAGCGGCTGTCATTTTATCTAAATTCATAAATTCTATTAATTTAATTAACCAATCATACACTGTTGGAACCTCCTCCTCCTTCCATTTTTTTCCTATGAGTAATCGTGCTGCAGCTCCTGCATATAGTAGAATATTTCTTCTGTCCTTGGGTACATTTTCAGGAATCATGCTTAATAAGAACAATTCCGGCTTTTTCTCAAACGTACATTTCAGTATACCTTTCAATTTCTCATAAATATTGCTCCAAAATTATTGGATTTTTTTTACATTGCCACCAACAGTGTAAGTAAGTTCCAATCTTATCACGGCATTTCCAGCATTTGTTTGACCCAGTTTTATAAATTTTACTTATCTTTTCTGGCATTAAATGCCATCTATAGGCCATCTTCATATTTTCTTTAATTATTGTTCATGCAGTAAATCTCATACTTTCGACCCATAGCCTGTCCCATTGTATACTATAAATTGTCCTCCCAATATCCTGTGCCCATTTTATCATAACTGATTTTACTGATTCATCTTTTAACTGCCATTCTAATAAATACTTCTATAATTTCGCTAGTATTTTTTCATTTTCAATTAATATTTTTTGTAATTTTGATTTTCCCACCGGAAATCCCAATTCTTTATGTTTTTGCGAATATACTTTGAATTTGGTTGTATTGGAACCAACTTGCACAGTGGTTTTTGATCTTGTTATATGGTTTTAAAATGTAATGTTCTTTTTCTTTTATTACCACTTCCTGATATGTTACCCATTTTCCTTTTATAGATCCACCACACACTGTCATCATTTCAAATGGCGATGCCCACGAAGGTGTTAAGTGTTCTAAGATGTTTCTGAACAGATTCCCATGTCTTAAATAATGATTTTTTTTACAATATGGTCTGAAAATTTCTTATATCTCTTTCTATCTTGTAAAAGATATGAATGCCAACCATTTATATTCCGGAAGCCTTCCATGTCCCAACAATTCTTTATCCTCTAGCGTAATCCATTCTCTGATCCAACAGAGGTTCGTAGCTGCATAATATAATTTGAGGTCGGGTACCCTCCAGCCTCCCCTTTTGTTACTATCCGTCAATAATTTATACTGAATTCTGGCTTTTTTCTTAACCCATATGAATTTACTTAATTCTTTCCTCCACATTTCAAATGTATCATTTTCCCCTATAATTGGCAGCATTTGAAACATAAAAACTTTGGCAAGATTAGCATTTTAATCGCTGCTATCCTCCCCATCATTGACAAATTTAATGATTCCCATCTTTCTAAATCCTTTTTAATTTGGTTCCACAATTTCGCATAATTATTTTCAAATAGCTTTACATTATCCGCTGATACAACTACTCCTAGATATTTTATATTCTTAACTATTTCCCATCCTGCTTCCTTTTCCAGATCTTCTGACTCCTTTTTCTTTAATTTTTTTAACAATCATTTTAGTTTCTTCATTAATTTTAAAGCCTGCAACCTCCCCATATCTTTTTAATTTAGTTTTCAAATTGATTATAGAAGCCGCATCAGCAGTTTGGTCACCCTCAAAGGGCCGGTTGTATCTGTAGGACTATGTGTTCACTCTTTATTATCATAAATTATTGTCACTGCATTCAATTATTACTGTTTTTTTGTAATAATGTAAGTAATAACTAGCTCTGAAAGCAGAAACATAGTCAGAATAATGGCAAGTAGATATTCAAATGTACAATTATTGTACAATTTATTGAAAAATGATTTTTGGTAACAGACAGTGATATTTTTTTTAACATACAAATATTGCCAAACACTGTTTATTACACATATGGCAAACACAAGGCATTAACTTTTTTTAACTTTTCTGACTAGATGGCTGACATTGTTTTCCTGAGGTCAGACCATCGATGTCTGGCGTTAGGTCTTGTGCTGTAGCAATCCTCAAGGTTATACACAACCGTAACTGGCTATAATAAAATGTATGAACTAATACAGAATGAATTAAGAAATTTTGTTATTATGTACGTAGGAACAACCTCTGTCAAAGGCGAGGGCACAACCCCAAACTTAAAGTGTTAATAAAGGTCACAGTCCAAACGAATAAGATAATCAAGGAGTACCCAAAGAGAAGAGGTGCAGCAGGTGTAGACCAGGTACTCGTAGATCCAGTTGGGAAAAGGGCGTGGTGAGCCCAGGTCCATGAGATGGCAGCAGATGTATTCAATGGTGCCAGGCTCAGCAAAAAAGCACTGTCCTTAGGAAAAACAAGGTTCCCGGGTATATATCCCCTGTTTCGCCCAAGATGGGCTTCTTCAGTTGGTGGCTTGCACAAGTAGATTAATACAAATGAAATGCCAAATGATAAATGCCGTTAGGTCTTGTGCTGTAGCAATCCGCAAAACAGCATGGAGGTTATCATCAGTGATGCGTGATCTGAGCTTGGTCTTGTTCAAATTCATGACTGAAAAACATCTGTTCACATAGATAGGTGCTCCCAAACATGGACAGAACATGTGCAGCTTGAAGTCGAAGCTGCGGCATCAAAGCAGGGGGGAGGAGACGGTAAAAGTCGTCGACTGTCGCATCTTGGACCTTCGCTTTCAGGCTGCTGTTGCACTGAAGTTCTATTAATTCCATTTGAAGGTGATGTGGTGCACTGTCAACATTCAACGTTGAAGGGATTGGCAAAGCTGGTAAAGGTTAAGTTCTAGTATAGTTGATTTTGAGGCTAGTGGATTGTTTAATACCGCAAATCAAACCAGTTTTCGGACGTCCCTTTGTTAAGGTTTTGGTGGCAGGTAGATTGTAAATGGTGAAATTCGGGATTTCTAATGGTTTAAGAGACCAAGTTTCCTGCAGGAGGATTATATCATAAGAATCAAGAAAATGTATAAAATCAGGGTCAGCTAACTTACACAAAAGTCCAGCTATATTCCAGGACATAATTGAACAAGTTTGATAAGATCTTTGAATTGGGGATACTGATGAGCAGTCCGGTGTTATGGGGTCTGTTTTATTAGTTGGTGATTTGGCTTTATTGATTTCTGCCTCCAGGCGCCCATTTTCTCTGTTCGTCATTCATTCTTCCTCTTGTATGCTCTCCAGAGATCCGGATTTGTCCATTGTTGTTGAGTCGTTTAGTCGTGTCCGACTCTTTGTGACCCCATGGACCATAGCACGCCAGGCACTCCTGTCTTCCACTGCCTCCCGCACTTTGGTCAAACTCATGTTCGTAGCTTAGAGAACACTGTAGAACCATCTCGTCCTCTTGTCGTCCCCTTCTCCTAGTGCCCTCCATCTTTCCCAACATCAAGGTCTTTTCCAAGGATTCTTCTCTTCTCATGAGGTGGCCAAAGTCTTGGAGCCTCAGCTTCAGGATCTGTCCTTCCAGTGAGCACTCAGGGCTGATTTCCTTAAGAATGGATAAGTTTGATCTTCTTGCAGTCCATGGGACTCTCAAGAGTATCCTCCAGCACCATAATTCAAAAGCATCAATTCTTCGGCGATCAGCCTTCTTGATGGTCCAGCTCTCACTTCCATACATCACTACTGGGAAAACCATAGCTTTAACTATACGGACCTTTGTAGGCAAGGTGATGTCTCTGCTTTTTAAGATGCTGTCTAGGTTTGTCATTGCTTTTCTCCCAAGAAGCAGGCGTCTTTTAATTTTGTGGCTGCTTTCAGCATCTGCAGTCATCATGGAGCCCAAGAAAGTAAAATCTACCACTGCCTCCATTTCTTCCCCTTCTATTTGCCAGGAGTTGATGGGACCAGTGGCCATGATCTTGGTTTTTTTGATGTTGAGCTTCAGACCATATTTTGCGCTCTCCTCTTTCACCCTCATTAAAAGGTTCTTTAATTCCTCCTCACTTTCTGCCATCAAGGTTGTGTCATCTGCATATCTGAGGTTGTTGATATTTCTTCCGGCAATCTTAATTCCGGCTTGGGATTCATCTAGTCCAGCCTTTCGCATGATGAATTCTGCATATAAGTTAAATAAGCAGGGAGACAATATACAACCTTGTCGTGCTCCTTTCCCAATTTTGAACCAATCAGTTGTTCCATATCCAGTTCTAACTGTAGCTTCTTGTCCCACATAGAGGGACAAGATAATTTGATAATTTGGTAGGCGTCAAATACCATCTGTATTGCATTTTAAGGAAATTTTCCTTCAGGTTATAATTTGTCACTAATCTTAGATTAGTCCATAGATTTTCCAATTTTTCAATTGTTATTACCTTTCCGAAATCTTGCGCCCATCTAATCATTGTTTCTTTCGTTAATTCGTCTTTTGTTTCCCACTCCCAAATCAATTGATATAGATTTTTTATATATTTTCCTTTCCTAATATGATTTTCCCAAATTTCGACATTTCATTTTCAAACCCCAATTTACTATCTAATTGGAATCTTTGCCTTATCTGGTAATATTGCAGCCATACTGTACAATGGTTTTTTATTTTCTCATAATCTTTTATCATTTCCCCCCTATAATCGGCAGCATTTGAAACATAAACAAAAACTTTTGTAAGATTGGCATTTTAATCGCTGCTATCCTCCCCATCATTGACAAATTTAATGATTCCCATCTTTCTAAATCCTTTTTAATTTGGTTCCACAATTTCGTATAATTATTTTCAAATAGCTTTACATTATCCGCTGATACAACTACTCCTAGGTATTTTATATCCTTAACTATTTCCCATCCTGTTTCCTTTTCCAGATCTTCTGACTCCTTTTTCTTTAAATTTTTAACAATCATTTTAGTTTTTTCTTCATTTTAAAGCCTGCAACCTCCCCATATCTTTTTAATTTAGTTTTCAAATTGATTATAGAATTTTTTGGATCCTCTAGAATAATTATTATATCATCTGCAAAAGCTCTGATCTTCAATACACTATTCTTAACCATCAATCCTTTAATTCCTTTCTCTTTTATATCTTTTATTAAACATTCAATTAATAGGATAAACAAAAGGGGTGATAGCGGGCATCCCTGACATGTACGTTTCTTAGTTTGGAATTCTTCCGATATCTCTCCATTTATAATTTGGCTGATTGCTCCCTGTAGATCATATCTATCCCCCTTAAGAAATTCCCTTCCATGCCAATTTCCCCTAATACTCTCTTCATACATTTCCAAGCCAAATTATCGAACACTTTTTCAACATCCAGGAATATAAAGGACACCTTTTGACTGGGATTCCAATCAAAATACTCAATTGCATTTATATAATATCGTAGATTATTAGCCATTTTCCGTTTCGGTAGGAAACCCTGTTGTTCTTTACCAACCATTTTATTAAGGACTTTTAAAAATCTTTTCGCCAGGATTATCGCAAAGATCTTATAGTCTGTATTTAATAGGGAGATTGGACTGAAATTACCAACCTGATCCTTATTTGAATCTCCTTTGGGTAATAATACTATATAGGCTTGTTGCCATGTTTTGGGCAATACCCCTTTCTCTATAATTTCATTCAATTATTTTTGGTAGATTCCTTCTAATTCATTCTTAAATATTTTATAATGTTGATTTGACAACCCATCATTTCCTGGGGGTTTACCTTGTTTTAATTTTGCAATTGACTGCAAAATTTCCTTTTCCAATATTGGATTATTCAATATTTTCTTTTCTTTTATTTTCTTTAACCTATGATTTTCAAAATATTTTCTTAATTTTCTTTTGCTTATTTCTTCCTCTTTATACGGTCTCCTATAATATTTGAGAAAATATTTGAGAAAACTCTAGAAAAGTAAGATCCATAGTAATGACCTTGCCCTGCCAACTCTTTCGCCATCGCTGAGCGCACCAGCGCCCCCTGAAGTAAATGCCGAACCGAAGGGACCCCGCCGCATCGGATTGGACTTGACAGTCTGCGTATAACTTTTAAGTTGTCCTGCCACAGTGAAATACCATTGTAATGTTCTAATAATCTGAGTCACATTTCCAAATCTGCTTTGACAGACTTTGGAAGGCGGACCCTGTGGTGTGGTGACTTGAGGCCAGCAGACAACCTTGCCAGCCGAGAACAAAATGGGCGGCCAGGGGAAACTACCCTACAAGCAAAATTAAGATGGCCCAGGAGAGATTGTATCTGCCTAAGGGTGACCTTTTTAAGTGGAAGGACCTCCCATATGATGTCTCTAAGGGCGCAGATCTTATCCTGGGGTAGCCGGGAAGACTGTGAGATGGTGTCCAGTTCGATGCCAAGAAAAGTGAGAGTGTGAACTGGGCCCTCTGTTTTGTCAGCAGCCAGGGGGGACGTCTAATTCTCGAGCTATCGACGCAAATGCATCTAAAAGAAAAGCACATTTTGAGGTATTAGGTTTTCCAACGAGTAAAAAGTCATTGAGATAATGAGTCACCCCTGTCAGACCAGTCCTAAAACGCAGGGCCCAGTCCAAGAAGGTGCCGAAAGTCTCAAATGCAGCACAGGCAACCAAACAACCCATAGGCATGGCCTTGTCAAAGTAGAAATTTCCCTGGAATTTAAAACCTAACAAATGAAAATCGTCAGGATGAACTGGTAACAGCCGAAAGGCAGATTCAATGTCACACTTTGCCAGGAGGGCACATGGCCCAAATCTCCTAATGAGCTTTACTGCTTGATCAAAGGAGACGTATTTAACTGAGCGCAGTTCAGGGGATATCACATCATTAACTGAGCCCCCTTTTGGATAGGAGAGGTTGTGAATTAACCAATATTCCCCCGGGGCCCTTTTGGGGACAATGTCCAATTGTGAAATATGAAGGTTTTTGAAGTGGGGGGGCCGAGAAGGGGCCTGCCACCCTGCCCGCTGCAACCTCTTTCTCTATCCTGATGGCAACCCCGGGCATTTCCCTGACCAATTTTTGATTTGGGGAATCCTTTGCTGTGAGGGAACCTACTACTGGAATCCTAAAACCCTGTGAAAAACCTAACCAGAGGTAATGAGAAGCTTCCTTATTAGGGTAAATAACGAGGAGGAGACACAAAGGGGAAAGTTTTAATAGGTGAGAACGCCAGCCCCAGGTTTCTGTCATTTACGGTTCCCTGCTGGTGTATTGGCGGGGCCGGGGGAACCTCTAGGTCCTTGTTTGTCGTGTCCCCGACCCCCCTGAAAGGGCTGCTTTCCTTTGTAGCATGAGGATGCTGGGTGGGCGTCTGCACACCTTTCATATTCATGTGAGTATCTGCACACCGATCTTTGACAAACCCCCTTGTTATATTCCCAACACAGTAGTTTACGCTTTACCTCCTGAGTGGAAGTTTCCTGCGGTTTCTTCTCCACGTAAGGGCCAACCACAACGTTCCAGATACCATTTTCTAATTGATCTCAGCGCGCTTGAGGGATACGAGAAGCCTTTCTGTGGAACTTCTCATCATAGCTAATAGCTGCTGTTTCACCAGATAAAGAGATGCTGTCCTGATGTTAGTCAAGTAGGCCACAAATGCAGTGCACGTTTGGGATACGCAGCAACTATAGTTCCCATAAATGCTTGATAACCATGAAGCCAATTCTCGAACGTCCTAGGAACCCTCGGGGACCTGCCCCTACGTTTCCTGTAAGAGGGCTTTTTCTCACCAATACTCAACTCCTCTGTAGGTGGGACCAAATCATACATGTCCGCAAATTCCCCGTTTAAGACTTTTGCCCTTAATTTAGGGGAAAGGTGATCACCTGGGACTGTATCTGATGTTGTGCTGTTCCTTCATCCATCAAATCCTACTCCAATAGGAGATTATATGTTTTAGATAATAATTTCCTTTTATTTTGGATCACTTCATTTTCAAATTTGGAATTTTCTTTTGCAAAGCCTTTTTTATCTGCATTAAATATACTAATCAACTGCATATATTGCCAATTATCTATTCCAAAAAAATTAAATTCTTCAAATGTCGTTAATTTATAATCGCCTTGACATTCTTCTACCAATTGTCTGTATGTGGGCCAGTTTGTCCTAGTATTCAACTTCTTAATAGTATCAGCTTCTATTGGTGAGATCCACCATGGCGTATAAAATTATGCATACATTTTATGTTTGTTCCATACCTTATATAATGTGCCTCTTAATATATGATTAGAAAATTCTTCATTTATTTTGGCTTTTTCATAATTTAGATATGCGTGCCAACCAAAGCTGCAATTGAAACGTTCAAGGTCTAAAAATTTTGTTTTCTCCAATTTTACCCAATCCCTTACCCAGGTCAAGCACTCCGCCTCATAATATAACTTCAAATTCAACTGGTAGGGCTCAAGCAGTTAGGTGCTGGTTTAGCTTCGCAGGCAAAAGGCACAAAGCAGAAGAGAAAAGCCATAACAAAAGAGCAAAGACGACGCGCAATGGCTAAGAGCCAAAGCTAAGAGCAATTAACATCTCAATTCCCCAAACCTTTATGCAGGAAGCATCTAATACTTTATGCAGGAAGCATCTTGACAGATTGTCAAATGCTTTTTCCGCATCCACCAATATAAATCCTGTCCTTTTGCTTGGCTTACGATCCAGATATTCTATTAAATCAATGACAATTCACATATTGGTTTTTATATATCTTTCTGGCAGAAATCCTGACTGGTCGTCATGTATTATATCTTTCATTACTGTTTTTAATCTGTTTGCCAGGATTCTCACGAATATCTTATAATCATTATTTAACAGGGAGATGGGCCTATAATTATTGACCTTAACAGATTAGACAACTTTGCCAATTGTTTCCCCCTACTCCATTGCACGGATTTTTACCATGGCTAGTGGCAAAGAAATGCCATTTTGCTATCCTTGCCACCACCTCTTCCTTGCAGACTAGGGGATGGATTTTAGGTGTGCGGCAGCAACAAGAGACCCGTAGTCTTTGAAACCTAGGGAAAAACGAGAAGTAACTACAATCCATTTTTGGACCGTCCTTCACACTATTTCGGTGTTTCCCAACCATTTTCTGATTGTGGCCCCCTTCCGACCTTGTTTCCTTCCTGTGCCGCTGCCCCCCATATCATGGGCATAGCATAGCCAAAAGGGGGCAGCTGCCCCCCGATTATAAGTCACTTTCTCTCCGTGGCACAACTGCATCAATGTATACTGTCTCAGGGTATAGGCTGTATGCTGTTGGGTAAATCCATGGTAACTCACGTTACATTTGACTTACGATTGTGACAATTAAGTAATATCTAAACATAGTAATTGAGAAGCAATCTTGAATAAAATAATTGTGTATATAATACATACCTGGTTATTATAGAATCTTATTACTTTTTTATATTAATTTCAAAATATGAAAAATAAAAATTATTTTTGTGTGGTAACTCACATTACATGAATTGGACAGCTTAATTTTATGCACCCACTGTTTTTTCTTTTTCCTCCTCCATGATGAATTTAGAAAAAAACTTTTTAGGTAAGAGTATTACAGAAACCTTGCCTTTCAGAGCATAGTGGTCTGGCATTTCTAATTTCAACGGTTATTAATTGAATAACTTTTCTCATGGTAACTCACGTTACATAACATGGTAACTCATGTTACTTTTCAAATCATAATTTTGGGCATTGGAATTCTATGAAGGTAAATATTTTCTTGTCATTTAGGAAATTTTGACAAATATTTAAACATGAATATTAGAGACAGTTTAGAATTAACTTGAATTAACCATAGTAGGTGGGGAAATTACGCCAATGACTTCACAGGTCTGCTTAGTTACTCATCACTATTTGTAGAAAGTATGGAGCAAATAGGTTTGTGTTCCAGAATCTTAATATGGTGCATCTTTGATATGGCCTTCACTGGCTGTGCAGTTTTGAAAATATTCATTGTATTCAGCGTAGCGTTTCTTTTAATGATTTGGCCTGGTGTCATCTCCACTACTTTCACTTTGGAGACTTTAGTTGCTGTGGTGACAAACTGAGTGGCATTGGAAACTATTTGCTTTCTTGCTCTCACTGCATTCCAAACTTGACGCTTAATGGTCCCTCCTATGCCATCAACTGGGCCTTTGCCATGCGATGTAGCAAAGTAGTTCCACCTTATTTTCTTGTGGTGCTTTTTTTCAAGAGCAGCAATTGCAGCCACAACATATTTGTTCTTAAATTGTGAGCTCGGTCCATCAGACCATACATTAATTATGTCAACTTCTTTGGGAATCTGCTGCAAAATGAAATCTATGTAACACACCACTGTCTCCTTTGAATGATCTAGGTTGTCAGAAGCAAGAACCAATGGGTGGTGCTTCCCACTATACCACATTGAGCAAGTAAACAAGCTTACTTGGTTTTGTTTCCAGTGGGCACTTTGAATTTCATCCTGTGCCACACAGCTGTAATTTCCCGAAAAGTCAACCTGTATAAGTGCAGTCTTCTGATCAAAGTCTTTTCGTCCTACTGCTTCTCTCTGTTTTTGGTAGGCTTTGGCTTGTTCCCTTTTTATATAACAGTGCTGCATAAAAGTTTCCGTCATACTTCTGATGTGACAAGCAAGGTCTCTCGCACTCCCCTCAACCACCATCTTGCATAACCTATCATATTCATTCCCCCCCCCCCAAATATTCCAAGTTGCTGAAATGCATTCCGGAATATTTTCAAAAGCTTCATGAAGTTTCTGTTTGCCACCTTTGCATTTGTCACATTTCCCCAGCCAACAGCTTTCTTTTGGTTCCTTACAGATCAAGGAGTTGGGAAATTCAGAACTGTATGCTGGAAAATTTCCTGGCATACAACTGTGCAAAGAATTTATTGCCATCATATAGTTTTCATGATACTTACACAGGCACACATTATGTGGAAGTTTATTGGAAAAAGAAAAATATACCAAAACAATTCAAAACCGTCACAGTGAGCACTGTAACGTGAGTTACCATAATTGCGGTAACTCATGTTACACATTTTGATAGTGTTTGTAGGGCACAAAGTGTAACATAAAATTAAAATGCTTACATGATTACATTGCATCTACTGCCTAGAAGGAAAATGCAGAAAAGTTTAATTCTGAAGCTCCAATTCAGAAAGATATTCTAAAAATAACTTGTTTTGGTAACTCACTTTACAGCTTAATCATCAATAATTAACATCAATCAATACCAATTAAGAATGTAATTGGAGCAATATAGACCATTTGCAATTGAAAGATGACATTTTAAGCTTTCAATAGACATATTACGATCATTGTTTTCATGGTTTGAATAGATTTTATCTTACCTTTAATGTATGTTTAAATTCAGAAACAAAATCATTTGCAACATGTGCTACATTCAGGTGGCAGCCATTTTGGAATGAAGCATTCTGGGAATAATTTGTTTTGTTGCCAAAACACTTTGATATGTGTACAC
Organism: Zootoca vivipara; assembly: GCF_965207765.1. Taxonomy (NCBI): domain Eukaryota; kingdom Metazoa; phylum Chordata; class Lepidosauria; order Squamata; family Lacertidae; genus Zootoca; species Zootoca vivipara. The sequence continues at coordinate 93,489,568 of NC_142590.1, read as the reverse complement.
AAACATAACATGTAAAAAAATTATTTAAAAAACTTATTACCAAAAAAAAATCCCCCCCCCCACATTTTCATGGACTGACCCTTTGGATTTTAATTACAAAGTTACCAATAGCAAGATGGTGAGCATATAACTTATTGGCACTGGTCCTTTTGTTGAATGAATGCTTATTTCCTGTTTGGGAACATCTAGGATTTGATTAGCTGAGGCCGCCTGTGATGTCTTATGTCCATTTATCCTTTGGCGTAGGGTTTGGCCAATATAGAGAGCTGAAGGGCACTGTTGGCATTTGATGGCATACACAATGTTAGAAGATGAGCAATTGAATAGTCCTGAGATGGTATGTTGGATGTTGTTGGGGCCAGTAATGGTGTTGTCCGGGTGTACGTGGCAGCAAAGTTGGCATCTGGGTTTATTGCAGGCTCTGGTACCAGTGTCCATGCTAGTCTGGTGGTTGTATTATTGTAGGTGAGGAGTTGTTTAAGTTCGTTAATCATGGTTGTTTTTAGTTATTTATTTTCTTTATTAAAAATACTGTATATCCCTGAGCCCATCAAACATTCCCTGCAAAGTATGTTTTGTATATCTGTACTACGAATGGGCATATTGTGCATGGATAAAAATACTATACAGAAGGGCCAAACTTTCCTTATGTCAGGCACCATGGTAAGGGAGGGGGGAGAGAAGTTGCAATTGATCTTTTTCTTTTTCTGCGGGGAGGGGAGCAGTTTAAGTCTTGCTGGGTGCAATGGGATGGGGGATTTTTGGTTTAAATTTTTCTAAATCTACCTCGAATCGTGCCTGGATCCAAGGGCAGAGCTAGCGTCACGCCCCGCCAAGTGTTCCATTCCACCCACACGCACAGGCTCCTATTGAGGACCCTGCATCCGCTTTGCAATTCGCGGCTCGTAACCTTCCCACACACCCCTGCCCTCACCTCTCCCGCATCATCGCGGACCATCCGTGGGCCAAATTTAGAAGGCGATTGGGCCGGATCCAGCCCACTGGCCTTAGTTTGCCTACCCATGTGTTAGCTGCTTTTCTGGAGATTCAAGAATGGCCTGCCTAATGAAGGATGCATTGCATATGTAAAGGGGGGGCTGACTTCTGCATTCTTGGTTCTGCGCAAGATCCGCTGAAGAGAGTTCCTTCGCCTGCGAGACCCACAACTATCAGATCAGCGGTACCCTGACTTCCTTGTTTCTCATCCATTCTTAACTATTGTATTAGATTTGTGTCTTGATACATCTGATAGCTTCGCGAGTTCCAAGTTCTCGGTCAGCTGGCATAACCATTCTTCTTTGGTGGGTATATGATTTTCTTTCCCATATTTAGCCACCAAGACCCTTGCTGCCGTTGTCACATAAAGGAATAATCTTCAGGGATATTAATTGTCATGATTCCCAAAAGGAATGCTTCTGTTTTTTTGCAGAATGTAATTTTCAGTAACTTATTTCCTCGTAAGTCATGTCCCAGAATTTTTATCTCTGGGCACAACCACCACATGTGATAAAATGTTCCTATTTTGTTTTTACACCTCCAACAATTATTGTGAGATTTATTTATTTTAGCCAACTTAACAGGGGTTAGATACCACCTGTATTTCATTTTCATGAATTTTTCCCTTATTAAGTAGAAGGCCGTAAATTTTAAGTGTTTTCTCCAGAGCTCTTTCCATTTGTCCAATTCAATTGTACAACCTAGGTCTTGATCCCATTTTCTCATAACCTCTTTAATTTCCTCGTTCCCCAACTTCCAGTTTATCAGCAGGGGGTCAGAAAAGAGCTGGTTCACTTCGGCCAGGGTCACTTTTTTTCCTTGCCAGGCCAGGTTCTTCTCTGGACTTCCTCAGGTTAAGTTCCTCGGCGGGGTTTGGGTCTGCGGTGTGCCCTGCTGTGCCTCTTGCAGGTGGCTACTCTTCCGCGGCTTCGGGGGTAGGATGGGGGCCCTCTCCCCAGCAGCGGAGGCCGCAGCGGTGCCCTGCAGCCAGTGGGGTGAGCTCTGGGCTGCCGGCGAGGCCTTTGTGTCTTGGAGCAAAGTTCGGAAGTCGGAGCATCTACTTCCAGTTTTGCGAAGGTCGTTACTTGAAGCGTACGTGTAAAAAGCGGTATGCAAGTCGAGGTTCCAGCGTACAATAAATTTTAAAAAGGCCTAGACTTCCGAATGTTCTAAAAAAAGGCTAAATTGCCCTTGTTATATTTTACAGTGTGTCATATTATTACACGATTTTCATAAAGCTTTTTGATAAAGAAATTAAAAAGAAAAGAAAAAGAAAAATTAAATAGAAACATTTAATTTACCTATATTATTTGTACATTGCAAGACTCATTCAAGATCTTCCAGGAGGTTTTTTGCTATCACAGTAATTCTTCAGATAATCCTTGAATATAATCCATTCTTTATTACTTTTTGCATCAAATATCCTCTTACCCTCCATGTCACTTTTGCCATTTGTGGGTGTATCTGTATGTGGGCGGACCCGACTGGAGACTGATAGAGGAGCTGTGTCTCGGTTCTTAAGACCATCGCAAATATGTGTTTTCCGATGGTCTTAGGCGTCCCCTGTGAAAGGGATGTTCAACCCCCAAAGGGGTCATGACCCGGAGGTTGAGAACCGCTGGCCTAGATGAAACACCAGGGGTCCCCAAACCTTTTCAGCCGGGGGCCGGTCCACCGTCCCTCAGACCCTGTGCTGGGCCAGACTATATTTGGGGTGTGTGTAATGGACTTCAGCAGTGAGGAAGCAATGCTGCTAAAACAGTCTTTACTAAACTGCAATCATAGTTTATTAGTTTATTAAAGAGTTACACACACAGGAACGACATCCACCTTGCAGCCCTAACTGTCACATAAATCTCCCTTTCACAGTAAAGGAAAAGGAAAAATCAGAAATACAATAACAATACAATAAACAATAATAAACAGTAATAAACAATAAATAATAAACACACATATTCATGACATATATCTTTGAGGCATATACACACACCTACCATATAAGTTTACATTTGCATATTGCATATTGGATGTTCTCCCAGTTTCTGCTCCGTTATTCCCTCTGGGGAGGGAGGGAAATACACCTCTATAGTTGATTTATACAGGGATTATATTAATCCTTTCGTTGCTATATTTTCTTCTATTGTTTTTTTGTATGACATTAATTGTCTTGTGGCTTCAGTTTTAATCTTAGAGTTTATTAGAAATTACCATAGTTGATGTCCTAATAGCCACCGTATTTGATTTCCCAATTAAGTTTGTAGCTCATTAATAGTAAGCAGCCTTGCGTTTTTTTGCAAAAAATATTTCAGGTAGTACAATTGTTTCCCCCCCCCCTTCTGTTGTGTAGTGGGTCTTCAGTGATTTCAGCTCAGTGCAAATAAGAAGCAGGAGGCAAGGATCTGGTACAACATCTCCTTACTTCACAGAACAAGCAAGAGCCAGAACACAGGGAATGGGGAAAACTGGGACTTATATAGTAACAGAGAACTAGCAGGGAAAAGATACATTTTGGCGGGAACCAATGGCAAGGATTCCCTCCAACGTAAACCAATCCAGCAGCGGATCCAAATCCTGCACTCTGAACCAGCAAATGATATACGTTCCCGCTGGAACTTATGCATTCAAATAAACACTGCAATACAATACAATAAACTCTATATTACAATACATACTTGGCTGTGCTATTACTTTAATACACAACACCCCCCCCACACACACACACTTAGTGAGAACTACACACAAAGTCTTTCAGGGACTGTGGCTTCCTGCGACTTCTACTAGATCGTCTCACTTCAGGTGTTGCGACACTAGGGGTTTGAGGCTGAGGGGTCTCGGGAGTATCGGCTACAGCTGTCCCTCCTAAAGGCCCCCCCCAACTCATTATCTTCTGCCAGCTCTGTATTCCCAGCGGGGAGCTCACCTTCTGACTGCCCTGGTGGGTCATTAATCAGTGAAGGTGACTTGGGGGCGGCAACTCATCATTTAATGTGGGGGTGTTTGGTCCCTCATCATCACTCCTGCTGGGTATTCTGCGCCTCAGCTGATCCACATGCCTACACCAGACCTGACCCTGTGACAACGTGACATAATATGACACGGGACCACTGGCCCGCGAAATGACCCCTGGGACCCAAGTTGGACCTCTGGCATAATTCCTCACCCAAACGAGATCCTCTGGATTGAAGTATCTCGTTCTGTCTCCTTCGGGTTGTGGTTGCTCCCGTGCCGAACGGGAGGGCATCCTATCTGGATGCACAAAGTCCAGGGCTGTTACCAGCCAGTAGCTCTGCTGGTGACTTTCCCGTGGCTGTGCATGGAGTGGCGTGCTGTAAGAACAGCATACGAGCTATTCGGGCTGCCCAGTCACCTTCCAGTAGACGGGAAATAGCACCCTTTGCAGTTTGCACCATTCGTTCTGCTTGACCGTTAGACGATGGATGAAAAGGGGCAGAGGTCACTCCTTGTATGAAATTGTCAGCGAGGAAAGCTCTGAACTCGCTTGACACGAATGCTGCCCCATTGTCTGACACCAACGTTCCTGGCAGACCATGCGTGGCAAACAGCTGCCTTAATACCTTGATAACGGCTGCTGATGTGGGACTGGGGACTAATGCTACTTCCAACCATTTTGAGTATGCATTGACCACAACCAAAAACGTTTTCCCTTGGTAGGGCCCCGCAAAGTCTATGTGAAGACGGTTCCATGGTGCTCTGGACTGTTCCCACCAATGAATTGGGTGCCCTGGGAACCTCAGGTCGAACCTCTTGGCATGCCTTGCACGTGCGTACCCACATTTCTATCTCCTTATCCATCCCTGGCCACCACACATAACAGCGGGCCAGGGATTTCATTCTGACCATCCCTGGGTGCCCCATATGCAAGGTTTCTAGAATGCGGTTCTTAAGTGGGTTAGGGATGACTACCCTGTCCCCCCCAGAGTACGCACCACTTATGAAGGGATAGCTCATGCTGCCGCATTAAAAATGGGCGGAACCTCTCGGCCCCCACTGGGCCACCCCCTCCCTACCCAGGCAAGGACACAGGAGAGTGTGGGGTCGTTTCGAGTCCTGGCCGCAACTTCTTCCGCAGTCACAGGAGCGCTTGGCAATGTCTCTAACATCATGACCTGTTCGGCTGGTGCCGGGTCACAATCACTAGCCCCCTGGAGTGGAAGCCGGCTGAGGGCGTCTGCGTGACAAAGCAATTTCCCTTTCACATGGCATATCTCATATTGGAACCCGTTTAAAAAAATTGACCACCTGAGCATTCTAGGGGACAGGATTTGAGGGGTTTGTTTGTGGGGGTTGAACAGGCCCAGCAATGGCTTGTGGTCCGTTTCAATTAAGAACGATCGTCCATACACATAGTCGTAGAATTTCTTTACACCTACTACCACAGCCAAAGCCTCTCGGTCTATCTGCGCGTAGTTCCTCTCGGTGGACGTAAGAGTCCTTGAGTAGAACGAAATGGGTCTGTCTGACCCATCCACCTCTCTGTGGCTGAGCACAGCTCCCAGTCCATATTGAGATGCGTCGCAAGCGAGTACAAGGGGTTTTGTTTCATCATAATGGGCCAAAACGCTCTCAGCAGACAACATTCCCCTAATGGTTTCGAAAGCCTTTTGTTGCGGCTTTCTCCAATGCCAGACACACTTCTTTTGCAGAAGCCTGTGCAAAGGCTCTGCCACTGCCGCTTTGTGCGGTAAAAACGCGTGGTAAAAATTCACCAGACCCAATAAAGATTGGAGTTCAGTTTTGTTGTTGGGCCTGGGGGCATTGGCGATGGCCTTAACCTTGCTTTCCATGGGGTGCACTCCCACAGCATCAATGGTGTAACCGAGGAACTCCACCGCAGGAACTCCAAAGCTACATTTTTCCTTTTTTAGATGGAGCCCATCTCCTTGGAACTTTTTGAGTACCAGTCTGATGTGGCTTTCCAGCTCGTGGGGGTCCCTCCCCGATATTAAAACATCATCAAAATACGCAAGGGTGCTAGGCACCCCCCTTAATAACCTCTTCATAATGCCCTGAAATATTCCTGGGGCCACGCTTACTCCAAATTGCAATCGGTTCACCTTCAATGCCCCTTTGTGGGTTACAATAGTTTGAGCTTCTGCTGTTTGTGGCGTTACAGGTAGCTGCTGGTATGCCTGAGCGAGATCGATCTTTGCAAATACCTTGCCCCCAGCCAATTTCGCCAGCAGTTGAGACACCACTGGAATGGGGTAGGAATTTCCCTGAATTGCCTTATTTATTGTGCATTTATAATCTGCGCAGATGCACACTTCCCCATTTGCTTTTAGTGGGGTCACTATTGGGGTTTCCCATCTTGCAGAGTCAACTGGTGCCAACACCCCTTGCTGGAGGAGCTTGTCGAGTTCTGCCTCTATTTTGGGCTGCAAAGCGAATGGCACGCGTCTTGGCTTGAGGCGAACTGGAGCCACCCCTTGGTCCAACTTGAAGTCAATGGGAGGCCCTTTATAGCACCCCAGACTGCCATCAAATAATGATGCGAACTCCCCATAAAGTTTATCAAATGATCCTGGGGCTATTGTTATTGCATTCAGTCTGGATGTGCCCAGCCCTAAAGCAGGAAACCAGTCTGTTCCCAAGAGGCTGGTGCGCTTCCCTTTGGCGATCACCAGCTTAAGTACGGCCCTTTTGTCTTTAAAGTTAACTTTGACGGAACACATTCCAAGGATGTGTATTCGGCCGGCAGAGTAAGATTGTAATGTTGCGGGGAAAGGCTCCAATGGAGGAAACTTACCCCCTGAGAAAAACGACCTCGCTGTCTCATCCGAGACGATCGTAAACCCCGAACCAGAATCTACCTCCATCTGGCAAGGATGGCCCTCGATGCTGACCCGGATTGATGCTTTCCCCTGAGCAGGGAACTGGACGGTCTTGCCCTCTATCTCGGTGAGGTAGTTGCAGTCGTCCAACACGTGCGTTGATGCACTTGCCTGTCGCCGGAATGGTCGTGGGGATTCCGATGTTCCTCCGGTAGCCGACCTGCATACCCGAGCGATGTGGCCCATTTTATTGCATGCTCGGCACGTGGCGTTCCGGAATCGGCAGTTCCGGCGTTCATGCGCCCCACCGCAACTAGGGCATTCTAGCTTTTACCCTTTTTTACCAGATGAACCAAGCCTCAGGGATCCAACTCCACGGGATGGACTCTGGGACGGGCTGGACTCCTGACTGCTCAAAGCATGAGCTGCCTCTGCTGCTGGCCTGGCACTTTGTTGTGGGGTTTTTTGTTTCTCCCCCTCTGTGGTCTCAGTGGCTATAGCCTCGCGCACAGCCGTTGCTAGATCCACCTCTTACCTTGCGGCGATCCGACGTTGGGCTTTACTGCTGCTCAGACCTCCAATGAACTGGTCAAGCAGCGCTTCCTCGAGGGCCACAAAATTACAGTGCCTCGCCAGGACCTTCAGCTCTGCAAGGAATATGGAGACTGATTCACCATCCTTCTGCCTCCTTTTATGGAACTCGATGTGGCGTGTTGTCGTGGTTGCTGCTGGGGCAAGGTGCCTCGTGAGCTGGTCAATGATCTGCTTCAGCGTTGCTGCTTCTAGCGTGAGAGGAGCCACCAAGCCTCGGGCCAACTCAAAAACCTCAGCCCCACAGCAACTCAGGAAGACTGCCTTTTTCCTGTCGTCGTTGGTGATTCCTTGCGCTGTAGCAGCGAAACCAAAACGTTGGAGATATGAATCCCAGGCTTCTGCAGTTCCCGAATTAAATGGCTCAATGATTTTACTTCCTGCCATGGTGTACTCAGGAGCGTCTATGACTTCTTCCTCCTCTTCTGATTCCGGATGCCGACCTCTGACATCCATTCACGGCAAGCCGGATCCCACCTTCGTCGCCAGCATGTTGTGTAGTGGGTCTTCAGTGATTTCAGCTCAGTGCAAATAAGAAGCAGGAGGCGAGGATCTGGTACAACATCTCTTTACTTCAAAGAACAAGTAAGAGCCAGAACGCAGGGAATGGGGAAAACTGGGACTTATATAGTAACAGAGAACTAGCAGGGAAAAGATACATTTTGGCGGGAACCAATGGCAAGGATTGCCTCCAGCGTAAACCAATCCAGCAGCGGATCCAAATCCTGCACTCTGAACCAGCAAATGATATACGTTCCCGCTGGAACTTATGCATTCAAATAAACTCTGCAATACAATACAATAAACTCTATACTGTATATTATATTACAATACATACTTGGCTGTGCTATTATTTTAATACACAACAATATGCATATTGCATATTGGATGTTCTCCCAGTTTCCTCTCTGTTATTCCCTCTGGGGAGGGAAATACACCTCTATAGTTGATTTATACAGGGATGATATTAATCCTTTAGTTGCTATATTTTCTTCTATTATTTTTTGTATGATGTTAATTGTCTTGTGGCTTCAGTTTTAATCTTAGAGTTTATTAGAAATTACCATAGATGATGTCCTAATAGCCACCGTATTTGAGGATTTCCCAATTAAGTTTGTAGCTCATTAATAGTAAGCAGCCTTGCGTTTTTTGCAAAAAAATCTTTCAGGTAGTACAATTGTTTTTCTTTCCACCCTTCTATGTTACAGGTTTTTAGTTTATTTCTAGATGGGGTGAAACAGTATTGACATTATGGGTGATGTGCTGGGGACAAAGAGCTTTGTCTATTTTGTCCAAATTTTAAAAGTCATGTAAGTAAATGGGTTTTTGAAATCAGTGTAGGAAATTTAGTTTACTTTTAAAAGAAGTATTACTTTTATAGGGATACAGTTTATTTCCACGTCCTCCAACTTACTGCATTGAATTCCCCCAATAGTTTTATCCTATTGCTAAGCTGACATGCATTATAATAGCTGTTTAGGGGGGCCCATGTTGTGATGGTGCAATTGTCGAGACGAGAGGAAGGGGGTGAGCCACTGTAAGAGTGAACTACCCTCCCTCCCAACACACACCTGAAGAAGTGCAGAATGTCTGCAGTCTCAAGGAGTGGGGCAGCCCCCCCCTTTATGGCCATGGGGCACCCGGAGTGAAACTGAAACTTGTAGACATGCCTCAAAAGCTGGATTTTGGAAGATTCGGGAAAGGTTTTAAAAATAAGCCCTCCTTCAAGCAGTGCAGTTAACCTATGGAACTCATTCCTGCAGGAGGCAGGGAGACCCACCCGCTTGGACGGCTTTGAAAGAGGAACGGACAGTTGAATGCAGGAGGAGGGGGCCATTGTTGGCTACAAGCTATGATGGCTGTGCTCTGTTTTTGGGTACCAGTTGCTAGAAACCTCAGGAGGGGAGATGGCTCTTGCGCTCGGGTCCTGCTTGTGTGTTTCTCAAAGGTATCTTGTTGACCACCGGGAGAACGGGATGGTGGACTGGGTGGTCCATTGGCCACTGGATTCTGACCCCAGACCTGCTCCCATCCAGGGCTGTGGTGGACGGGCTTGCCTCAACGGTGTTTGGAGCACTTTCTGAAAAAGCTGGTCAGGCCGTGTAGATGGCGGCTCTTTGGGGCCCTATTTGCTAGCATCCCCCCCCCCCCCATTGAAGGACGTGAGGCAGCAACTTCTCAGCTGCACTGCAAGTTGCTAGTTTCCATGTCTGCTAGTCCAAACAGCCATTCAGCTCAGCCCTCTCAAGGCCACTCGACTGCTTCATTAAACATTCCCCCTCCCTCCACTTAATGACATACTGCAATGAATATGCTAGTTTTAATTATATTTTGATTTGATTTTTTAAAAAGAAAACACTTTTTAGTTCTGTTTGGTGTGCTGCTGATTAGCAACCTTCCGTGGAAGCATAATCAGGCAGGACAGAGGAATGAGGAAGAGTCTGTGTGGGTCTGTCCTCTGCAAAGCAATTTTTTTTAAAAAAAATTATATATATTATTACTTGTATCTATAAAGTGAAGCTTTTCATCAGTTTTGCATCGAAATCACAGCTTGTCCTGCAAATTTATTCCAAGTGCAGTCCTCAGATTTTAAGTCCAGGCAAAAGTTTTTCTAACAAATTCATTGTGCCTTAGGTCACGGTGCAGTTCAGCATAGCATCCCCGTGGACATTGCCAGACTTGAAACGAATTGAGAACCGTTTCATGCAAAATGCTTCCCCTTAGAAACATCTCTGTGCATTGGGTCCTTTGTGAAATTGAAAATAACGCCCCCCCCTCCCTGACACATTGCCAGAAGGAAATGAACTTCTAATCGTTTAAGGCACGCTGGCGAGCTTTGCTAATGTGCGTGGCTTCAAAGGATTTGGTTTTTAAGGGCAGATGGGGGACAAGTGCAGATAAGCTGAAGGACCACTTGCCCACAATTGTGGAGATGAGAGGAAGGGGGTGCACCAATGTAATAGTGAGACCCCCCCAAGATGCACAAAATGGCAATCAGAGGGACAACTGCCAGTCCCAAAAATGCAGCCATGTGGTTTCTTTTCCAGGGGCCATTCTCCAGATGAGTCTCTCTCTACCCCACCCACACATGCCCTGCCTAATTCCAGGGGGTGATCCCCCTCCTGTTGTGTTACCTGAAGGCAAAAATCATTGACAAAATGGGTCACCTGCGCGCTCTGCCTCCGGCTGCCGCACAGCTCCGACTCCTCTTTCTGCTCTTCAGCTGCCTTGTAGTCCCAGGGATCGGGGCAGCTGGCCTTTTATGGCCATGGGGTTGGACTAGAGTGAAGACCGCTGCACTCAGGCAGGTCTGCTCCCAAGACCCGTCCGCCTGGCCTGGCCGGAATGGCCAGAATTCAAACCAAGGCTGCCGCGGACACCCAACATTCTGCTCAGTCGCCATGGAGAATTCCCACCCAACTGCTGGCCACCTCTGCAGCGTTGCCCCCAGGGATCCGGCCCCGTTGCAATGGGCCACAACGGCCACCCACGACAGGACTGGGTAAGTGGCCATGACGAGGCCTTAAAGACTGTCAATGGGATTGTAATTATGTGAACAGCTTGAGTGACAGCATGGAGCTGAGTCAGGAAAATTGCAGTTTCCTTTTTAGTTTATTTTTTAAAGCTCTTTCACATTTCCATTTTTGTATTGTGGGGTGTGTGGGTCAGGCCAAAGGGCCCAGCATGGTCCGCCACATCCCCACACAGCGGGTTGGGCTAGATGACCCTTGGGGAGCCCTTCCAATTCCACAATTCAGTGCTTTTTTCTGACCTGTGATTCCTGCCTTGGAGGGGCTGGACTAGATGAGCCTCAGGACCCCTTCCCATTCTATCATTCTTTTCATCTTTCCTGGGTCTTCCAGTCTCTGCATTTTATTTTAATTTTTTTTAAAAAAAGAACAGTATAATTGAACAACATAAAAGAAAGCATTAACAATGAAAATTCCATATATACATATCTAATTTATAGGTATTATCCAAATGCATGTATGCTTATTTTCAACCTGCTGTGTTTTGCATAAATACGTTCCCAATATACTTGCCTGTGCAAAGTCTGTGTCTGTAAGCAATACTTAATGTATAAGCTCTCTCTCTCTCTCTCTCTCTCTATATATATATATATATATAGCAAGGACAATTGGATGACAGCAAGACTCTAACATGAAGGGGTTGCTGTTTGTCACAGGCTTGGCTGATAATTAGCATTGTAGCTATTTGGGAGTAGGAGTGTTACCTAATGGTGGCCTAGGATTTCCCTGCTGGTCCTCCTCAAGGTCAGGGTTGAAATACTCCCATCTTCAAGATGCCAGTGTGAAGTACCAGCACCATGCAGCCTACACAGTGTTAAGAAAAAGTTTATTTGAATTACTTGGCAATATTCAGATTGGTTTCTGGCAAACACCAATCCTGTGCAAGGTGGTCTCTGCATTCTCCTAAAAACGAAAAGGAAAATTTGCTAAATTTGTGTGCAGACGGGGGTGCTGAAAAATTGCAACACCACAGACCTGTGAGTCTTGTCTCCCAATGAATGAGACTGAAATATTAATCTTTGTCCTTATTTTGCTATAGTTCATCTTAACATAGACGTGAAGCCTGAGACTGGATACTTCTTTCCTTTACTTTGATAGGGTTTCAGCTTCATACTAGAAGATGGTAACATTTCTTAGCGAGATTTTTCCACTCCATCATGCTAACCACTACACAACTTTCTCAGGCAGCTAGAAGGGGGGCTCTTTCTCTGTGGGGACACTCCTCTCTGGCCCTCGTCCAGCCCGGACACAGAGATTTAGCTCCAAGGGCCTTCTTTTTCCATTCACTTTTTATTGATGTTCCAAATTTTTAACAAATGGATGCCAAATCAAAACAAATTCACTTGTTCCCCCCCAAAACACTGGCTTCCCATCTATCCTTCTTTGATGTGTCCATAACTTCCTGTTGTGGCTTATCTTACAAATTTATATCTTATTTCTCATCCGTTTCTTTAAAAACATCCCTTATCCATCAGCTGTCATTTTTTCAACTCCTGCTTGCAGAAAAAAGTGAGTTTACCCATATAGGGACATCAGAGGACAAGATGGTTGGACAGTGTTCTCGAAGCTACGAACATGAGTTTGACCAAACTGCGGGAGGCAGTGCAAGACAGGAGTGTCTGGCGTGCTATGGTCCATGGGGTCACGAAGAGTCGGACACGACTAAACAACAACCCATATTTTTACCACTCCGCATTAGACAGTTATTGGTGGTTGTTGTTTAGTCATGTCCGACTCTTCATGACCCCATGGACCAGAGCACACCAGTTATTGATTATTATAAGTTAAATCTTTCATCTTTCCAGCTTGCCTGAGAAAAGCCCTGATTAAATGTCTCTTTTTCTCTCCCTGTCTCCCTTCTTAGTATTCTCTTTCAGTTTATATGGGTGGTGCAATTCCAGCAAGAAGCAGCAGAGGTAAGAAATGGATTTCAAGGAGTCGGATGCAGATCTGTGGGCGCTCTGGTTGAGCCAGAGGCAGGGAGGAGGAATCAGATGGGGAAGGAGTGTCCTGAAAGTGCCTCCCTCCCTCTCCCTCTCATCCTGCACACAGTGAGCGAAGCAGTTGGTTCAGCGCTTGCAGGCGGGTTCAAGATGTGCTCCTTGCATCCAGGCTGAGGTTCTGCTCCAGACCAGACACACATGCGCAGAGAGAGAGTTTGTGTGTGTGTGTTACAGAACAGGGCTAGGCAACCTAAGGCCCGGGGGCCGGATACAGCCCAATTGCCTTCTCAATCTGGCCTGCGGACGGCCTGGGAATCAGTGTGTTTTTACATGAATAGAATGTGTGCTTTTATTTAGAATGCATCTCTGGGTTATTTGTGGGGCATAGGAAATTCTTCATTTTTTCCTTCCAAAATATAGTCCGGCCCACCACATGGTCTGGGGGAAAAGGCTGAAAAAGGTTGCTGACCCCTGTTACAGAAGAACAGATGTAACCCGAGGTACCACTGTAATTGAAATCAAGAACAGAATCCTAAAACCAGGTCAAGGGAAACTGATCACAGTATTCAGTTTCTGTTGCATTTAATGTATAAAGCAAATCCTCTCCTAAGCAAGAGTGGAGTCCCTGCTTTTTCAGATCTAAGCCCTGATATCTTGTGTTCTGCTTCCCATCAGGAACAAGGATGCCTCCATCAATGCAACGGTAGAGGGCACCTGTCTCTCCACCGCTTCAGACCAGGATGCTCCTCGGGGGAAGATGGTCAGTATCTTCAGTTGCAAGATCCACACTTCTCATCCCAAAGTGGACGTTAAAGGGGGGCTTCAGGATGTAAGGGGGTCCCTTTTCTTTTGCGATGTGTCTTGGGAACACTGTACATTGTTTTGCCTTGCAAGGATGCTATTAGCCATGGTCCTTCTTGCAAGACCTCCTACCACAAATAAAGACCCAGCATAAAAAATAGTTTCATAAAAAAATATACATCTAAGCTGCCTGATTTTTTGGGGGGGGGGGCTCGGAGTGATACTGTCACTGAAAATCTTTACAGCAAGCATTTGAAATGTCCCAAAGGGTAAACAATAGGTTGGCACAAATTAAATCTTACACCAACTTTGTAAACATTGAAGATCACCATTATCAGGGCAGACTCCCTGTTCTATTCTTCATGTTGCTGCTGCTGTTTGTTTGCTTGCTTGCTTGCTTGCTTGACATTCAATTTATATACCACCCTTTATCAAAAGATCCCAGGACAGTGTACAACATTTAAAATGTATTACATCAGTGATAAAAACATAATAAAACAGCCTAATAATAAAATAACATAATAGCAGTCCTCTTCCCCCACACTTTCACAGGCCATAGATTCTTTAATAGCGACAGGCCTGAGTAAAGACAAATGTTTTTGTCTGGTGCCTAAATAATAATAGCAATAATAATAGCAACACCAACAATGATAATGATGATAATAATAATAATAAAAATAATAATAATACTTTATTATTTATATGCCGCCAATCCGACTGGGTTTCCCCAGCCACTCTGGGCAGCTTCCAACAAATCAAGACACAATACAACATCAAACATTAAATACTTCCCTAAACAGGGCTGCCTTCCGATGTCTTCTGAAAGTCAGATAGTTGTTTATTTCCTTGACATCTGGTGGGAGCCCATGATGCTTTCCTTCTCTCTACAGAGCCCTGCACAACAGCCTCCTAGCTATCGGTGAGCCATTCATCCCGTGTGCCGTGGGTGGAAAGGTAGGACCCTTCTAACTCTATGGTTCTATAAGTAAGGACAACCTTGTACACAGAACTTGGCCCTGCCTGGATGCTCTGGCTTGTGAATTGTACCCCCATGACGGGAGACTTGGTCTAGGTACCTCCCATCAGGAGATGGTAACCCGGTTTTCAGCTTTAAAACAGGCTCACCAAAAAGCTTTGAGGCAGGTGAAGTGCAGAGCGCCCTCTGGTCCTGCCCCTGACTTCCACCCACGTGAGATGCAAAGGGGCTCTTGGAGGGGAGCTTTTTATGCAGCTGGGACCTCCTACACTAGCAGGTGCCCAGCACACTTTCTGCTGCATGGGGTCAGAAGGAGCAACCTCACGCCCCACAAACACACATTCAGTGAGCGCAGTTTGCAGGTGAGAACAAAGCCCAGGGCTGCCTTAGGGCCAAATGAGACAATAGGTGTTTGGTTTTCTTGTGCAAATTGGCAGCATACTTCAGGGAGCATGTAGCTCCTGTTTGGCCACGCAGTGCCTTTAACCCTTTTCTTCCCTGTGTATCTGCGCATTAAAGAGTTTGGCAGAAACTGGAGGAGTTCTTCACCCAGCAGCAAGGGCCAGGACACCGACCAAGTCGATTTCCCAGGGTTAAAGCGTTGGCCAGCACAAAACCGCAGTCAGCATATCCTGGTGTGGGGAAAGGTCAGTGAATCCCATATTATTTTCTCTGGAAGAACATATTCCCTCATGTCTGGGCTCTGAGATCTTCAGGGGAGACCCTTCTCTTGGTCCTGCCACTCTCACAAGCTGGGGACGTGGGAGAGGGCCTTCTCAGTGGAAGCTTGGGGCTCCCAGACAATTCTGGCACTCCCTCCCTAGAGAAGAATATACTGGCTTGCTCCTTGCTCCCCTTCTGCCCACAGGTGACAGGGCAGCATTCCAGGGTTAGTCTGACCAAGGCAGAATAGAGGGGGGGCTATAGGACTTCCCTGGATCTGGACACACGACTTCTGTTTATGCAGCCTAGAATAGGATTGGCCCTTTTTGCTGCTGCATCACACTGTTGACTCTTGTTCAGCTTGTGGTCCACCAAGACCCCTAGATCCTTTCCACATGTACCGCTAGCAAGCCAGGTGCCCCCTATCCTATACAGAAGTTGGGGCAGCTGGTACAAGTTGCACTGCATGAGAACATGATACAAATCCCATGGACAGGACAGAGAGAAGTGTATTGGGGATGTTGCCCGAGAGAGTACAATAAACAAGGAGACCTAATCCTGGATCTTTTTGACTGTCTCTCCCTCTCCCTCTCCCTCTCTCTCTCTTGTTTGCAGATCAAAGCTGGAAGTGGAAGGGGAAAGTGTGAACTTCAGCGCCAGTGGAAAACTCTACACTATGTGTTGAAAAATCTGTGTAATGAGGCAATGTACATTTGCTTTGGGCTTTTATCTCTCGTATTGCTCTATTTGTGGAAGTCGTGGTGAAGTAATAATAATAATAATTTATTATTTGTGCCCCGCCCATCTGGCTGAGTCTCCCCAGCCACTCTGGGCGGCTTCCAATTGAATATCAAAACAATACAGCAATAGCACAATTACAAAAGTCACAAACAATACATAAACCACATCAAAAAATACACAACCTAATGGAAAAACAATTTCGACATGAATCAAATTCTAAAACTAAAACTAAGAATACATCCTTAATACAGTTTAAAATAACATAGGTAAAAAATAACAGGAATTTAAACAAAAAACAAAACAAAATGGAGACCTCTCTGCCCAGCAGCAGCGGCGGGAACAGTCCTTTATAAAGCCCATCAGGCCCCGCCCTGGGCCAGGTGGTGAGTGGCAGGACTGGGGCCTTCAGGCGCTGAGACAGTGTGGTGTAGTGGTCACAGCACCGACCTAGCACCTCTGGGAGAGAGCAGTTTTCAGATCCCCCCACCTGGCCATGAAGGTAACTGGGTGTGACCTTTGGGCCATTCATTCTACAATGCTCAGGTGAACCTACCTCGCAGGGTTGTTGTGAGCACAGGGGAGAACCATATATGCCACCTTGAGCTCCTTGGAGGAAGGTGGGATATAAAGAATAGCAAGTAGTATATCTTTTGGGGGCGCACTGAAGATACGGTAAATCCAGCAAGCTTCCATGGTGGGACCCTAAGAAGCTGCCCCCCTGCATGTGCAGATTTTGCTCCTGCTTTGGGGAAGATTTCCCTAGTCATGGAAAGTTGTTCAAAAACAGTGGTTCCCAAACATTTGGGGGGACCCACCCCCTTGGTTCCAAAACCCCACCCCCTGGGGCCACTAAATTACCCTTTAAAATGCATTGCTCACAATAGTGGTTTGCACAGCTGAGGAAGGACGACAGTAACTCGATAAAATTCAATAAAAACAGTAAAAATTACTTGTGCATCTATTCAAAATCAAGTGAAAACTTGTTTAAGAAAGCTGGTAAACTGGATCCAATGAAACCAGCTTTTCAAAGTCTTATAGTCTCCCCCCCTGCTCTTAGCTCCTCACCAGGTAATCCCATCAAGGCCCCCACTTTGGGAACCATTGTTAATGCTGCGCTTTAATGTTGCAGACCTTTCAGTGAAGGGCAGGTAAATGAAGAGGAACAAGAAGAAATTTGAGGTCCATCCTGGGAGTCCATCGCAACCCACACCCACCTTGAATTGGCTCTGGTTCTGCCAGCAGTCGGCTGTCCTGGCTGTGCAACCCACTTGCCCCAAGGTTCTGCCTTCTTGAAGGGTGTTTGTCCGTATTATCCCAGCAAGGAACAAATCCATTTTCTAGTCACAGGTAGTTGGTCACTAATGCGAAGGCTTTGAAAGGGGCTCTGCAGCAGTTTAGGAAAGTCATTTGAGTAATGGGACCCCCCCTGCTGTTGCCAAGGATGCTCTGCTCTGGCAAATCTGCATGGCAGTTTCGCATAAAGAGGATGCCTAAATCATGAGCAGGACAATCCCATCGCTTCTGGGGAGAAGGGACTCCTCCCTGTCGGCTACTCTTCCTAATCTGGGCATCCTGACCCCATTAACCATCCCCATTCTCATTCTTTACTTTCTATATAACCACCAATTTAATAATTTACCCAAGTAAACTTGAGGGTACATTGGATAACTCATTACTGCCGCGCTTCAAACAACAGAAGCAAGCAGAAAGATGAAACCACCATCGCCTGCCTCAGGTGTCGCCCAGCCACCCAAAATTCACTCTCTTCTTTTATATCACTTTTTAAAAATTAAATTATTTCAAGTATATAATAACAACATATGTATATGTAATATGTTTCTAGTCTCATTTGCTTTGATTTGCAAGGCCCTTGTCCAGGCAGGCAAAGGCAGGTTCATGCTATTGTGAAAATGGATATAAAGGAAATTTCCATCTCTTCTGATGAGATTGTTGGAAGATTCAGGGTGGATAGAAGGAAAGGCCTTCATGAACCACATAGGTAAACAGGGGAACTCCCTTCCACAGCAGGCAGCGGTGGCTACCAAGTTTGCACAGCTTTAAAAGAGAGAGGATTGGGCAGATTCATGGGAGAGGAGAGGGCTGTGGATGCCCAGGGATTGGGGGGCAGTTAAACGACTCCCCAAAAGTCCCATGTCCTCACCACAGCCTCTAACTAAGGCCAGGAAATGACCATTGACACAAGCACCATAGAAGACAACAGCAAAGAGGCTCACAAAAGCAGTCTATAAAATTGTAGCAATAAGCAAATACCATATATTGGACTATTTCCTGTGCCTATCCAATATAGAAAACTGTAGAAACATCAAATAATTGCCAAAATTCAACACTTTGACGGATATCCTTGGTTCCAAAGGCTAATGACTCCTTGGAAAGAGGGGAATCCAGGGCTCCCCCTGACTCCATAATCCCTTAAGGATAGGGTCCCATACTCCGTCCCCCTCCACAAGGTATGAACTTAGCCACACAATAGGAGGCAGGAGGCAGTTAAGGGCAGCACTTACCCCGGGCAGAAGCCCATCGGGATGGTGGGTCGAATCCTGATACTTTCAAAGGAGAAGCACAGGAAAGCCTTGCAGCTTGGGGTATTTGTGAATGCTTTTAATCTTGGGAAGCAGGTATTTAAAAGGAGTCAGGAGTAAGGAAGATGGGCTCATTGTTCTACATGCCAAACACTCCTGCTTTGTGACATACTTGTGATGTATCAGTGATGCTGTTGAAAGATGTATTATGGGAGATGGGGAGAGGTCTTAAAAGTTTGCGCAACCCGATGCTCAGGGTTTCTATTCTTGGTGTGTTTGAACCTTGTTGCAACAAATACAGATCAGGTCTACTGACGGCTCTTTTGGTTCTTTAACTTGGCTGGAGACTCCTTTTGCTGACCGGAGGGGCTCACGGGGAGGGGCACCCCAATGAGCTGGGCAGCAGAGTAAATCCGCACCCCAGGATCTTTTCCCTTCTCAGCTACTAGCCAGGGCGGCTGTGCTCTGCCTGCACAGCCAGAAGCAGCAATGTTTCTGAATGCCCATTGCTGGGCGGAGGGTTCATAGGTGTGTTTGTGTCTCACATTCAGACATACAACATGCCACAGTTACGCAAAATGAGAATTAAAGCAGCAGAATGTGCTCAGATGAATGTTTCTGAATATATTAACAAAGTTGTGTTAAAGTGTTTATATCATAATCATTACAGATATGAAATGATGTATATTATCACGTATGCTTAAATTGTTGAGCGTTAGTAAAATGTATTTTGCGTCAATAACAATTTTAATGTATAGGGGAAAAGAGGGACATGAGGATATATACTTCATGCCCACCAAACTGTACTGTAAACTATGGATTCTGTTCTGCCGTATGCCTCGTTATTCATATAATTAATAAAACCCCACCAAGCTGCATAAAAATGGTTGTTCCTTTTGGCCTCTTGCTGCTTCTACTTTTTGCGTCTGTTTTTCCAATAACGCTGTTTGCCAAATTGCATTATACCATTGATCCATAGTCAATAATCAAGATGCTGGACTGGAAGGGCCATTGGCCTGATCCAGCAGGCTCCTCCTGGGTTCTCACGAGGGGGCTGTTGGCTGCGGGTTTCCAAGAGCATAAGGAGGAAGGAAGGAAGGAAGGAAGGAAGGAAGGAAGGAAGGAAGGAAGGAAGGAAGGAAGGAAGGAAGGAAGGAAGGAAGGAAGGAAGGAAGGAAGGAAGGAAGGTGGGTCAGGTGGCTGGATTTCTCCACGTATCTAATTTCTGTCTAATTTAGTCATTTCATGTAACTGATGGTATTGTAACCAATCCATAATAGGGCTCCTTGTGGTTTCCCTTGATTTCAGTTTGGTTCCTCCCCCCCCCCCCCCCCGGCAATTCCCTGTCCCCACCGTCTCTTTCTGCCCCTCCCTTTTTTCTCCTCTGCCCCCCACTTGAAATCTGGCACTTGGCCTTCCTGGGTGTATCTGGCAGCCGTCAGGGTCAGGGCAGAGCCACCTCGGTCTGGTTCAGCCAGCAGAGTCTCTTCCCAAGAGAAACTCTGCTTTTCTCCTTTCTTTAGATACAGCAAAGAAAAAGGGTTCTAATAAACTCTTCCAGGTGTTGAGAAAACATAGGCTCTCTTTTCTTCACGAGCAGGATTTATTTAGCGTGGCCCAAGGACCGCCTTGGGGAGAAAATGATGCATGCTGAACAGATCCAGAAGAGGGAGACATATGAGACCAGAGATCCCAGTTAGGAAGGAGGCCCTGTGTCACGTTAACAAACACACCACCTCCTGTTCACAAGTGCTGGTTGTGTGCCTTGTGCTCCCAGTGGAGCAGGCTGCTCTGAGTTCTCATTGCCTCGTCTCAAAAAAGGACATCCAGGGACCTGAAAAACCCATACAAGAAAAGGCTGCCCCCAATCATCAATTGGGGGGGGGGATTGATACTAGCCGTTCCCTCCCTGTGAGTATTTCCACTCTTAGCAGGGCTCCCACAAGGCTAAACCGTTTTGAGCTTTTTAATTTGAGAATATATTCACTGTTTGTTTACTTACTAAATCTGTATACTACCCTTCATCTGAAGATCTCGGGGCGATTCACAGGATAAAAATACGAGATAAAAACACAAAATGCATAATAAAAACAAGAAGCAAACTCAACTCCTCTACCTTCTATTATGTTACAATGTGGGGTCCCCCCGTGAAGCCAACTTGGCAGTAGGTGCTCAATAGATAAAGTACACACACAGACACTCGTGTGCAATACACAATTAGCCTACAGAATTCATTGCCACAGGATGAGGTGATGACAGCTAGCGTATACAGTTGTACCTTGGAAGCCGAACGCCTTGGGAGTCAAACACTTTGGCCCCCGAACGCTGCAAACCGGGAAGTGAGTGTTCCGGATTGTGAATGTTCTTTGGAACACGGACATTCAACACTGCCTTGGTTTCCAAATGTTTTGGAAGTTGAACGGACTTCTGGAACAGATTCCAATTGACTTTCGAGGTATGACTGTACTGTTTTAAAGAGGCTTGGAAGAATGAAGGAGCAGGAGGCAAGGCTGCTGAGCAGGGTCACGGGGAGCTGGCAGCAACACACTACTGGCTAAATGGAACCTCCTGGTTCAAGCGCACTGTACCCCTGAGTAGGGACAGAGCAGGAAAAGGCCTCACTTGCAGTCTAGTCTCCTCTGATACAGAAGAATTTCCTCTTAAGCAGGACACACCTTGGTTCTAAACTTTTTTGTTACTAAAGATCTACTCAGAAATAAGGGATGAGGAAACCGCCGATTATGGACTCTTTAAAGAATGAGGAAGAGTTTGTTTTGGGCTCACGGCTGAGCAGAGCAGGAAAACATTTTGGAGAAATTAAATGGAAACCTAGTGAACCTTATGCCCAGTTATGTTGAGGCCTGGACAGAGCCTGGCTGAGAGAAGGGAAGGGTCAGGTCCTGGAGCAACTGAAGCAACTTATAGTTTTGGAACGGCTTTTTAAACATGTTCCTTCACATTTGGGTTGGTCACTGGACGAGATGAAGGGATTTGAGAGGTTTGTGTTCCCATCCACCTTCCGGAGAAGCAAAGTTTGCGGCCGCTCTGATAAGTTTGAGGCACCCAAAACCAACCCTGCGAGGCAGGACCTTCCCCTATGGAACAGAATGGGAGAGTGATTTGTTTTCCCCTCAGAGGCTTCCTTCTCTGGCTAGAGGAGAGTTAGAACGGATCCCCAGGCAAGAATCCTTTCACTGAGTCAGGATCAGTCGCTGCTGGGAAGAGTCCCTTGGCAGCCCAGCTTGAGAAATGATGTCCCTGGAGGAGAAGGCTGTATCTGCCATTGCCCTCCTCTCGCACCTGAGCCCCAACCCCAGTTATGGCTGCTTAGAATCGCAGGACTTCCGAGCCAGAAGGAGAGAATCTGCGGCCCATTTCTCTCTTGCTCATTTCCCTGCATTTGGGATCGGGGGGGGGGGAGTCCCCAGGAAAATTCATCAATAGCTGTGTATTAATGTCCGTGTATTCAGTCCCCCCCCCATTAATTCTAGTCCTCCCTTCCTTGAAAAAAGGACTTTCTCCACATCTTTTGATTAGATGACTCTTGGGGGTCCCTTTTTATGAAATCCCAAGATCCTTTCAGGTGAGAAGCTGCCCTCTGGCACAGGCAGAGTGCCCCTCCATTTCATGGGCAGCCCCTTCACCCCCCCCACTGGGATTTGTAGGGGGTTCCTGAGAGATGCGCCCCCCCCCAATTTTGGTGTCATACTAATTGATGGGAGCCTTTTAAAGGAGCAGCAAGCAAGCAACTTTCCTCAAAAGAGCAGCATTTGCAGATGCATTCAGTAAAGGATGGAGTGACTTAGCAAACGAAAGCGGCCAGCCTTTCCCTTCCTGCTGCTGCCAATGTCTGGGTGGCAACAGTGTACAGTGGTGCCTCGCTTAACGAATGCCCTGCTTAACGAAATTTCCGCTTAACGAAAGGATTTTTCAAGCGGAGGTTGCCTCGCTAGACGAATTCGTTTTATGAAAAATTCGTCTAGTGAATCGGGGTTTCCCATAGGAATGCATTGAAATTCAATTAATGCGTTCCTATGGGCAAAAAAAAAAATTCAATGCATTCCTATGGGCAAAAATTTTTTTCAATGCATTCCTATGGGATTCGCTAGACAAATTTCTCGTTATAAGAAAAGACCCGTGGAACGAATTAAATTCGTCTAGCGAGGCACCACTGTAATTCTACTAAGGTAAGATGGCTGGTTGGTCCAGCGAGAGACAACACACCTCCACACTGCAGCCAACACACTAACAGAGTTTGGAAAGAAGTGTATCTGAAGAAGTGTGCATGCACACAAGCTCATACCAATAACAAACTTAGTTGGTCTCTATGGTGCTACTGGAAGGAATCTTTTTTTTATAAAGTTTGGAAAGCTCTGCTCTATCCTAGTTTAGGCGCCTCCTTATTTTGACTGACTGTAGAACCCTCACAGAGGAAACTCAGTAAACACTTTAAATTCTGAAACAAGACTTAAGTGTTGAGACGTTTGTGCACTGGACTTTTTTGTTTTGTTTCCCATTCAGTTCAGTGTGAGGAACCCTAGGGAACGAACAACTTTGCAGGGCCTGAGTTCCCCTCTCTAAGCCTCCACCAGTGTAACTTGCCCTACAGTGTGTGCACTGACTTTTGACGTCAAGATCTAAAATGCCCGGGCACCCCAGTTTTGTGTGCATGCATGAACGAGTGCAGAGCAAGCCATAAAGCAGCAGGTTTATGTGCTTGCAAGTTTAGTACTTACCTGGCAGGCATTTGGGTCTGCCTCTCTACCAGAATACTAATTTGGGAAGTAATGGGAAGATACAACCATACAATGCAGAAGAAGCAAAGTGTTATTAATGCAGAGGGCTTCCTTGATGTAAACCTTCATGTAGTAGCAAAGCTGGTGTTTGGGGTGACGGATTATTGTTAATTGCTGCTGTGCCCTTCGTAATCACAGAAGAAGATGATGAAAAAAGGTGAGACAATAGCAGTAGCAGTAGACAATATATTTTGCTGGTGTTGTAAACAAAACCTGCTCCTTTTCCATTATTGGGTTATCCAAGAGCCCATATAGAGTCCTTAAGTAGGTTTTCCCAGTAGTGATGTATGGAAGTGAGAGCTGGACCATAAAGAAGGCTGGTCGCTAAAGAATTGATGCTTTTGAATTATGGTGCTGGAGGAGACTCTTGAGAGTCCCATGGACTGCAAGAAGATCAAACCTATCTATTCTGAAGGAAATCAGCCCTGAGTGCTCACTGGAAGGACAGATCCTGAAGCTGAGGCTCCAAGACTTTGGCCACCTCATGAGAAGAGAAGACTCCCTAGAAAAGACCCTGATGTTGGGAAAGATGGAGGGCACTAGTGTTCTCGAAGCTACGAACATGAGTTTGACCAAACTGCGGGAGGCAGTGGAAGATAGGAGTGCCTGGCGTGCTATGGTCCATGGGGTCACGAAGAGTCGGACACAACTAAACAACAACAAAAGTAGGTTCCCTATTGGTAGGAGAAAATAACAGTCCAACCAGAGAATATTGAGAAGGAAAGCAGCTAGTAAGCCTGGTCTTTATTAAACTGTTACAACAGGGTCCTCACCACATGCAGGAGGGAGTAGGAACCCAGAACAATTGTGTGCAAGCCCTTATATAGACTTTTGAGATTGCCCACCCTGTAACTCAAGACCACCCCTCAAAACATCATACATACATCACAGAAGGAGGCGGTCTACAACAGATACCCTATCTGCCAGGATACCTGACAATGGTCACTGACTGCTTTACCTGGGCAGCCTGGCCATTCTTTCCCATTTGCTTCATCCTTGAAACATTTGAGGTCAATTTGGGAGAGTCAAAATGGTTCCAGGATTGCTCTGTACTATTTCAGACATGTGGTTTACATACCTATGCATGTGTTTGCCTTGTAAGTTTATGAACATTTATATATTTGAGACCTTAAATTCTTATAACACTGGGCAAGCACCTGCTAACTGGTGGTTGGAGTATCGAAGGAATAGTAGATCTGGAGACCTCCATGCTCATTTCATCCATTCAGAGGGATTGATACAATGGGAAATAGGACTTTCTCTCCATTGGGCACTAAACACTTGAAAGCACTTTCAAGGTAGCTCCAGTCAAATCAATGGGTGCTGCTGCACGAAGAACCTTCAGGATCCCGCATGTGGCTCCCACCTTGCAAAGGAGTCCCATTGCCTCTTGCCACAATACAGACCTTTAAGCAATTTAAACCCTAAGAGAGGCCTTTGCTATAGAAATCCTAGGCTTTCCAAATTTGGAGCCAGCACCATTTCCCGCTGCTGGTTGGTGCTACTGAAGGAAATGGCCCCAAAGGAAACGGAAGTGGTGAGAGACGATTCTGGCTTCTTGGTTTTCAAGCAGGACTCTGGAGGACATCTTACTTTGCGATTATAGAAACCAAGAGGTATTCCTATAGTGAAGAAAAAGGGAGAGTTCAAAATGTGCCCACCCAACTCCCGGAGTGTGATGTTTTTTCCCAATGCCAAAGATCTCTCTCCTCCAACTCTGCTTTTTGACCCCTTCTCAGCAGGCTCCCACCCTCTGCCCCCTGACTCCTGGAGCCACAGGACCCTGCTAAGATGCCCTCCTCTTCCCTGCTGCCTCCGCAGCCTTCCCTTGCCCTGCTTCATGCCCTCCCTGAGGTCTTTTCTCTAGGCTAGAGGGTGCTCTTGAATCATGGCCATGCCTCACGCTGGCCTGGGTAAAGGGGGGAGGCGTGTCCAAACCTCTGGATTTCTGCATGGCTGCAAACTAGCGGACTGTATAAAGTTAAGCATCACAACCATGCCTAGACCTTCTGGTTCTGGCCCCATCCATCCATTCCAATGGTATGTGCAACCCCACCCCTCCCCAGAAAGTTAGACACAAGGGTTTGTGTCTTGCTGGCTGAGAAGAGTCCCCTGCCCCTGTCCTACGGGGAAGCACAGTCTCTGTGACTCCACTGGAGTCGATGCCTGTTAAAGCAGACTGTTCTCTTTTAAATGAAGAAAGAGACTCATCTCAGTGAAGCTCAGGGCCGGGCTGCCCATGAGGCAGATGGAAGCAGCTGCCTAGGGCAGCAGGGTCCCACGGGGCAGGGTTGCTGCCAGCAGGGTAGCATGGAGACGACTTCCAGCAAGATCTCACAATATTTAGCAAGATCTCACTGAAAGCTGCCACCACAGCCATACAACTCTGTTAGCGAGGCTTTGCAGGAGGGCATTGGTGGTGGGGGACCTTCCTGTTCCACCTCGGATGGCGAAGCAGGGCGGGCAGTCCTTGGGGAAGGTTTAGCTAGCAAGCATGATAGAACTGCAACTCCTGGCTGCTGCTGCTGCTACTGAAACTGGACCTGGCCCCTTCTCCTATGGAGGTCTCCAGCCTCACTCAGCTGTCCAAGGTGCCTTTGCCTTGCCCCTGCAGAGGCCATTGCTTCAGGAGAATACCACCCCTGCACCCCAAATCTCCCCCTCTCCCTCTTTTCAGCAGCCCCTCTCCCGCTGGCTGTGGACCCCCCTGCACACATGCACAACAACTCATCTCTTGCCGCTTCCTACATAGAGCGCCTACTCTGCTGAACTGCGACAGGGTGCTGCACTCGGAGACTTTGCGGAAAGCCCCCTGTGGCACTCCAGGGCTATTCCCTCCTGCCCCTTAAGACACTCCAGGGCTGCACCAATCAAAGCCTGCACCCTGAACCATGGACTAAATGCCCAAGGCTCACATCATAGGACGTATCTTCCATCTTCATCACTTCGCCAATGTCTGGAACCAGTGGCAAGGGGAGCTCCTGCTGCAAGTAATCTGGAGAGAAGAAACGCAACATGCACCAATTGGGGTCAACAGAAGGCACCCGGTTCTGCCTGGTTCATGTCACTAGGCCAGTTTGAGGGGGGGTAGGGGGGGTAGTACCATGTCATCTCTCCTTGACATTAGGGCTTCTACGCAGCCACAAAGGGGTGCTCCTCCAGAGAGCCTGGTTGAACTAAGCAGGAATTGGCTGAAGGCTTCAGCACAGCCATCAGTTCTACCCAGCAAGCAAGCTTTGTGGTTTGAGGATGAAGGGATGGCTTGGAAGGAAACCTCAAAGGTGAGCAAGGCTGTGACTGTACCCGAGTCAACGTCACCTCAGTACCCCAGAACTCTTACCCAACATTGGAAACGGACTCTCTTGGTTCAGCACCTTCTCCAGCATTTCCACAGCCCCATATGCACCTCTGTGGAGCCGTTCCCTCTAGAAGAAGAGATGCGATCAGCAATGCAAGGAAGCAGCATGGAAAGGGAGACATCTCACGCCCAGGTCCAACATCACCATGATCCATGTGGCTTCAACGGAGGGTCAGTGTGAAGAGCCATCTCAGAGATGGACAATTCTTTTGACACCTCCCTCCTTCCCATTAATCTGTTGTGGTGCCTTGGGAAGAGCTTCACCTCCCCGCCTGCAAAAGCAGCCATACCTGTTTTTATCCCAGGTGCGTTTGCCGCCCTAGGCTCCTTGGGAGGATATAAATTCAACAAATAAACACACAATTTAATAAATATGTAAATATAGTTAGGGAGAGCATTCCTTTGAGCTAGGCCAGGAGCAGCCATGGAATTGGGCCCAGAACATAACTGGCCACTGCATATCCTGACATCGCCCATGGACAAAACCTTAGACTGAACGGAAGCAGCGCCAGCTGGTGGAAAGAGCAGACAAATCAGCCTCTGAAGTCATGAGTTCAAATCCCTGCTTGGCCATGAATTTGCTGAGTGTCTTGGGCGAGACACTTGGAAGCTTTTCAGCACAATCATGGCCCTTGCCATGGGACAAGGGACTGTGAGGAAGGTCAAGCAAAACAGGGCTAAAGAAATGAATCTCTCTATACAACAGAATTTATTAGAATAGGTAGAACTTACGTTATCGCCTTCCATGTCCAGAAATCCACTGAGAGGAAAAAGGAAATGCTTGTTAGAAGTGGCTTAGCACAAGATTCCCGTCAACTGCATTGCATGTGATTCCCCCCCGAACCCGAAGCTTCCCATCAAGGATCATAAATCCATATCTATGAATTAATTAATTGTTTAATTAATTAAATTTGTATAACACCCTTCATCTGAAGATCCCAGGGTGGTTCACAACAGGAAAAAAAACCTGAGCTTAGCCTCTTAGCAACAACTATCTTCCACTGCCCATCTGACCCCACCAGTCTGCACCGTGCCCTGCAAAACGTGACCTATATCCTGGTTGCCCCTGGCACAGAGATGGTCTCCATGGAGAGCAGGACATGGGGCAGAGCTGCTCCTACCACTAGGCATGGTGAGGCGAGTGCCTTGGGTGGCCTATCCTGGGAGGCGCTGGGGCCCCTCGGTTCTTCCTCCCGAGGTCCCTGACCAGAGCCTTCTGTTGCAGAAGAGAGCTGCGTGCTGTGCCTCTTGCTCTCCACTTTTCTAACAACCCTTCAAGACCTTGAATTATTACTTCATTACTATTCCCATCTATGGGTGAAAACCATCACCTCCAACTACTCGTAACCTTTTGCCACTCGACTCGTGTGAGCAAAATGTCCCATTTTAGTTGGGGCTTCTGTCTTTATGTTCAATCTTAACTGATTTTATTTGAGATTTCAGAAGAGGTAATCTTACGGCACACTGCTTAAAAATGACGGTGTTAAGCAGTATATTGTACTGTTTTGACTAACTTGCTTTATTGTTTTGATGGAATTGTTGTAGTGTCTACTTCAGTTACGTGTGCTTTCTGATTGCTTTTATACTTGTAAATCACATAGAAGCCATCCTGGTAATTAATTGGCATATAAATTTATTATTATTATTATTATTATTATTATTATTATTATTATTATTATTATCTACCGGCATTCAACCTTTTGCTTCTATTATCCTGCACATACAAGCAAGAAGTTCTATCAAGTACGTCAAGAGGCAATGACTCTGGATGGGCCGTCAGGGTGTTTGTTACCTGTCTAGAGTTAATGAGAGCTTCAGCTTGTTGTCTGTAATAAAAATATCCGCTGGTAAACAGTAAGCCTGCCATGAAAGAGAGAGAAAAAACAAGAGAAGGTCCATTCAGTGGAGGGAGACGGTGCTGATGGACCAAGAATGTTCTCCTCCAGAAGACTGGAACTCACATCGGTCAGAGTCCAAACGGCGACGTCCATTTCCTTGGTATTGAACACCTCCATTTTTAATGGATGGATCACATAAAAACCACCATAGGCCCCATGGAATTTAGGTGGCCCATGAGCCGTTACATTCACCAGGTAGTCATTCAGCTCCTGCAGAGATGCAGTTTAAATGGAAAAAAATAAACCACTCTTTATTTTATTTTTTAGAATTTTATTTATTTGCTTTTTTAGACTGAAATTTTACAGCCACATATCCAACATACAACAATAAAAACTAGATTCCAAGCAATCTCTTGGACTTCCCTCCTCCCTTTTGTGGGTCCTACTGTTAATCATTTCCTCCTTCATCTTTTATAATAATCCATCTCTTTTGATATTCCAATCCTACTAACAATTTTAGCAGTTTACAATGGTCTTTAAGATAAGTTATTAACCGATGGATGAAATGGCTAAAATGACTGGAAGAATCAGAAATCAGGAAGACCAAAAGTTTAATAAGGAATAGATTAGAATCAGTGGAAGTGAGGGAGATACAAAGAGGTTGTAGATAATATAATGGTGTGAAATAAGTATTGTTAGAAGATAGTTATAATTGAATGAAAAGGAAAAATATAGAGTATAAAATGGTAAGATATAAAGATAGAGAAATAAGGTAATTTTAAGTAAAATTTAGAGTATATATAAGAATTAGAGATTACTAAGGATGATCTGTAAAGGAACGCAGAAGGAGGTGGAATGAGGAAGCCATTAGATTAGAAATAAGGATTATAAACTAGAATTTTTGTTTTTGCATTTTTGCATTTTTTGTGTTTCGTATTTTTGTATGTTTTTGTTGTTTCTTAAAAAATCTTAATAAATATAATTTTTTTAAAAAAGTAATAATAAGGAATGGGGGAAATAGAAATCACTCTTTGCTTTAAGAGCAGCTCTCTGACTAGCGGTTTGTAATGTTCTCACATATCCTAATGCAGAGGTGGCAATTTCCATTTGTTGAATCTGTTTTGTAACAACAGTGAGCAGTTGTCCCCAAGCACCCCAAGATCCTCATTGTCTGTTACAGACTGGTATTATACCTAAACACTTTTGACCTTTAGCTCGAAAATTTATAAATAACCTCCTCTGGTCTACCAGGTTGCTGTTTCTCCAACTTACCTGCCTTTGTGTCCCCTGGTTGCTTCGATTTGTGTGTGGGAGCATCAAGAGGGAGTACTGGGACTAAGTTCACAAGATTGGTTATGCCTGTTTTTGTTTCTTATTATGCATTTCTTGTTTATATGAGAAAGCTTCATTAAAAATCATTTTAAAAGGACAAAGAAATTTCAGAAGGGGAAACCATGTTTAAAAGCTGAGCCGTACTAATGAAATGTACTCACATCATAAGAAACGTCCCCTGGAAGCACAGGCAAAACACTTTCCAACAGGCAATAGCCCTGGGAGATGTACATGGAATGAGAAATCAATGGAGACGGTCAGAGCATAGAAGTGGACTTTCGTTTCCCCCCATTCTTTACTGTGGGCTGTCCTTCCCCTCAACAAAACTAATCTCCATTTGGCTGAGCCACACTTTGGCCTTCTTATCTCGTGAACCAACTTGCTATTTAAACCCCCCTCTGAAAACAAGACAATCCATATTAGATTAGTGTTAGAATTAGAAGAAATTCAAAGCTATTTCAAGCAGTTCTGAGTGAGGAGGAGCTGCAAAGTGTATTTACGTTTTGTACGGGCCCAGAGTTTGCCCTACAGCAGGGATGTCTGCAGTCAACAATTTCTGCACATCCTCCCCCAGAAAGCTCAACAACTTTTGCGCATCCTCTTCCCCAAAAAGCTCAGCAACTCTGGTCAATCCAATGGGTTTATTTCTATTGGGAGTAGATCACTGTCTTTTGGAAGCTGGACATGCATGCCCTACAGGGCCAAGGGCAGTGGAAGGAACCAGATGCAGCGACAACAGACAACACTACAGTGGTACCTCAGTTTACAAACACAATTGGTTCCAGAAATCTGTACTTAACCTGAAGCGTACTTAACCTGAAACGATTTTTCCGTTTGAAAGTAATGGAAAGTGGATTAATCCGTTCCAGATGGTCCATAGAGTACTTAAACTGAAGAGTACTTAACCTGAAGCGAACTTTTCCATTGAAAGTAATGGAAAGTGGATTAATCTGTTCCAGATGGGTCCGCGGAGTACTCAACCTCAAGTGTACTTAACCAGAGGTGTGAGTGTAATTGGTTCCGGAAGTCCATACTTAACTTGAAGCGTACTTAACCTGAAGTGAACTTTCTTATTGAAAGTAATGGAAAGTGGATTAATCCATTCCAGACGGGTCTGTGGAGTACTCAACCTGAAGCGTACTTAACCCGAGGTATGAGTGTAATTGGTTCCGGAAATCCGTACTTAACCTGAAGCGTACTTAACCTGAAGCGAACTTTCCCATTGAAAGTAATGGAAAGTGGATTAATCCATTCCAGACAGGTCCGCAGAGTACTTAAACTGAAAATACTCAAACCGAGGCGTACTTAAACTGAGGTATGAATGTACTCACCATTCTGTGATCTTTGTCCACAATGAAGGGCTCAAAAGGGTATAAGAGCTGGTTAAAGTTCTGCTCCAGCTGGTTTTTTGTCATGGCAACATCAGCAACAGCTCCATCTTGCATCGCAGGAAGAGACTTCAAGAGGTCAGCAATCCTGTCTTCTGCTCTGTCGTCTGCCGCTCCTTCTCCTGCAGAGAGCTGGAAGAAGCAGCAGCAAGAGGAGTTGTGTGTTTCTCATGTGTCTCTTGAACACCAATATTGTCTTCAAACAGCCCTTTCCCTGTTACTTATAGCGCTATAGCCACCGTGCTTACATAAGAACACCAGAAGAGCTTGCTGGATCAGGCCAATGGCCCACCTAGCCCCCTAACCTTCTCACATTGGCCAATGAGATGCCTGTTTTAAGCCTCAAATCAAGAGATGAGCCAACCACACTTTGCCCACTTGTAATCCCCAGAAACTGGTATTCAGGGGCAGTTGATGCACCATGTTTGATTGTGACACTATGAATGTTGGCATTATGGCAGACCTTCACAAAGCTATGAAGAGGAGATGTCTATGAGAGATGGTGGCCTCCAGGGCAGGCATACCTTAAGGGTATGCACTCAGGATTTGCACCAAAAAAAATGTCTATAATTCCACCACCACCCTTTCCACAGAAGTGGATGAAATCCACCAGCATAGGAGGCAGTCCAGAGTTAATTCAGCCTGCCAAATTGTAGACAGGTTCCTCCAGGGGGGTTAGAACAGGGCTTCATTTAAATTTTGATTTCCTTCAAAAGAAACTTTCCTTTCCTGCCAGAATTGGATGTAATTTGTAGGTTCGGCCACCCCGCCAGAGGGGGACAAAGCCTGATGATTTTGAGGTTCCACAAACCTACATTGCCAGGGCCCTTTTGGGTCCCTTCCAACTCTACAATTCTATGAACTTCTTTGAGCAACTTGCTCTGATACCAAGTGACTCCTGGGATGTTGCTCCAAATCTTGACATCTGTGGTCTCGTAAAGAAGATTGCTATCTGGTGCTGAACTGATACAGTGCTCATTCTAATAGCTAACAGAAATCTCACAAATCCCAGTGCATTGAGCCACTTGGTCCTCTCGTTGCTCTCTTTCTGGACAAGCAGGAGCCCCTGTAGGCAAATGCTTGGTACTTACTGTTAGCATAAATGCACCCCGATATTCTAACACTTACGCCCAGCTCGAGGATAAGAACATCGTCTTGTATTTGAGAGCTCTGGAGAAAATACTGGATCCCGGCAGGTGACAAATCAACTGCACAAAAGGCAAAAAATGAGATAAAGGAGAAAGGGCTTTATTGTTGTGGGTTCAGGACTCCTGGATGATGTCTCCCTTGGGCACACATCTCTCCTGGCCTTTAGGAAACCTGGGAGGTCAGTGTTCAAATCCCCACTTGGCTGTAAGCTCATGGGGTGACCTTGGGCCAGTCACCTCCTCTGAACCTATCCTACCTTGCAGGTTGTTGCGGGGATTAAATGAGGAGGAGGAGGAGAATTATAAATGCCACCTTGTGCTCCTTGGATGAAAAGGAGGAATATAAATGCAATGAATAAGAAAATAAAACAATAAAAATAAAAGCACACAGCCTTTTGATACATTTTCCAATGCTGGCTTTTCCAAAATCTGCAATAATGGAATGAAATGTGGATAAATTAGGGTAAAAAAATAATGTTTCATTGTTTTTCTTCAACCAAACAACCACAAGGCAGATTTCCCTGAATTTCCCTTGATTTTTTTTGGGGGGGGGGGGCAGATGCTGCTCCTGAATACAGTGGTACCTCTGTTTGCGACTGCCTCGGGGAGCGACCACTTTGGTTTCCAACCACTGCGGACCCGGAAGTGATTACATCCGGTTCCACGGTGCTCGGATGCCCAGAAGCGATCTACGCAGTGTGTGTGTGTGTGTGCAGAAGCACTCTATCGGCGCTTCACGCACACACAGAAGCATGCCGCGGGAAGCGACCAACTCGGGGAGCGACCAGCTCCCCGGAACCATTGTGAAAAGCACCCCAACATGAATCCCCATGTTTATTTTGTTTTGTTTCAAATTATTTATCACTTTCAATTTTACAGATTGGACATTTAACCAAATGCAAACCACCCATTTGCCACCAACTTCCCTTCCTTTGTTCGTGGTTCGTTTTATTAGCCTTCTAACGCTTCTAATTCTAGCATGTGCCCCATGACGTGAAGGCGAGGAACAACCACTCGCTTCTCCACCTGGGACGCTTCTCTGTTTTGGAAGAAAAAGTGTTGAGGGAGGAAGGAAGAGACTCACCCAGGTCCTGGAGGCTCAGCAGGAAACCATCGGAGTCAGAAAGGGACGACAGCAAGAGGTCACAGGCCTGCAAGAGAAAAGCCCCAGAGCAAGCCATGTTCAAATATATAAAAGGATGTCATATAGAGGAGGGAGAGAGGTTGTTTTCTGCTGCTCCAGAGAAGCGAACACGGAGCAATGGATCCAAACTACAAGAAAGAAGATTCCACCTAAACATTAGGAAGAACTTCCTGACAGTAAGAGCTGTTCGGCAGTGGAATTTGCTCCCAAGAAGTGTGGTGGAGTCTCCTTCTTTGGAGGTCTTTAAGCAGAGGCTTGACAGCCATATGTCAAGAATGCTTTGATGGTGTTTCCTACTTGGCAGGGGGTTGGACTGGATGGCCCTTGTGGATTCTTCCAACTCTATGATTCTTTGATTCTAAGGGGAGCCTGCTGTCATTGGGGTGGCTTGGGTGGTCTTTGCATTTGGCAGTGCAATTAGTGCCTGCTAACGAGTCATGACGTGGCAGTGGCCCAAAGGGCCGCAATAAATGTGATAATGTGTACCCCTGTAAATCATTGAGTGTGCTTCCGGTGGCCTGCTACTTTATGAAACTGATGATTTTGCAAGTCGCCGCCCACCCATTGGGGCCGAAATACAACTAATTTGTGAATCACAAAGATACAGCTCAAAGCTACAACATAAGCTGCTACATGGTGCAAATGGAGGCACCCAACACAGGTCCCCAACATGCACCCTAACACAATGTAACAGAACACGGTGGGAATCAGAACTTAATCAGCAGAAATTGCCAGTGCTTATTGTGCATGTGTATGTGGGACCCAGGTGGCGCTGTGGTTAAACCACAGAGCCTAGGGCTTGCTGATCAGAAGGTCAGCAGTTCGAATCCCTGTGACGGGGTGAGCTCCCGTTGCTTGGTCCCAGCTCCTGCCAACCTAGGAGTTCAAAAGCACATCAAAAGTGCAAGTAGATAAATAGGAACCGCTACAGCGGGAAGGTAAACGGCGTTTCCATGTGCTGCTCTGGTTCGTCAGAAGCGGCTTTGTCATGCTGGCCACATGACCTGGAAGCTATGCGCCGGCTCCCTCGGCCAATAATGCGAGATGAGCGCCGCAACCCCAGAGTCGGTCACGACTGGACCTAATGGTCAGGGGTCCCTTTACCTTTACTTTATTGTGCATGTGTATTAAACATGAAATGAGGTAATGATGCATATGATTGGTGGAAATTGAAATGCTTTGTTTGAAATTTTATAAATACCATTGCCTGGACCACTGGGCGGGATTGCCGTTTTGCAGCACGATTCGACTGCAACCTATTGCTTTGCAATAAACAAGGTTGGACTCCTAACTCCTCATGTTTCTGAGTTTTATTGGCGTAAACTCAGGAGATGCGCTATTTTCTGGCTTACAGCAATGAGACTCCGTCACACCAGAGCTGCCAGATTTCCTCATCTCTGTTTGTGCCCCATGTGTGCCAGTCCATGTGCCACAAGGAGATGTGCCAACAGAGGATCTTCTGAGCCAATACTTCAAGCACAGTCCCACCCCAGAATATTCTAGGTAAGGCCATACGTTTGCGTCCAAGACAGGAACCAGGTTTTTATCCAGGGACTTTTGCACCATCGGTGTGACGTCCTCCTTCAATGCTTTGACAGTTCTGAAGGGAAATAAAGGCAGTGGCAAAAATGAGAAAAGTTGGGAGAAGACAGAGTTCCTCTTTAACCAGGTCTTTGACTGATTAACATCCAGCGCCTTTTCGGAGGGGGTTATTGCTTTTGTTTTTATTGTGATTGTGTATTTCGTGCTTTTATATTGTGATTTTATCTTGCGGGCATAGAGCAGTATATAGATAAAAATAAATGGTAATAGAGCAGTTGTCTGCAAATCAAATTAACAGGACCAGTCAATGCAAGCAGAAGGGCCAAGGGCCACAGACGAAGGAGGGTGGGGATTCAAGAGAAGCGACATGGTCTGAGGGTGAAATGCAAGGAACGAAAGGTGGGGTGGGGAACCAACTGCCTTTTGTGAGTTCTTAGGATGGGCCTCCAGCACCATAATTATGGTGCTGGAGGAGACTCTTGAGAGTCCCATGGACTGCAAGAAGATCAAACCTATCCATTCTGAAGGAAATCAGCCCTGAGTGCTCACTGGAAGGACAGATCCTGAAGCTGAGGCTCCAATACTTTGGCCACCTCATGAGAAGAGAAGACTCCCTGGAAAAGACCCTGATGTTGGGAAAGATGGAGGGCACAAGGAGAAGGGGACGACAGAGGACAAGATGGTTGGACAGTGTTCTCGAAGCTACGAACATGAGTTTGACCAAACTGTGGGAGGCAGTGCAAGACAGGAGTGCTTGGCATGCTATGGTCCATGGGGTCACAAAGAGTCGGACATGACTAAACAACTAAACAACAACAACAGGATGGGCCTGGGGCTACAGCTTAAAAGCATAAGGTGGGTTTTGGACTCTGCAATTTTATAATTCTGTTATTCTGGATATTATTCTCAGTGGGACCAAGTATTAGCAAGTATTTAGGGGTTTCAGCTGTCGGAGTCATCCTGCACCCAGTCATTATAGTTGAACTCAGGGCCGGATTTAGGTTTGACGAAGCCCTAAGCCACTGAAAGTAATGGGGCCCTTTATATGTCCAGCTGTCCTTTGTCAACAACAAATTGTCACTGATTTTAGGGAGCAGGCTAGCAGCTGGGGCCCATTCCTTACATTATAGGAGCCGACTTAACACAAAACACTGTTGCTGTATGTAGGTTTCATTTTAATTGTTTTTTATCTTATATTTTGGAAATGTAGATCCAGGTTTTTTTCCCTTTAATTTTTTTTTGGGGGGGGGGGGCGAGAGAGTGGGGCCCTGAGCTAGAGCTTGTTTAGCTTCTATGTAAATCCAGAACTGGTTGAACTGGTTGAACTGCAATAGCCCTCCATTTCCCATGGGAAAACCAGTAAATTGGGTAGGATTTACTAGCAGGGCCATGCCATCCCCAGGAAAACCTCAGCAGGGTGCAGATTCAAGCCACCTCGAGACATAATGTTTGCAGACTAACCCTTCAGTTAATGCCTGGAGAGGACTCCCGTTCCGTGCCTTTACCTGCCATGTTGTGTCCCAAGTGACCAATTTGTCTGTCTCCCTCCTTTCCCTGCCCCAGAAGCTGGACCATGTTCTCAGGCGGATATTTACTTGTACCAGGTTTTGAGGTGCGATATCCCACCACAGGAGTGGCAGCTCTGGAGGCGGACTCCATCCCTGCTTCCATTCGCAACAGCGGAGAAGTTCTTTGTCACTTGAATCTCAACGTCTTTGCTGAAGGCATCCAGGGAAAAAGGAAAGAAATAATTCATCGCAACTTGGAGACTCGGAGTGATAATAGTTTTAGCCTTGCAGAAGCCCGGTGAGCATAGCCTGAGAGACAAAATGTAGGGATCATAGAACTGAGAAGGAAACCCAAGGGTCCTATGAAGGAAGGACAGCTAAGGAATCCCTGATGGATGGCTGTCCATCACCTTGAACTTCAGGGCCAATTAGGGATTTGAACTTGGCTTTGCCAACACAAGCCCAGCACTCCAAGAGTCTGGGCCAAAAGGCACCCTTTCCTTGAAGCTGGCGATAATTTCCCACCCATTACTTGTTAATAATAACAATAACAATAATAGTAATATTTATACCCAGTCCATCTGGCTGGGTTTCCCCAGCCACTCTGGGCGGCTCCCAAAAGAATTACCATAAAAGTGCAATAAAACATCATGTTTGTCTTGGTTTTCCATTGATTTTAGTCTGTAGCTTTGGAGGTTTCCATCCAAATGGTACAGAATCTCACTTACGGTACTTTTGATATATTAGATTTCTCATTTATTGAACTTAGTTCATAATATAAGATGGAGAAGCCACTGTCTCTAAGGTCTGGGCAAGATAGGCAACCCAGTAAAGCATAGGTGCTTTTATATACATATATGTATATATATTGGGACCCAGGTGGCGCTGTGGGTTAAACCACTGAGCGTAGGGCTTGCTGATCAGAAGGTCGGCGGTTTGAATCCCTGTGACGGGGTGAGCTCCTGTTGCTCGGTCCCAGCTCTTGCCAACCTAGCAGTTCGAAAGCACGTCAAAGTGCAAGTAGATAAATAGGGACCGCTCCGGCGGGAAGGTAAACGGCATTTTCGTGTGCTGCTCTGGTTCGCCAGAAGCGGCTTTGTCATGCTGGCCTCATGACCTGGAAGCTGTACGCTGGCTCCCTCAGCCAATAGAGCGAGATGAGCGCCACAACCCCAGAGTCGGTCACGACTGGACCTAATGGTCCTTTACCTTTATAAACCAAAAGACAACCTTGTATTGATCATTGTGCATAAGACACCAGTTGGGACTTATCCCTGGTGAAGTAGCACAATGTAATATCAGCCTAAATTACAAACATACTGGGCGTGAGAGTGGGGGGTAGCTAGAAATGAATGTCCCTACACTTACATATTAATTTGGGATATTTCTACCTCACTCTTCAGCAAACAGAGGTTCCTAGATTAGCTTGCAGAGATCAATGGCAAGGCATTTAAAGTTGCTCAGACTGTTTGGAGCCCTTTTGAGCTGAGCGGAGGGATAATCCTGCATCCTTAAGGAACAGAATTGTTGGGATCCTCCTTCTCCCAAATTCTACAGACTTACAGAGAGTTTCTATACTCTTGTTCCTCGAGGCTGTTTCCCAAAATGAAGATGCTGACAAGGAACTCACTATTCAAAGTAGATCCCGAATTGCACACTGAGACGGATGTTGAAGGAGTCATTTGAACCCATGGCTATTTCGACAGCTGGGAGATAGGGGGTCTCCACCTTTAGCCTGGAAAGAGAACAAACTCAGATAGGGGCCCAGTCTATGGGGGGGAGCACTAAGTGGGAAATTGCCTGAAATGGCGACTTGCACCTGCCTTATGCCCGGAGGATACGGTGGCCATCAAAAGCACAATCCACTGGGACATTTTCTTGGAGAAGAAACTGAATGGGAGCCACATATAATGTTGTTGTAGGCTTGGGGCTCTGTCTGGATGGTGCCCTCCAATTCTTCCAATTCTTGGGGTCCCAGTGGATCCGGTGAGACTTAGAATCTAATAGAGAACTCTGTTGCTGAACTGGTCAGGCAATTTCCCTTTTAAGACAATGGCCTTGCCTGGGCCTCACGAGCATCGCAAAAGAATGAGCCAAGCTGCAAGAGCTGCTGCCAAGTGATGGGGCTCTCCAGGCTAATGGGTGGGCCTTCCTCACACCTCACCTGGCTGCTAGGTAGGAGAGGGGTAGCCAGAGTTTTGGGCTGTGAGCTGAGCAGGAAGCAGGCTGGAAGCTGGAGACACAGAGACCAGCTTGCTCTGTGCTGGATCCAAAGCTATGACTATTGGAAAAGTCAGATTTATTGGGGTGTCAGTGCTGTGAACCCCTCCTTCCTGTGCTCAGGTTGTATATATGTGTAAATAAGACAAAATAATCCTAAAGACACCACAGCCTCTGCTGACCTTCATCCCAGGTAAGAGCCTGCAAGCCCCAAAGTCTCTCACTGCTTGGAGATTGGGGTGGCAGGTAGCAATATTGTTGGTCTCTTACAGAGTTCCCATTCCAAAGTGGGGACTCAGCTACACAGGTCAATTATAACATTAAAAATGCATTGTAAAAATGTGACACTGGGATGCTTTACAGCACTCCATGGAAATTTACATCGAAAGCTATGTAACCTTTTATCTTAGCGGGTTTTTTTAGATCCATGTAAATCCAATCAGGGTTTAGCTGTCCATATCTGGTGCTCCCCATGAAAGGCTCCGCCCTCGGCTATGCCAACAATTCTCCCTGCCAGTACAGACCCTACCTGGGGGATAGATTTTCTAAGTATCCAAAGAAGAACCTTCCAGCTCTGTGCCGTGGCTCTGGGTTGCGGGCTGAAATCAAATGGGTTAGTTCTTCTCCCAGGTTGGACTCAACCAGGCACTTTGCAAGCTCTGGAAGAAATGCAAGTCCATTAGAATTGTGAGTTTGATTGTGGGCATAGCCATGATGTCTGCTAGAGCGCATGGTGCATGGAGGATGAGCTCATGCAGTGAGAAAGCCAGGATGAACCAGGGTTAAGGGAGGAGTTAGCTTGTGACTTGAAAATTGTGTGTGTGTGCAAGGGCGTTTAGAGCAGTGTTTCTCAACCTTTTTTGGGCCAAGGCACACTTGTTCCATGAAAAAAATCACGAGGCACACCACCATTAAAAAAGTTAAAATTTTTAACTCTGTGCCACCCTATATTGACTATATAATTATGACTGTAAGAAACACTTGCCAATTGCTGTGTTGGTTGCAATCTCCTGTAATAAGGCTTCACAAGCCGCTGATTTCTCTGCCAGCACAATCCTTTGCTCAGCAAGTTTCAGGTTGAGCTCATCCAGCCAGCTTCTGTAAGTTTGTCTAAAACCACCCTCCCGTGGTGGTGGCTGTTGAGAGCTGCGCTCGCCCCGCGTCGTGACCCGGCCGGCTTCCTTTCCGGCGGGTCAGTGTTGTGTATTGGCGGCCGCCAGGCACGTGACAATGCAAATCGCCCTTCTCGTCGCCGCACGTCGCGGCACACCAGCCAGCGTCTCGCGGCACACTAGTGTGCCGCGGAACAGCGGTTGAGAAATGCTGGTTTAGAGGGGTGGCCCAGAATGCTTTCTCACAGTGTATGTAGGACCAAGAGAAATGGGTGGTGAGGGAGCTGCTGCAGTGACTTGCAACACCTGCGCCATGTTTATCTTCCTGTCTGAGGATCTGCAAAACAGCAAGTGCAAGCTGGTTGCCTTGCTGGAAGAGAAGGAACAGCAACTTGGGGCCCTTGGAGCTACTGGGCGAGAGGAGGAGTTTCTGAATAGAGCAGAGTGGACTGTTTTGGAGCCATGACACAGATGGGGTGATCTTAGGAAGGAGGAATATCGTCCACTGCAAGAGCCAAACACCTGGAGGAACGTGACGCCAAGAAGCAGGACTGTCAGGATCCATGCTGTGTCACTGCAACTGCAAAATTGACACCTGTCAGGATGCTGTCAGTGGCTCCCGTCTGGTTGCCCAGGAAAAGACAAGGGGAAGTTTCCTACCATCCTTGTTTATTTCAGTCTTTACAGAGAGAGGCTATAGAACCCAGCCTCTTGGATAATGGCATTGTCCCGAATGAATCTCCACCCCCCGTCACTCCCACTTCCTCATTTGTCATTCTCATCATCTTCTCTACAGGTGCTGCTACATGCCCTCTGTCTTTGAGCTCTTTGCTCTCCTACTTTTAAGGCTCGCCGGGTTCTGGGAGATGGAGGGTCTGGAATGCTTTCTAATGACAACGTGTCAGCCAGGTGTTGTTGCTCTTGTTCTCACATGCTTTCCCAGCTTTCCCCCTCATCTGCCTCTTACCTGCGACTTCCCTCAAACCCCTGTTGTAAATCTATACTGTCTTCCTCTTCCTCCTCCCTGGAAAGGTCAGGATGGGGAGGCGGTCTCCACTGTTCCTCCTCTGCCCAGTCCCTGACAACACCATGCCCTCGCCTCAGATTCCAATTCTGGGCCAGAGGAGCAAGGACAACAGTTGGGGACTTCAGATTACACCAAGGTAGCTGTGAAAGGTGTAGTGGATAGAACAATTCCTGCCCTTCCCCAGAGAAGGAAGAGACATGTGGTGGGTGGTGGTCGAGCCCATGTTTTGCCTGCAGAAGACTCTGGCCTCATTTCCTACCATCTCCCAGAGGCAGCTGTGATTGTGTGGCTTGCCCGAGTTAGGGAGGTGTCAGTGTGGCACTTACTTTCTTCCAGGTATTTCTTTTTGATCCTCAGAAAGACCCCCCGGCCCTCATGCCCCAGACTCAGGCTCAGGAAACCGCAGAAGAAGAGAAATCTCCATGCTCTGATCATCTTCTCCTCTTATTGCAGAAATTTCTAGCATGAAGTTCACAAGAAGGATGCCAGAAACCTAGAGGTGCTGGTTAGAGACGATGGGGAAATATTCAGGAGGGTTCAGTCCAGCGTCAAATATAGGGACTTGCTAATTCAATTCAGAGAGAGAGAGAGAACTAGCAGGGGAGTACTTTCCAGGAAAAACTTGCCAATTATCAATGTTGGATAAGGATGGGGAGGGGGGTAAATTTGATTCTGTTTGCATTTAATTCACACGTTCCAAAACAAAACACGAAGCGAAAGCTCTCCTTTGAAATTCACAATTCTCTGAATTTTGCAATGCAGTTCTCCAGTCCATTAATGTGTCTCAAAATGCACTGGGGTCAAGTCTTCATTCAAATGTACATTCTTGGAGATACAACCCATAAACATGCATTCTATCAAGGAAAATTGCTTTGCAAAAATGTGTGCATTAGGCAAAATCACATTTTAAAAAGTGTCTCGGTATGGACATGTTCATGTTGACTTTAAAAAATCCCGAAAGGAGATGGAAATGTGGAGAAGTGACCATAGCAATGAAAAGTGAGAAACTGACCTTGCCTATTTATCTGTCCCCAGTCATGGACATAAGGTATACCTTCTTGACCCCTGATCCTGGGTACTCCAGGCACCCCTCCCCATGCGCAAGCCCTCCCCTCCCCTCCCCCACTTCCCCCCACCCCACAGGACTTTGCCACCACAGGCAAGAGACCATAGCTGGGCATGCAGCTAAGTTGGTCATCTGCTCCTCACCTCTTGGAGTCAGCTGCAATTCTGCAATGATGAAGCCCTTTTGCTTTTGGGAGTCTCCACCAGACCAGGCTGAGAGAGAGGACTGATCCTGCTCTGCTGCTGCTGCCGGCACCAGAAGTCCCTGGACACAAATGTTCAGG
The DNA here is from genome assembly GCF_965207765.1 of Zootoca vivipara. Taxonomy (NCBI): domain Eukaryota; kingdom Metazoa; phylum Chordata; class Lepidosauria; order Squamata; family Lacertidae; genus Zootoca; species Zootoca vivipara. The sequence goes on along the minus strand of NC_142590.1, from coordinate 93,447,233 downwards.
TAACCTTCCCCCCGGGGATACAGCTGTGTACTTGCAAGCAATCTTCTCTCACACCTGAGCCCCGACCTCAGCTATTGCTGGGTTTTGCTACTGGGCGAAAAAGCTTCCAACATATATAAAAACATAGCAAAACATTGCACGTTAAAAGACTTCCCTATACAGGACTGCCTTTAGACGTCTTCTAAAAGTTGTGTAGTTCTTTATCTCCTTGACATCTGAAGGGAGGGTGTTCCACTGAGAAGGCCCTCTGCCTGGTTCCCTGTAACTTCACTTCTCGCAGGGAGAGAACTGCCAAAAGGCCCTCGGAGCTGGACCTCAGTGTCTGGGCTGAACAATGGGGGTGGAGATGCTCGTTCTGGTATACAGGGTTGAGGCCGTTTAGGGCTTTAAAGGTCAACACCAAGTTGGTCAAGGGTACCTTTACCTTCACCTTATTACACTGTGATTCTATTCTGAGATTTTATTATTACTATTATTTTTACAGATGGAACTGGAAAGTGTTTTCAGTAAGAAGCTGATCAAGACCGATTGCTGAAATCAAAGACAGAGTTTGAGAAGTGTTTTTGAGAAGATAATCTCCCTGCTTTATTATCAAAGCACATCTCTCTGTGTTTCTTAAATTTTCCTGTGCTATTTTATGTTGAAGTACGGTATATGGGGGAGGGGAGTACATAAACAGCACATATATACATACAGAGTTGCATGTTGTACGCATGATATTCCACAATGCACTCACAAATTTCCATGGGGAAGATGCAAGGGTTTATGTTGCTTTTGCGATTGCTAAAGTTTGGTCATGTTTGCATAATGCAAGGGACACTCACAAAGGAGGCTGCAAAAATGGTCAGACCAGTTCCTTTGTGAAATCAATCGGCCCTGGTGAATGTGAACATCACACTCATATAATATGCAAATGATCGATTCTAATTGTTCATAGTGTAATAGAATCAGGTCTCTCTCTCTCTCTCTCTCTCTCTCTCTCTCTCTCTCTCTCTCTCTCTCTCTCTCTCTCTCTCTCTCTGTGTGTGTGTGTGTGTGTGTGTGTGTGTGTGTGTGTGGCGGGGTAGAATCACATCCATTTGTGACAAAGAAGTTTGCCAGCCCTGGTTTTCAAAACCCAACAAATGATTATGATTTCCATTTACAGTGGTCCCTCGACTTATGAATGACTCGACGTACGAATGTTTCGAGTTACAAAGAGAGTTCCGTCCGCCATTTTGGATGTGGTTTAGATAGGATTTTTTCGACTTACAATTTTTTAAATTCCCCACCCCCATTGGCTTCTACTTACGATTTTTTTGACTTATGAAGGTCCGTTCGGAACGGATTAAAATCGTAAGTCGAGGGACCACTGTATATCCGCCCCTTCTTCCCAAAGGAGCCTATTTGAAGTTTTGCATTTTAAACTCACTTAAGTCACAGCATAGTCCCAATACCCTGAATAAAATGTGGTTTTCTCCTGCTGCCCTGGTGCAAAACACACTTATTTGGAAAGAAGCACTTGTGGAAGGCTGATCTCAGCCAACACCATTCCCTCTGTGTGGCAACGAATCTCCAAGACCTCGATCAGAGAGGTCTCCCCGGCCCTTTCGCCTGAGAGCCGTTTAGCTGGAAGTGCTGGAGACTGAACCTGTTGGGACCTTCTACATACAAAGCACCTGTCCTCCCACCCAGCTAAGCAAAGGTACCATATCCAAATCCCCTCTTCTGCATCGCCCCACATGTTTTGTGAGTTCCTGACATGGAAATCAGATTCTGGGGCTAAGCCATTATTAGAGAACACCCCACTCCTTCAAAATCTGAGCTAGGGAGTCTTTCCTTTGGCGCAAGAGGAGAGAAGATTTTTGCCCTAGATGTGTGAAAAGAGCAGACTCTGAAACCTTCATGGTGTTGTGAAGAGAAATGTTTTATTATCAATGCAAGATAAGCAAGCAGAACATCTTAGCAATTCACAGAGGGAACCCTGCAGCAAGGCTCTGGGCCAACACCACCGTTTTCAAACAAAAGACATTCAAGGCAAGGTTTTCTTTTGAGCGGGATTTGACTTTAGCCTTACGGGATTTCATTTCCCGTGGTCTCAAGACTCAGGTGCCCTCACTTTTAGCTTTGACATTTGTGCTGCTCCCAAATGGCAGGAGGCAAATGTAGCTCTGGAAATCGCACTGCAAAGGATCCAATGCTGCTTTCAAGCCCCTGAAGCAGAGACTGAGAGTCAAGGAACGTCACAGGCTTCAAAGGTACAAAGCTCTGCCTGTCAGGGGTGCTTCAGTTGTGATCTGTGCATTGCAGGGGGTGGAACAAAGGACCTTTGGGGTCTCTTCCAATTCTACAATCCTATGAAAGCGGAGGCATTGAAGCCATAAAGGGGGGAGAGAATGAAAACAGCAGCAGTAGCATCCAGCTTGTTCCAGGATCTGTCCCTCTGATCCAGGCGAGGATCTTGATCCCCGCATTTAGGAAGCCAGGGGGGGAGCGAAGAGCAGGAGAGTGTTCTGTGAAAAGGAAAACAGTCGCGTTAACACTGGCCATAATTCCATGCCTGTTTTCTTCTTAGCTATGGCATTTGGGCTCCCAAGAGCAGCTCACAGCCGTTTTGCTCCACAAGACGCTGGAGATTTAAATGACTAGAAGACTTCGAGAAGCTGGAATCACTGCATTCATCATTTTGTTTTTAATTAGTAGAACCACTGGATTTTGAATATAGTGTGTGTCAATTGATAATCGTTACTGTCTTGAATATTCTTTTGTTAATATCTTCCTTAGTGGGTTGTGCAAACCGCTGTTCTGAATAATGCTTTTGACAGGGTGGGGGGTCACAGGGGAGGCGTTTATGGAACCAAGGGGGTGGGAAAGTTTGGGAACCACTGGACTAGACCATCCTTACCTGGCCAGGGGCAGCGTTGAGACGGTCGATGCCAAGCTGCTGCACCAGAGGCAACGGGAAGCCTTCTGCCAGCAAATCTGAAAGAGAAAGATCTCATGAGTGCTGGGGACATGAGAGAGAACAATCTCCCTTTTCACACATTACATTGGACACAGGGTGAGCTTTCTGTTTGTTTGTTTGTTTGTTTGTTTGTTTGTTTGTTTTGGTACTATCAAGCAGTGTACAGATTTCATTAAATAAATAAAACCTTTACTAGCAGGGCCACAGATCAGCCAAATAATGTGACTGAACAGCCAGGGGCACTGTGATAATTATTATTTTTAATCAGAATGATTAACAGGCAACCTGATCAAAAAGTCAACACTCCAAGGAAAGAGAGAGGAGGAGAATGGGGTAGGGGGCAAATCAACCTGTTACTCCTCTGTGCCGTGTGTGTGTGTGTTCCTTCATAAGGCCATTCTGTCTGTGCATTAATCTGCAATTATTATTTTTTTAAAGTCTTCAAAAATATTTTCTGGCATTGTATGTATTTCTGGATGCATTTCAAGCATATTTTGAGCCAAAAATTGAAGCGCAACATTCAGCAAGTGCAGAATCTGGAGACTAACCAAGGGCTTCTCCTTACAGGTAGGTAGCCGTGTTGGTCTGGATCGAAGTAAAATAAAAAAATTCCTTCAGTAGCACCTTAAAGACCAACCAGAGCCTGCAATAAACCCAGATGCCAACTTTGCTGCCACATACACCCAGACAACACCATTACTGGCCCCAACAACATCCAACATACCATCTCAGGACTATTTAATTGCTCATCCTCTAACATTGTGTATGCCATCAAATGCCAACAGTGCCCTTCAGCTCTCTATATTGGACAAACAGGCCAAACCCTACGCCAAAGGATAAATGGACATAAATCTGACATCAGGAACCAGAAGACAGAAAAACCAGTAGGAGAACACTTCAATCTCCCAGGACATTCTATACAAGATCTCAAAGTAGCTGTCTTACTACAAAAGAATTTCAGAAATAGACTGGAAAGAGAAGTTGCTGAATTGCAACTTATCACCAAGCTCAAAACCATGGAGGGACCTGGTTTGAACAGAGATATCGGGTTCTTATCTCATTATACATGATAAGCGATCTTCAGCCATCTCAACCCTTGCTTTTTCATGCAAAACCATTTGCAGTCGTTTGCGGTCATCAACAGCTATCAGTCAGTCAATCACCCATTTCCACCACCCTTCTGAGTGATCCCCCCTCCCCCTCCCCACCCCTCCCCACCCCTTCTCTACATAAGTGCCTGGAAACTTCCATTTCACTGTATCTGAAGAAGTGTGCATGCACACGAAAGCTCATACCAAAATAAAAACTTAGTTGGTCTTTAAGGTGCTACTGAAGGAATTTTTTTATTTTACAAGGGCTTCTCCATACTTCTGCTAGTCGCTTGCCTAGAAAGCACAGGGCCAAGCAGTTTTCTGAGCTGTGTTGCCTTTGCCCGGCCATTTCCCTGGCAAAACCCATTCTTTAACACTGAATTGGAACAAACTTCAATTCACGGAAAAACCGACTGATGTTTGTTCTACTTTAGCAGTAAAGAGCGGATTTTCCTGGAGAAAGTGGTGGGACGTTCCTTAAATTCCAACCTGCACTTGAGTCCAGAAGCATTGGATCAGGCAAGTCCATACCATAATGCAATTCCTGAAGCCCTTCTAGAAAACAGCTGCATTTCCCTGCCCTGTTCCGGAGACTTTTCACCTGACAGCGTTGGACTGATGTGCACAGCTGTCTTTGTGCATAGGAATCAAAGTGACTTCATGCTTTCCATGGCTTTGGGCACCATGCAGCAGTCCAGTGAGCGACCCCCCAGCCTCCAGCAGCAAGACAGGGAAGCTGATCGCTGGACCCTGTTGCCTCCCAACCCTCCCAACCTGCCACCACTCGTCCTTACGGTTCTGATGTGGTAAAAGGAAGGCAGACACCAGGTGTGAAATTGCACCCTTCAGGGGCTGTACCTGAAACACAAATGAAGGAAGGAAAGCAAACAGGGGAGGTCAGAAGATGACAACAACGGTGGGGGGGGGGAGGTCACTCAGTTAATTGGAAAGCTAGCTTTCATCTCCATCACAGCCTTGCTGCTGCGTTGCTAAATCATGCTGGTGATGTAAATGTCTAAAAGCATTTCCAGGGATGGATGGAATGGTTTTAATGTTTGTTTATTAGGCAATTCACTGCTGGGAAGCATAGAATCATAGACTCATAGAGTTGGAAGAGACCACAAGGGCCATCCAGTCCAACCCCCTGCCAAGCAGGAAACACCATCAAAGCATTCCTGACATATGCCTGTCAAGCCTCTGCTTAAAGACCTCCAAAGAAGGAGACTCCACCACACTTCTTGGCAGCAAATTCCACTGTCGAACAGCTCTTACTGTCAGGAAGTTCTTCCTAATGTTCAGGTGGAATCTTCTTTCTTGTAGTTTGAATCCATTGCTCCGTGTCCACTTCTCTGGAGCAGCAGAAAACAACCTTTCTCCCTCCTCTATATGACATCCTTTTATATATTTGAACATGGCTATCATATCACCCCTTAACTTTCTCTTCTCCAGGCTAAACATACCCAGCTCCCTAAGCCGTTCCTCATAAGGCATCGTTTCCAGGCCTTTGACCATTTTGGTTGCCCTCCTCTGGACACGTTCTTGCTTGTCAGTATCCTTCTTGAACTGTGGTGCCCAGAACTGGACACAGTACTCCAGGTGAGGTCTGACCAGAGCAGAATACAGTGGTACTATTACTTCCCTTGATCTAGACGCTATACTCCTATTGATGCAGCCCAGAATTGCATTGGCTTTTTTAGCTGCTGCATCACACTGTTTACTCATGTCAAGTTTGTGGTCTACCAGGACTCCTAGACCCTTTTCACATGTACTGCTCTCAGCAGTTCTTAAGTTGTGCAAAACAAACAAACCACATTATTTTAAACACAACTCCTACAAACTGCAAAGGTAGAATTTCTGTGGAAGACAGGAGTGCCTGGCAGTGAGGTAGAATTTCTGCAAAAAAAGAATTACCAGTGAGGCCAGCTTCATGCACACAAGGGAGCAACCGGACCACTGCAAGAACCAGTTTAGGATTTGCCCACCCAAAGTTGAGAGTGAAAAACTGCTCCATTTAAGGAGCAAGGAGGGCTCCACATGTACAGTAAAAATAAAAAGGACTGTGGTTGGATGAGAGAATGGTTGGGGAAAAGATGAAACAACCTAGATGGCACTCCCTCTTCATATAATGTGTCATAATGGAAAGCTCTTGCAGACTGTTTGGACTCTGTCCTAGGACTCAGCTATACAGCTGCAAATGAACTGTTTAGTGTGTGTTGTAATGTGCATTATATAAATGTGACACCAGATGGCGATGGTGTGCTATGGCAAATTCAATATATTTTTCAAAACGTTATTTAAAAAAGCATTTTCACAATGGATTTTTGTATGTGTCTATTCCACCCTGTAATGTGTTACTGAATAAAGTCTGGCTAACCAGGAATCTAGTTTGAGCCTCTGCCCTTGAACCCCCAAAGAGAATTTTCTTTTCCCTTAAACAGAACAGTATGACTCTCCTCTAGAGCTGAGTAAAAGTGACCTCCCAACATCCCCCAGACTATTTGCAGGAGGGACAATTTGAATGGGAAGCTGGAGGTTTATTAAGCTTGCGGCCGAGGTAAGATTTGAACGGGGGACTTGCCTGGTTTCCAGGCTTAGCTACGGCTTTCTTGGGATATGCTACTTACATCAAAGTTTCCAACTGAAGAGTTGATCAAGGAGAGATTGTCAATCCTGAAAAGAAACAATAAAACAGGAGTTTTTTGTTTTTTAAAAAGTGTTTTGGCTAAAAGTTTCTCTTTGCTAAGGAACGGCTCTGTTGCATCTGAGCGACAACCTGAAATGTTGTATTTAAACCAAATAGTCCAACTCTACAATTCTATGATCTGATGATATTCCTTCCAGCTGCAGAGGGAGCTGGCATCCAGTCAGAGGCTCCTGGTAGAGTCAGAGAAGATTCACCCCCCCCCCCGCCCCCCAATGTCCCATTCTCCTTCCAGCCTCTCTTGTTGCTTTGGAGCAGTGGTTCCCAATTAGGAGTTCTCAGGGGGTCAGCAGCCCCACACCTTGCCTCCCCCCAACTAATCCCCCCCATTTTTGCATGGTAATATCACAAATAGTATGGCCTGTTTTAGCTCTGTGCGGTTTCTCAATATATTGGCCAAAATCACTTTTGAAATCACATCAGGCGATAGCGATTTTGACCTGGCAATACGCAGCAATATGTCGCTCCTTGCGTGAGGGAGAGCAGGGCGGCTGATTTCAAGGCACCCCCAATATCGCACGATAATGCGACTGATCTGAGCTGCCTTCCCCTCACGCGTAGGAAAGCACAGGCTCTTTTTTACGTTCCCGTGTTGCAAAATAAATTGGGGCTTTCCTTTACCCTTCAAGGTGAAGAGTGAGTCTCAGGTTCCCTCCGGCCGCAGAAACGGCACCAACCGAAGTCACCGTCTGTGATTGAAAAGAAGATTGCTGTTAATTTCAAATGCTGCTGCATTCTGAACTGAACCTTGCGGGGGAAAGGGGAATTCCTGGGATGCTCTGCTTCGGGGCTTCATGGGAGCGTCTCCGTGGCCTCTGGGAGAAACAGGATGCTGAGCTACAGGGACCCCTTTGGTTTGATCCAGGTGGGCTTTTCGCAAATTCTGGTGTCCTTTAAGTAAAAGCCAGACCTCGCCCAATCCACCCTCCGGAGTGGCCTGATTGCACAAGCAAACCTAAAGACAGCACAATATCTGAGGGGATGGGGCCGTCTTGGGTTATTGATTTACTCAGCACCTGCCTTTACCCCAAGGTCCCATGCTAGGATACAGGCTGAAAACAATTTGAAACAATGTGCAACTGTAAAAATAAGGTGGGCCCTAAAGACACACAACTCAAAAGCCAGGGAGAAGGAGCGTGTCTTCAGCATCCTTTGGAAGCTGTGCAACAAAGGTGTCAGAAGCATCCCGACATTTCTATTATCCTGTATGAGTTTATCCCTCGAGGACACAGTTAACCAAAGACATTGCCCGTCATAGAAATATCAGGGTGGGGAGTGTCCAGTGATGGGCTCATCACATCTAAATCTAAAAGCTGCACCCTGGAAGGAGGAGACAGCCCCGACTAGAGAGGAATGGCAAATCAAGTGGATGGACTATGTCGAAATGGCAAAATTAACTGGGAAGCTCAGGAATCAAGAAGACGAGAAATTTTAAAAAGAATGGGAAATGTTTATACTGTATACACAAAACCATTGTAAACGGGTCAAAACATTAGCAGGACTTTAAATACACTTGTAATGTAACGGAATGTATAGATAACTTAGGAAGATGAAAAATTGGAGAAGTACTGATATATGCAATTGAAAATAGAATGAAAAGGACCCATGGAAGGGATGGGGGGAAGTCAGGAGATCCAGTGTAATCTCGATGTTTGGATTTTTTTTACTGTTTTATGTTGTACGTTCATATCTTTGAAAATCAATAAAAATATTATTAAAAAATGAAATGAAATAAAATAAAAGCTATGCCCAAACCTTCTCTGCAATGTCATGGGTGATATTAGGATCATGGAATCCTAGAGTTGGAAGGGACCCTGAGGATCATCTAGTCCTGGAATGCAGGTATATGCAGCTGCACCTTATGGGAATCGAACCTGCAACCTTGGTATTATCAGCACCATGCTCTAACCAGCTGAGCTATCCAGCAGGCTGTAGGGCATTTCTCAGACTGGCCAACTCAGGCCTGCATTTAGCCGTGATTCCTACATCGCAGAGGGTTGGACTAAATGACTCTCTAGGTCTCTTCCAATTCCAAGATGCTATGATTCCACTTCTAGGCACGCAAACCATAGCCCAGGCTGGTTTTGGTGACCCAACTCCTTACCGCACGAACAGTGAGGAGATGCCGGTTGCTGTGCACCTTGACGTCAATATTCTGCGTCACCTCGATCCTTCCTACGGCCAGGGCAAGGACAGGAGCCCCATAGGAGACCTGCAAGGCCTGTATTGCGCCCTGCAAGGATCCAGGACACGAAGGGGAGGCAGTTAGGCTTCGAAGAGACTCTCACTTAGCACTTCGCTCCATAAATATTATGAATATGCATCAAGCCTTGCAGAGTATTTTTTTGATTGATTTATTTCGTAACATTTCCATAACACTTGGTTGCAAAGAATATCCTCAAAGCAGTTTGCGGAAAAGAACAAAGCAATAAAAGAATCTGCGAAAGCAGCTATGTAAAACATGCAAATAATAATTAAGATCAGCAAATAAACTACATACAGATTAAAAGCCTTGCCGCTTTGCATCTGGATAGGCATTTTCACAAAAAAGAAGAAGCACCTGATTGGTGTCAATAAGCGGGGAGTTCCAAAGGTCCTGCCACAGTAGAAGTAGTATGCATATACAGTGGTGCCTCGCTAGACAAATTTAATTCGTTCCACGGGTCTTTTCTTATAACGAAAAAATTCGTCTAGCGAGTCCCATAGGAATGCATTGATTTTTTTCCGAATTGTTTTTTGCCCATAGGAACACATTAATTGAATTTCAATGCATTCCTATGGGAAACCGCGATTCGCTAGACGAAAACGCATTCGTCTAGCGAGGCAACCTCCGCTCGAAAAATCCTTTCGTTAAGCGGAAATTTCGTTAAGCAGGGCGTTCGTTAAGCGAGGCACCACTGTACATGCATACATGCATACTTGGCAGAGGGAGGCTAGAAATGATGGATCTTTAAAAATACTGACCTTAAAACTAGACAGAGCTGCCATCTGTTGACTGAATGCAGTAATCTTTGAAGAAACCGAAAAAAGAAGAAAGAGTTTATATTCTCAGTTTTTCTCCCTCAAAGCAAAGGTTGACCCAGAATGGATGAAGGCTGTGTGGGAAGAGGCTGCCTGACCCTTTCCATTTAATAATAATAATAATAATAATAATAATAATAATAATAATAATAATAATAATAATAATAATTTATTATTTATACCCCGCCCATCTGGCCGGGTTCCCCCAACCACTCTGGGCGGCTTCCAACAAGACATTAAAATACAGAAATCCATCAAACATTAAAAGCTTTCACTTGTGGTGGGGAAAACATAGGGGTGTGTGAGACACAGCTTCGCTGCTGCAAAGGGCTCAAAGCAGCAAAAGAGGAATTCTGAACGACATCATTAATTAGAACGAGGGAACTCGTTTATATTTTGGAGAATAGGAAGAATATTTTAAGATAATACAAAACATATATTTATTGTTGTGAGTCCCTTTGGGTTGCATTGACTAAGAAAAGGGCGACTCATGAGCTAAACTTGTAGTTTTGAAGGCATTCTCTCTTAAAATATAAAGTTTTCAGCATGTAGAAGCTTGAGAGAAGTGGGAGCTGCATTCTGGGGCTTCATCCATGCTTCCATTTGCCACACTACTTTCCCCTGGGAAAACCTGATCTTTAGCACTGAATTGGAGCAAACATCAAATGGGTTTTCTCCACATTGTCATTTGCTCCAGTTTAGTGCTAAAGTTTGGGTTGTTTGGGGGAAAGAAGTGGGGGGAAGCAAAAACCACTCGGATCCATGCCTAGAAAGCTGCTCAGGCTTGCGCTTCCTCGCCATGGGACAAGCAGAAGTAGGGATGAGCCCCAAGTCACACCTTTGTCTGGGAAATACAGATCAATTTCGACTTGCCATGCGACCCACAAAGATTGGATTACGCTGAGATTCAGTAGTAAATTTGGCAAAGTTCCACCCAAATATCTGCCTTGAAAGGGCTTAAGATTCGAGTTGGCTTCAGGCTATTTGTCAACACCCATTTCCCAATACTGTACTTGGATCCCAAATGCCATGGAACTCGGATGTTTTGGCTCCCAAACGCCACAAACCTGGAAGTGATTGTTCTGGTTTGCAAATGTTCTTTTGGAACCTGAACATCTGATGGGGCTTCCACAGCTTCTGATTGGCTGCAGGAACTTCCTGCAGCCAATCAGAAGCCACGATTTGGTTTTCGAATAATTTGGAAGTTGAACAGACTCCTGGAACGGATTCCTTTCAGCTTCCAAGGTCCGACTGTAATGCATTTAAAATGTTGAAATGCTAAAATGAACTCTTAAAGACGCCCGAGGCGTCAGCATAATACCTCCTGTGGACTGTGGATGTTTATAGCCTTTGGAGTCAAGAAAGCTCGGAGCATCGCGCTCAGCAGGTGGTCACTGAGGAGCATGTTCATGGGAGCATTGCCCAGGGGCGCATGGGGAAGGGGAGCGGTGCCAGACGGGATGATGAAGTTCTGCCCTCCCGGCAGACGGACTGTGCCCTAGAAAGGAAAGGCAAGCCAGAAGAGCAAACACGATCTATCTGAGCCCAATCTAAGCGGGCCTAACCCTAACACATGAATTGCAAGTTCATTCTCCAAATTTGGGCATTCTAAACATGGTTATAAGTTGCCAGCAGGTGTGGAGGAGATCCCAACTTTTGCAGCAAGGCAAGCATTCCAGGAATACTTGGAAACCTCCGGACAGGGAGAGCGCTACTCCTACTCTCAGATCCTGCTGGCGGGTTTCCCTTTGAGGCACCTGGTGTGAGAACAGGATCCTGGGCTAGATGGGCCCCCATTGGCCTGATCCAGCAGGTTATTCTTAGGTTCTTAGTTGAACAGCCAGACTCTCCCCACTTGTGATTCCCACAATGGGCATTAAGAGGCACACAGCCTCCAACAGATAGACATTTATTTTACGCATTCATTTCATTAAAAAAAATTATGCACTGCTTGATTGCAGAAAAAGTAAAACAATAAGAAAATGAGGAACGGTAATTTAAGGTTTTTGAAAAGTTAAAACAACGGTAGACTTAAGCTTGCCTATCTGGGCAGGCTTGCCTAAACAAGAATGTTTTTTAGCAGGCATCCCAAAAAGTACAGTGAAAGTTCCTGTCTGATGTCAATAGGCAGGGAGTTCCAAAGTGCAGATGGGGCTACACTAAAAGATTGAGTTCTTACCCATGTGGAAAGGGTCTTACGCAGCACCTGTAACAGCGCCAGTTCTGCCAATCAAAGTGGTTGAGTGACAGCTACGACTTGTGAGATTGAGGCCAGCATAACCCACACATGAGTTATCCCGCGTTGAACATGGGCCAAGGAGACCAGGGCTCAAATCCCCACGTGGCATTACATTTTTTAATGATTCAAAAGATCTAGATTAACAAAGCAACGTGGAGGAAGAAAGCAAAGGTCCCAGGGGGACAACTGCATTGAGGGCCACATCCTGGACCCCTCCTGGTGAGACCCTCCTGCCCTCCCCACCCCCTGCAGCACCAGCCCTGATTTACTTCATAGCCAATTTGCATGACTCCGTTGTGGAGAGAGGTGGACGAGCGTCGCAGCTGGATCATGTCTCTGTGCAGATAGGATGATGAGGAGCCTGGGGGAGAACGGCAGAGGGAGAAATCGTCAACCCAGGGGAGAGGCTGGGGGGATACATTGCAGGCAAGGCAGGTGGAAGTGAACCCCTGACTGTTAGGTCCAGTCGTGGACGACTCTGGGGTTGCGCCGCTCATCTCTCTTTACTGGCCGAGGGAGCCGACGTTTGTCTGCAGTTTTTCCAGGTCATGTGACCAGCATGACTAAGCCGCTTCTGGCAAACCAGAGCAGCGCAGGGAAACGCCGTTTACCTTCCTGCCAGAGCGGTACCTATTTATCTACTTCCACTTTGACATGCTTTCAAACTGCTAGGTTGGCAGGAGCTGGGACCCAGTTACATACCAACAGGCTAAAAAATACCTTCTATCCGTGGGCTGTTAGGTTGTTGAATGAAAAATAACACACTGAAATTGACTTGCGAGGTGGTGTGTTGTTTGATAAGAGATTGAGTGTTTGGGGGGAGGCTTGTTTAATTTCATTGTACACAATGACAATAAAGGTATTATTATTATTATTCATTACATTATTTACTTATTTACATTTATTTATTCATTTATTATGATTTTTTCTTTGTTTTTTCATGTTTTTAAACATTTTAACATAACCATTTCAAACATTAAAATACAAGGTTCTTTTGGACCTTGGACCTCCTTCCCTCCCTCCATTGGTTCCAGACTTAAGATTAAGTTTGCTGCATCTTTTACCTTCATCCATCTATTAAATATCAATAATTATCATTTAAAAAATTCCATGTCACAAGTTTCGTTACATCCCTGCCGGTGATTTCAACTGTTTACGATTGTCTTTCAAATAAGTTACAAATTTACTCCAGTCTTTAGAAAAATACTTGATCTTCCTGGTTCATTACATTTTTAAAGAAATAATTTTAGTGTATTACTGTTAGATTTTGTAGCCAAGAGCGTTATAAATCGAACTGGCTTGCTTGTCAAGAAAAAAGAAAGCAAGGCAGTAGAAAGGGAGGAGAAGGAAAAGTGAGATAAGAATCGGGAAATGAGCAACATGGCAAAAAAGTAAAGTGAAAAGGGAGAATGTCACCATTCACATTGTTATTCCCAAAATGTGAAAACAAAGCCCACCTCTCAATACCGGTACAGTTGTTGTTGTTGTTGTTGTTGTTGTTGTTGTTGTTGTTGTTGTTGTTGTTGTTGTTGTTGTTGTTGTTGTTATGTATTGTGTTTCTCTCATATGTAAGCTTTATAATTAAGATAGTTAGCCATGTTTTCCTTAACCAACCCATTAGGGAGTCTTAATTTTTCCATTTTTGTGCAATACACTGTTTTGCTCTTAGCAATGTAGTCATCAGCAGCTGTAAATCAGTATTAATGACTCCAGGATGAAGTTTTAAAATAAGAGTTATTTTAGGGTTTCTTGGGAGAAGTACTGAATTTCTGGACAGACATACTGGCTATTATACAAACAAATAGAGCAGGATCCTACCGCCTTAACAGTTGTGGCTTCCCCAAAAGAGTCCTGGGAACTATTAAGGGTGCTGGGAATTTTTTAGGAGACCCCACAATTCCTCTCATAGAACTACAATTCCCAGAGTTCCTTGAGAAGAGGGAGCGATTGTTGAATCACCCTGGAACTGTAGCTCTGTGAGGCATCCATAGCAAGCTAAGAACGGAAAAGGAGTATCTGCTGGATCAGGCCAGTGGCCCATCTAGGCCAGGATCCTGTCCTCACGACAAACAACAACAAGGTGCCTCTGTGAGAAGCCCACAAGCAGAATCTGAACACAAGACCACTCTCCCCTCCTGCAGTTCCCGACAGCCGGTCTTCAGTAGCATTGCTGCCTCCAAGAGTGGAGGAAGGGCATAGCCATTGTGGCCAGGAGCCATCGATAGCCCTCTCCTCCTCCATGAATTTGTCCCATGCTCTTCATAAGCCATCTAGGTTGGTGGCCGTCGCTGCCTCCTGTGGCAGGGAGTTCCATAGGCACTTCCCAGGATTCTTTGTGGGAAGCCACGGCAGATGAAAGTGGGACTAGTACTTAAAATGTAAGGTGTAGCTGTGGCCTCCGGCTTCCACAGCACTTTCCCGCAGAAGTGCTTGGGGATAAGGAAAAGGGAGATGGATGCAGAGGAAGCCGAGGAAGAATCTCACCTTGGAGCAAATTCAGCACATCTTCTAGCAGCATGTTGACAAGTGGGCAGAGCTGGAAAAAAAGAGAAAACCGCTCAGGTGATTGACAAGGGAGAGCAGCCATGATCAGGGGCTCACAGTGGAGTGTGCCCGCATGTGTGTTACTCTCATGCGCAGCTCAGGAGCATCTCAGCAAGCCAGACCCCGGGAGGACCACTGGCTCAGAAGAATGACCTTTGTGCCCCACAACAAGCGGACCAGAAGGAAGCCGCGCAGGACTCACCTCTTTCTGAAGCAGGTGGGGGACTGTCTTCTCCAGAATGTCGGTCACCGCTCGCAGAAGGTTATTTACGGACTGGAGAAGAGGTCCTTTGCTGGAACAAAGGGAGAACGCGTCAGTCTCTGTGCCACGAGGGGAAGGGCAGGGACATGTGTCAATCTCCACAGTCCTCTGCAGACATCTGCAGCGGGGGCCCTGTGTGGTCAGGATTCTGCACTGCCCGAGGAGCCTGTGTGTGAGCTCAGCAGGGACCCCCCCCCACGGTCATGTTTGCCTTGCAATAGGTGGGGGGCAGTGGGGGCAGAACAGCGCCGGCTCTACTGTTAGGCAAGAGTGTCTGTCTAAGGCAGAAAGGAACAGGGGAGTCCATGATTCCTGCGTTGCAGGGGACTGGACGAGAGAACCCCCCCCCCCCAGCTCTACATTTCTGTGATTTTGAAGGTCACCGCCTTCCCTCCCAGTATCCTTCTTTATCCAAAAGGATTGACATCTATCCAGTTCTATGACTCCACACTCACTTGTTGAGGAGGGTGATTCTAAGGTGGCCAGGGTTATTGTGGCAATTTCCAACAACCAGTTTCACATGGCCGCTCACTGGGTTTCGCAGGATTCGAACTCCAACCTGGATGTCCAGGTACAGCTTCACGTGAAGGAGCTGGCCTAGATTGAGTGGCCTAAAAACGGGGAAGGAAAGGGGCATTAATACATACTTCATGTAAGACACCACCTCGGATGGCCATCTGTCAGGAACGCTTTTGTTGCAATTTCTGCTTTGTGGGGGTTGGACTGGATGACCCTTGGGGGTCCCTTCCACTTTGTAATTCTACAATTCATGAGAGATTTTTAAACAGAAGTTGGATGGTCATCTGTCAGGGATTGCAGAGGGTTGGACTAGATGACCCTTGGGATCCCTTCCAACTCTACTAAGATTCTCTAAAATCTAGACATTTGACAAAGCACACCATTTCCCTTGCAGCATAACCGGGAGACCTTCTCCTGGTACAACTGTGTCCTCCAGAGCAGACTTGGCTTGCTTCTTTTGACTTGTGACCCAAACGGTAGCTCAGTGGTGGAACACCTGCTCCGCATGCAGAAGGCTCAATCCAGGAAGGCCTGGGAGACAGCTGCTGTCTGCGACCTAGAGAGCCATTGCTGCTGCCAGTCAGTGTAGACAATACTGAGCTAGATGGCTCCTTAGGATCCTCTTCATCCTTGGTGATGGGGGCATCACAAGGTCTTAGGGACGGAATCCACAAACTTTCTGTGTCAGAATGAAATGATTTTACACCCCCATAAAGGCACCGTTCTTTGAAACCCAGGCTCCGCTACCAGCCCGCTTGTGTCCTGTTCCACCCAGCCACCTTCAAAAGAACTGTGGGGAAGCACTCACAGATTTATTTCAATCTCCACATCCGCTGGGATGGTCACAACAATGTGCTTTTCTATCTCGTCAAAACGGGTGTCGAGTCGGAGAAGCGCCACGTTCCTGATCTTCACCCTGCTCAGAATGGGCAGGGTACAACATTTAGAACACATTTTACGGAGCATAGAAATAAAGCGTAATAAACAGCATAATAACAGGCGGCATAATAATACAATCATAACAACGGGCCCCCGTGTCCCCAGCTTTAACAGACCATAGATCATTTAATGGTTGAAGTTCTGGGTAAAGAGTTGTGCTTTTGCCTGGTGCTTCAATGACAGGACCAGACAAGCATTCCACAGATGGGGAGCCACCACAGAAAAGGCCTGTTCTCATGTTGCCAAACTCTGGACCTTGCAGAGAAGGCGCGACATTTTAAGTTGTCCTTTTTTGGTAGCGCCCACCAGATTCTGGCTGTCACATCCCACAGCTCACCCTAAGATGTTGCCCAGAAGCCCGTCCACCAGGCCTCCAAGGACGGGGAGGTTTCCCAGGCCCAGCAATCCGCCGGAACCGCCTTGCAAGATGCTCTGGAGGGGCAAATTCTGGAGACGGCCGACCAGAGCCTGGCTGTCCAACCGATGGGAAATCACTGGAAGCCAATGTGAAAAGGGCAGGTTAGAGATTGCCAAGAGGGGCATTGATGGGTAGAGGGACTATTTTGCTCGTGGGCTTGAGAACCTAGAGCAGCGGTTCCCAAACTTTTTAGGGAGGGGAACAACACCCTCTTGTGTAGACCAAGCAGTTTAAAAAGGAGAGGGAAGGGACATTTTAACCATCATTGCTCATATGAAAACTATGTCTACAGCCAAGAGTCAGGTATGCAAAGCAAAAGAAGGAAGTCCTTTTCCTAACAAATGCAGCCAATTCCTGAGTATGAAAGGAGGCAGTGGCCCAGGCTAGACACTTCTTAGCTCTTGCTTGGAAGCTGAGGGTTAAGGGGTGCAGGCTTGTATTGGCTGAGGCTTGTACAGACAGAAAACGGGCGTTGGATTGCAATGTGCAGAGCATCCACATCCCGTCTGGATCAATGCAGCAAAGGGAAGCAGCGCCAGGCAGGGTCAGGGAAGAGCCCCTTGCGCAAACCCTTGACTTACGGCGCTGAAGCATTTCTGGGCCGAGATTGACGACAACCTGAGGGCTGGCAGATCCTTGGGTGTTCTGGGCCAGGAGGCCGCAGAAGATGGCGAGGGCCAAAACCGGAAGCATCTTCTTTCCTTGGACCTGTTGAGAAGGATGGTGTCAAGTGTTATAAAAAAACAGAAGAGAGAGGAAGGAGGAGAATGAGAGGCAGGCTTGCTTTCTGCTGTTCCAGAGCGGGTCAGACTAGATGGCCCCTGGGATCCCGTATCTTTGTATTATCCAAATCTAGAATGCACCCCCCCCTCCAATGCCATACCAAAGTAACACAATTAAGCAAGTGGCATTCTTCCACTTAGCACGACTGAGGAATATTTTTTCCAGCCCTGAGTGACGATCTGCCACTTTTTGTGCACGCGGACCTTTCCTACCTAGATTGCGCAGAAAGTCTCGTCTCCGCCACTTTCTCCTCCGTCTGTCGTACAAAAACCGGGTGGCATTTATATAACCCACCAAGGAGGAAAAGCGAGGGCCCGTGCAATGGCTTCCGCTGTTACCAATGACCAAATATTTGTCTCTAGGTTGAATCCTCCCAAATAAACAAATATTGATCATCCCAGCAAGCAGGTGTCAAGTTCAAAAGCAAGTCCTGAACCAGGACTATGCTAGGGATTTCTGGCAAGATGAAGCTTCTGGTTATGGCTTCGCTGAAATCTCATAGAATCGTAGATCGTAGAGTTGGGAAGGACCCCCAAGGGTCCTCTAGCCCCATCTGCTGCAATGTAGGAATCTCAGCTAAAGTATCCATAACAGATGGCCATCAAATCTCTGCTTAAACACATCATAAATAAGAACCTGGGTACCCACTGGCCCAAATTTGTGTACCTTTGGGAATTGTGGGTCCCAGCTGGTTTACTTTGCCCAGAAGGGCTCAAATGAGATGTGAGTCCGTATGGCTTCTTCATTTCTTCTGCCCCTGAGCTGTGCCTCCTTCGCTTCCTGGTACTCGCAAGCTGTGTTGGGTCTGTCGATGGTTTCCTAATGAAGAGAAGGGGCGTTGGGATGTTAATGTATCCTCAAATCCTTAAAATGGAACTGAAGTCAGTAAGCTGACCTCTGGGTTCATTATGCTTTCTGCATTCGCCCAGAGGTAAGCGGCCATTCAAAGATCTTTCTGCATTTGCCAACAATGTATGTACTTGGAATTTAGAAAAATGTGTCTGCTTGTTGTCTTATTCAAACACCCCTGGACGCTTAGGGAGAAGGGTCTGAGTTTTTTAAAAAATGTGGATGGACTTCCTTTTGTTTAGATCGGTGGTTCCCAAACTTTTTCTCGTGGACTTCCCTTCTGCCCTTTGTGGGTCCTATTGTTAATCATTTCCTCCTGCATCTTTTATGATAATCCAAATCTTTTACCTCTCCATTGTGTGCAAAATTCACCATTAAACTATAAGTGATATTCCAATCCTACTAATGATTTTAACTGTTTACAATGGTATTTAAGATAAGTTATAAAATTTCCCCATTCCTTATTAAAATTTTGGTCTTCCTGATATCTGGTTCTTCCGGTCATTTTAGCCATTTTGGCATAATCCATTAACTTGATCTGCCATTCTTCTTTAGTAGCGACTTTATCTGCTTTCCATCTATGCGCCAACAAATTTAGTGGGCAATCTCCTAAAAAAAAGCTCAATGACTTTCGTTTGCTTCCTACTCAGTAGTGGTCCTGCCTCATGTGCTGGGCTCCATCATATGGTCTTCCACAAGGATTTAAGAGTCATGGAGTTGGGAGCTACCTGAAAAGTCAGCTAGTCCCACCCCCTGCCCATGCAGGAACTCTCTTGCAAAAGCATTCAAAAACACTAGATGGCCACCCAGCCTTTGCTGAAAATCTTCCACCATTTACAGGGAAGCATTCAAGTCTGCCATGTTATTTGGCTATGATGCAGTGACCTGCCTACCAGATTTTAACTACATGCTCCAAGTAACTCCCAAGAGCAGGCTGTTAGTTATGTTACTTAAGTACCACAAGGTCCTTCCACGGCCAGAAGCTTAGATAGTTGATGTGGTGGTGAACCATGAATGGGATGGTTATGTATTCAGTGGTCTGTGTTGGCCTGAGCTTGAGACTGGACTAAGGATTCTGAACTCCTGATTTGATACATGGTGTACAATCACAGAACATTTCAGGATTTGGGCCTCTGCCATTGGCCCTTGAACTCTGAGTCGTGATTCGCAGCTTGGAAGTTTAGACAGCCAATCAGGTTGGGAGTGGGAGTGACCGCCCAGGCTTCCAGGAGTGTAGATAAGCAGTTGCTTAGCCCCTGTTTCCCAGTTATGTAGTTCAATAAAGGTTCTTGCTGTTATCGCTGTGTCTTGCCTTGTGGGAACACACCTACACTTCAGGGAGTTCCATGTTCAGGGGCAGAAAATCTGTGAATTTACCCCCTGCAGACCCTGGGAACTGCTTGCAGCCTCCCTAGAGGCATCTGGGGCGAGAGTGTTGGGCTAGACCAGGCATCCCCAAACTTCGGCCCTCCAGATGTTTTGGACTACATTTCCCATCTTCCCCGACCACTGGTCCTGTTAGCTAGGGATCATGGGAGTTGTAGGCCAAAACATCTGGAGGGCCGCAGTTTGGGGGTGCCTGGGCTAGACTAACCTTGGTGTGTGGCCCAGTAGAACCATTATTGTATTAACCAAGGAGCCCTTATTTACATAATGGACTGTTTCATTAACTGATCCTGATATAAATGTTAGCGTTAAAAAGACCTTTTTGGCATCCCAGCACAAATTATCTCCTGCTGTCAGACCCATCAATGTCACTTCCTTCCAAGGACACAATTGGCTCTCTATATCTCTCGGTTCATCAAATAACCTTCTTTGGTTTGTGGTTTTCTTTCCCCTTCCCTTTCTTTTGTTAATATCTGGCAAGCAGAAGAACATTTTTAAAGTGGCGTGATGGTTGCACATTCTGGCCATGACCTCCCTTGAATGTTCTTCCCATTACATAGCCTTTTGTCCTCAATTGTTGACTGAAACTAATCGCAGAGACCAGGAAGAATCTGATATGCCAGCGGGGCAAAGGCTGCTCAGGATGTTTTGCTAAACCAAGGCTGATGCAAACTCTAAGAGTCTCTCTCGGCATGTGCCCCCAAAGGGCCCCTGAGCTGTCAGAGAGAGTTGTGGGGCATGATCTTGGACCATGTGTCCAAGACGTGATGCTTGGATCATGCTAAGAACATAGGAAGTGTCTGCTGCATCAGGCCCACAGCCTACCTAGGCCAGCATCCTCTTCCCCCAGTGGCCACCCAGATGCTTGTGGAAAACTCTCCTGCAGGACCCAAGCAGGACAGCACTCTCCAATCCCACAGTTTTCTGCAATGGTTATTGAGAAGCACTACTGCTTCTGACCCGGGAGACAGACAGGGGCAGTCTTGGGTCTTTCACATTTCAGCAGCACCCTGTGCGAGGCCAAATCCTGATGCCTCTTGCCTCCCATTCTGCTCAATTCACTATGTCATCATTATGACATCCTCTGGAGCCCCCCTAAACTCGGCGCCCAGTGCCAACTCTACAATTCTGAGATTCAACTACAGAAGTGAGGAACTGATTAGACTTCTGGCCTCAAAAACACCCCACCATCACTGAGCCACAGCACCCTCCCCACTCAATGTTTCCATGTCCCTTCCAGCTCTACAATGTTATGATTCTATGTAGTGATCTGTATCAGTGTCGAGAGCACAGGGGTCTCCAACATGAACATCTGAAGCTTGCCTCTCTCTTCAACTCCGAACCTTTCTTCTCCTCTGAAATGAAATATTTGCTTTTGGTTTGTCTTTATCCTGCGGTCACCCTAGAGATACTCATCTTTCCCCATAACAGAAGGCTGTGGAGGGTTTTCTCAGAACAACAAATATTTAAAGGCACTAAATCACGACCTTGGCTTTTCTCCTTCAATCTACGCAAACACAGCGTGCCTCCCCCCCCCCCAAGACAATTGTCTCCTTCTGGGAGCACTGTTTCTCGGCGTTGTGGTCATTCGATAGCGGTCAGGCTCCCAACACAGTAATGTTTTTGACCTATGGAGGTGCCAGGTCCTTCTCACGCCCTTTGCAGATTATTGCCAGCAGTTATTGTCTAGCCACAGAAACAGGTAACTCAATCGGCCCCTTGGCTTGTGTCTCGGTTTACACTGTGACGGGGATACAGTCGTGGCATCTCAAGCTGCTGAGAGAGAAGACTCACAAAGGATGCCTCTGGTGGGGTACATGCAATTGCATAACTTCATCCAAATTGTAGAAGAAGGAACAAAAAAAAACTGTCTTCTTGAATTGGGGAGACAATTAAGAACATAGGAAACTGCTTTTACCAACTCAGGTCCAGCTTATTTATTTATTATATACATTTAAGATAGTATTTCCCACACTTTTTCTGGAGACTCTGACCCCTTGGTTCCATGAACTCATTCCCTGTACCCCCTACCCTATGAAAGGTATTATTCAGAACAGTGGTTTGCATGACCCCCTAAGGGGGATAATTGCACGATGAAATTCAAAACAGTAGGAATTAATTGTGCGTTTATTCAAAATCCCATTTCAAACTATTTCATTAATGCAACAAAAATGATGGACTTGATCTAGTGAATTTTTTTTTACACATTCTTACTCATGAACACATAGTAGGAAATTAATAGCATAAAGTATTTATATATAGCTCCTTACAAAACAAACCTACACCTGTTGCAGATGCGCTGCAACTAATTGAAAAGAAAACCAAGACCTATTACGAATTATCGGCTATCTTGTGACTCATGACAACCCAGGAAGAAGAGACATGACCAAAGGAAATAGCTTTGAAAGTGATAAGAGCACTGAAGCTTTAAACATGAAGCAAGGAAAGTGTTCTGCTTTAGGTTCTAGCCCGGTCAATTGTAAATAAGCGACTGATGCACTTCTTAGAGAGGCCCAGCTTCAGCACCCCCTGACACCCCCTTGCCTCTTAGTGCCCTCCAAGGTAACTCCTGCCCAGGGGGGGGGTACCACCCACTTTGGAACCTCTGATTTAAGACCCCCCTTCAATTACATCCTCTAGGCAGTTCACAGAAGATGAAAATAATAAAGAATATAAGGACAAAGTTAAACAGCGTAAGGAAAAAGCCACAGAATGCTCCGTAAAACAAGCAGCGGCAAGATCCAATTGCAAATCAAAAAGCTTGGGAACATAAAAGAAAGAAAGAAAATGCCTTAACTTGGCAAGAAAAGGACGATGAAGGTGTGTTCTCAGGGGCTGACATGAGTTGCGGTGCAAAACATCTGGAGGGCACCAGCTTGGCAAAAGCAGGCAGTAGCTCTCCAGGGCACCGGAAAGGGGTCTTTCGTCTACATAACTAGTTATGCCAAAGATCAGATCTGGGAAGTTCTTTGTCCAAAGCAGGCTTTCCCAAACTTCGGCCCTCCAGATGTTTTGGACTACAATTCCCATCTTCCCCAGCCACTGGTCCTGTTAGCTGGGGATCATGGGAGTTGTAGGCCAAAACATCTGGAGGGCCGCAGTTTGGGGATGCCTGGTCCAAAGGAAGTCTTCTGCTGTTCATTCCTTAATGTTGGTTAAGGCTGCAATCCTCTACACATTTCCCTGAGAGCAAGGGCTCATCCAGAGTCCTTTTGGTGCCACGCTTTCCAGACACAGGACTATGCTTTCCACGTTTGCATCCAAGCATTTTTCCCCCCTTCGTCCTCCAGCTCCCCCCCCCCCCCAGAAAACCTGCTGAATCAGAACAAACAGCAACTCATAGAAAACGCGATTAATGTTTGTCCCGTTTCAGCAATAAGCAGCCCATTTTCCTGGGGGAAGTGGTGGTGGAAGACACAGACCTGGAAAGGGCGGCACAGAAGGAAGTCCGGATCAGTCCCAAGTCTACTGAACTTTTAAGTTTGTTCAAACTTCCAAGTAGGCATGTATGTGTGTGTAAGCCACAGCCACGTAGGCCCATGGAAATCAATGGGTGCGACTGATTTCAGTGGTTCTACTCTGAGCATGAGGAACACTGAATAGCACCCATAGTCCAAAGGCACATGATGTGGTGACCGCTGAAGCCCAGCAGATCAGTGCCTGGGCTCTAGGGAACCCCCTGGACTTGAGCCCCCCCCCCAGAGAGAAAGAGATGTGCAGGCAATGCAGTAACTACAGACGGGGGCGTAAGCCTATGGGATTCTCCCTTCTTAGTATTCATCCAAAACCCCCAGTATTCAGCTAACTGGAGGACTTCTTAAATTGGATTTTTAAAGTTAGATATTGAGGAGTTCAGTGCTTTATATTTTACGAATTTAATAGATTGTTATGCCCTGCTGGATTTTAATGATTGCACATTTTTAATCCTTAAATTAGAAAATGTCGAAATGATCAAACGGGCAACAGAGCAAGCATTTCTGCAGGTCTAGGTTTTCCTGTTCCTCATTCAGGCTACAAATTGATTACCTATCAACCCTTCCAATCAATTAATTGCTCCGGGTCCGTAAAGCAATGGTTTTCTTTCTCTCTAGGGAGTTCTGGTTTTTGTCTAAGTAGGAAACGTTGCCTCTTCGCACCAGCAATTTTTATGCGAGTAATTTGTGTCCCTTGCAGAACTGAATTAATGTTATAATTGTAAGATACCTTATTTACATGCTTGCTCTTATCCGATCTGTTTGTGCTGATGGACCTCAAGGAAATGAAAGCAAGCATATGTTTTTATATTGTGAACTGCCCCGTGATCCTCGGATGGGCTGTATAGAAATTCTATTAATAACAATAATTAGCTACAGCAGATATTCTTTAATGTCTGTTTATCACCAGCAACTAAGACACCCACCTGACACTGGGGTGGAAGTAAAGCTTCCCTGGTCCTCATCTAGGGAGCTGTCCCATGAGAAAGTTGAAACCCACATATGAAGAGAGAGTGGCCTTGGGCTCATGGCCGAGTTTGTGAAAGGATGCTGTGAGGAGAATCTGCTTGCTGAGACCATATTCTGAAAGTTTGTGCAGGGGAAACTTGGCCTTGAGCTAGCCTGGTGGCGAGCAGCCACCCTCCTCGTGTTGCTGAATTGGGCATCAGGCTCTGAGAAGGTAGGCATGCTTTGTCTCAGAGAACGTGACTTAATTTTGATGCATGTGTGGAGCTAATGCAAGACACTGTCATTGATAGGGTCACAGACTCCACTTTTGTGGGTTTCCCAGCGGCACTGTATGTTTATTGAAGAACCCCACTGGACCCCCTTGGGTCTGATTTAGCAGTCAGGGTGTTCTGGAACGCTCCAGAACAAGCAATGATGCCTTGCTGGATGTTTGTGACCCCATATCTAAGGGCACGAGCTACTGGTTCCCATTTCTTTTGCCTTTGTGTCTGGCCGCTGTTCTCGTCAGGGATCAGGGCAGCCAGCAACACCAGCTGGTCTCCTTCATCCTCACACCAGCCCTGTAGGCTTCGATTCTCCCCATGTTGCAGACTGAATAACTGAGGGCGAGAGCAAGGACTTGCCCAAGACAACACAGTGGGTCTGTGGACAAATTGGGACCTGTAGCCAAATCTTAGGAGTTTGGGTTGGACCTGTACCTCTTACTTTGGGTGTTTGACTAAATCGCTCTGGTCTATCCGAGTCTTTCTCCACCTGGTGCCCTCATTATGTTTTGGACTACATAGGAAACTGCCTTATGCAGACTCAGACCACCAGCCATCTAGCTCAGTATTGCCTACACTGACTGGCAGCAGCTTTCCAGGATTTCAGGAAGGAGTTTCTTCCAAGCCTGCCTAGAGATGCTGTCTGGGGTAGAACCTGGAACCTTCTGCTTGCAAGGCGGGTGGTGAGCCAAGGACCTCCTTGGCTACAATTCCCAGCTCACCTGCCCCGGCTGGGACTGAGAGTTGTAAATATCCTAAAGATCTCGAGAGCACCAGGTTGGGAAAGGCTGGACAAGGTATATGCAAGTTTAAGGGAGAATATGGTCTCCTGGCATTTGGGGGGCTGCTATAGAGAAGTTGGGGCACAGCATCCATCAGCACCATGGAGAAGATGAGGAAGGGTGAGTTAAGGGAGCCACAAAAAGGATTCACCCCTCAATTCAGCTCCACCTGTCAAGGAGGGTGCTGTTCACAATCTGGATTTTGTCCTGAGGCGCCTTGCGAAGACAATGAAAGGTCTGTGAGGTCATGAGCCGAGAAGCCAGAGGAGCTGCTGGCAAGCTTCATCCTAAAAAAAACACACGAGATCAAAGGTGCGGCCGAGCATCTTAGCCGCATCCGCATGTTTTAAAAGGTAATTAGAAGAGGGAACATTGGCACACCTTTCAGTGAAGTGGCACGCCAGGTGAAGTGACGGGTTCGAATTACAGGGAGGGAAATGAAACCCGAGGAACGTTAATTCATCAGGAATGCGTCCAGCTTTAGGAACTAGCAAGTGACTCCTCCACGAAGACGGGGTTTATTTATTCCTTATTTACGGCACTTAGATCCCACCTTTTTTTTTCTCCAAGGGGGCCTAAGTGGTTCTCCTCCCCCTCCACATTTAATCCCCACAACAACCCTGTGAGGTAGGTTAGGCTGAGAGGCAGCGACTGATTTCCAAGGTCAGCCAATGCACTTCATGATGAGTGGGGATTCGAACCCTGGTCTCTGTCAGGTCCTAGTCGGACCCTCTCACCACCGAAGGAACAGCTTTTTCTGCAGAATGGAGATCCATGTTAGGGGCAGGGCCTCCTGTCGCAGATTCAGCGAGTGCCGTGCCAATCACATCATGGGCCAGGCTGACGGGACCCTGTTCTGCTACACCAGCTGTTTTCAGGGGCTGATGACCCACGCTGCCAACTTTCGTGGGGGGCTTAAAGGTTGGGAGTGGGTTGCTGGCAGCCCCTGCAGCAAAGGGAAGCCCCGCACTGAGGTTGCGCAGAAAATCAGTGCGCAGGTGCATGGATGGAAGTGGCCACCTATGGTTCCTTGTGAAACCACCATGCAGCTGAAGCCACAGAGGGGAACGGAGGCCGTGAGAGTTTCAGGAGAGCAGAAGGTCTTGGGCAATCTTTACTCACCGGATGCTTGCAGAAGCCCATCAGCGAGTCTTGTGTCCACCAAAAGAACGGGCAACTGCAGAGAAGCAAGCTGGGTATTGATTCCCAATTGGGCAGCCCAACCATCGCCTTCCACCCCCACCCATGTGATCTCGCATGGCTGGGGTTGGCCTGATTCCTGGGACATCAAAGGGTGTGTTGTGTCCATAGGTGATCACCGTTACAGCCTCAAATTGCATCCTTAACATTGTTAAATTAAGGGCAGCACCTACACTTTGGAAGTCCCTGCCTGTTGCCATCAGGCGCCTTCACTTTTGGGGCATGCTAAACACATTTTTTTGTTTATACGAACTACTCGGATCTTTGGAAAGCCAATGCAAGTTTTAATCTGTTTGCAGTCC
This sequence comes from Zootoca vivipara, assembly GCF_965207765.1. Classification (NCBI taxonomy): domain Eukaryota; kingdom Metazoa; phylum Chordata; class Lepidosauria; order Squamata; family Lacertidae; genus Zootoca; species Zootoca vivipara. The sequence continues at coordinate 93,420,548 of NC_142590.1, read as the reverse complement.
GTTGCTATATTAACTTAAGTTATTCTTGTTTATTCATCCCACTGATGATTTTGTGGTTTTATGTCTTTTGCAAAACGCTTTGAGGTTTTAAGCGGACACGGAGCAATGGATCCAAATTACAAGAAAGAAGATTCCACCTAAACATTAGGAAGAACTTCCTGACAGTAAGAGCTGTTTGGCAGTGGAATTTGCTACCAAGGAGTGTGGTGGAGTCTCCTCCTTTGGAGGTCTTTAAGCAGAGGCTTGACAGGCCTATGTCAAGAATGCTTTGATCGTGTTTCCTGCTTGGCAGGGGGTTGGACTGGATGGCCCTTGTGGTCTCTTTCCAACTCTACAATTCTGATTCTATGATTCTATGATTTTATAATCAAATGGTGAACACATTTTTTATGAAATGACTAAATAAATGCAGTCAAACTGGTTGCAGTGTGGAGCAGCCATGTGTCCTTCCCCTGTTGACGTCCAAAGCAGGGAGGCCAACCCACAAGCAGATGCAAAAGTCTTAATGGGTGAGTGGAGAAAAACCCTCCCCCCCTCCCCTAACGCAGACCCTTTTCTCCCAGCTCAGATCTGAAGCAGGAAGTGCCTGAAGCAGGTATTGGGCACAGCCAGGTAAGGTGGTCCCAAGCAGTGGGTTCAGCCCACCACACCTTTTGCTGCAGAAATAAGCTTCCACCTCTCGCCTCGCATGCGAATAAGGCAGACATGTCCATGAATAAATGGGGTTGCCCCCAACCTGTCTGGGTTGGCCCTTGGCCCAGACAGGCGCCACAACCCAACAAAAGGAAATATCATGATTCTTAAGAAGCACAACCTGTAGGGATGGTGGGAAGGAGGGGAAACTTACAGTCGAGTAGCCACTTGAGGAAGGCTCCCGGAAAAGGCTTGTCCTACAGCAGGGGAAGAAAGAGAGTCAGAAAAAAACTTGGCACACTGCTCCGGGGACTGAGAGAGATTGCTTCATGAAGAAAGTTCTGCTGGATCATGGAAGGACCATGTTTGCATGTGTTCCCTCTGCTGCGTGCTTCTCTTTTTACTTCCCCGCAATAACAAACTATTTCTGCTTCTGGTCTTAATCTTGTTTTGCCCTCTACAGCTCACTGAGGTCCAACGCCGAGGGCCTTCTGGCGGTTCCCTCGTTACAAGAAGCCAAGTTACAGGGAACCAGACAGAGGGGCTTCTCGGTAGTGGCACCCACCCTGTTTGATGGATTTCTGTATTTTGGTGTTTGGTTGGGGGCCGCCCAGAGTGGCTGGGGGAACCCAGCCAGATGGGCGGGGTATAAATAAATTATTATTATTATTATTATTATTATTATTATTATTATTATTATGCACACTAATTTCGGGAAAGGGAGGTGTCAGCTCGGACCTGCAAAGCGGTGGCATTGCTTACGTTCCCACCAAGACATGTGCTCCCACTTACACACATGGCGCTGAAAGGGGCTGGGCAGAATGAGGGAACCCCCACCTACTGTGAGGGATCAAGGCTGCCGTGAACTCTAAAAGGTTGAAAATCACTGGTGTCGACAATATAACTGAGCTAGCTGAGCCAATGGTGTGACTCGGAATAAGTCAGCTCGCTCTGTTCTTGGGCTGAATCTCAAGCCTCTCGCACATGAGGTCACTTTTATAAAAGAGGAGGCAGAGATGGGGAGATAGGCAAAGACCTCGAGAATGTGGGCTATGCATCCCTGGGTGTCTATGGAAGCTGAAGCTGAGATCTATATTTCTCTCCATTTAAGGTTAATCGTAAAAGCTTGAGGTCTCTGGGGAGGCGAACATTGTCCAAGAGAAGCTTGGGCAGAAGAAGTCCTTAGAACATGGAAGTACTCCAGGTGGAGCAGGAGGTGCAAGAAAGCCAATGCATGTTGAGAACACACCTTCAAGTCCATTTCAGAAAACTGTCCCGTTGAAATTGGCACGCTGGCGAGAGCTGTCTGGAGTCTCCCAAGGAGCCCGAAGGAGGCGTATTCTGAACAGGAAGGGGAGAGAGGCAGGAGTGAGGGCAGGGGGCCCACCAGAGAGTCCATTTGAAGCTGGGATGGGACAGGATTACGCCATCAGCAACTCCCCACAAGCTTGCAAACAGGAGGAAGGTTTAGAAAGGAAGCTTACTGTTGAGAGCTTGGAGTTGCATGTTGACAAGATTGAACCAGAGTTGGAACACTGGGCACATCTGCAAGGGAAAACAATGTCAACTTCTGAGATATCACAAGGGGTTAGAACAGAGTTCTTCAGCCTCGGGTTCCCAGTCATCTTTGCCAAAAGGGGTGATGGGACATAGTCCAAAAACATCTGGGGACCCAAGTTTGAAGAACACTGGACTAGATGACCCTTGGGGTCCCTATCATCATCATCATCATCATCATGGAAATAATAAGTCAGATGCTCTCCCACTGAGCCATGGCCCTTCCCCAACTACTTGCTCTATCGATTTCCATTCTTCTAGGCCATTTGCCAGCCTTTTGCCCCAATGCATGTAGACAATTGGCTACTCACCACTGAAGGCAGGACGGTACGGAGGCCGGAATTGATGACGCCACTCAACAGGTTTGCAAGCAAGCTAAGGAGGAAAGGGACAAAACAATCCCAGTCAGATTTCAGGGCTGGGTCCCCCAATGTGTCTTCTGCTCTTATCACCAAGGAAGGTGACCTTATAGGGATTTGACTCTTGATTATGATGATTGTTTAGGGCTACTTTGGCCTTGATCTAGGAGTAGTGGACATGCAGTGGACATTATAAACATGCAGGTGTTTGGTAGCCAATAAGAACCACAGAATCGGAGGGTTGGAAGGGGCCCTGAGGGACATCTAGTCCAACCCCCTACAATGAAGGAATCTCAACATGTGGTCCCCTATTGAATTTGAGCCTATACTGGACCCTGCTTAGCTCTGCAAATGTGCCGAGGAGGGGGATGCAGCAACAAATCTGCATTTCCCCCTTTTCCTAATAGTACGAGGATTTCTCTGTCCCCTTGCATGCCATTCGAATATTGGGGGGGGGACCAAAGTCTTATTTTATGTTTATTTTATTTTATGTTATGTTCATGTCTAATGGTAGTGGATTTGTTTATTTGAGTTGTGGTGGATTTATGCTGTTTTTAAAAAAAGAAAAGAAGAAAATTTTGGGGAAAAACCTATTATTATGAACAAGACAAGGAATGAAGAGGGGAAGTGACAAGGATTCAAAATGGAAACAGAATGAAGCTAGTCCCACTGAACTCTGGGAGCTTATCCTCACTTTTGCTCCGCTCATTCCAGGTAGAGATCTGGTCCATGGATGAGCATTTGTTTGTGTTTGTGTTTGTTTCTGCCCTGAGCTTTCCCCATGAAAAGCTGAAATGGAACAAACGTCAGTTCGGGTTTTCCATGTATTGATGTTTGTTCCAACTGAGCTTTAAAGAGTAGATTTTTGTGGCGAAAACTTCATAACAAAAGAAAAGGAAAAGGTCCTCGGGGACAGAGCGTTAAGTTGAAAGAGTGGAGGAAAGCAAAGTGTGGATAAGCCCTGAGTGCAAACAATAAGAGCTGGTTGGCCAACCTGGTTTACATCCAGTCACTGATCCCATTAGCACAAGGATTTCTGCTTGCACAGATGAACGTTCCTCCGTGCTCCTCTGTCTCCCCACCCCCACCCCTAAATCTGATCTGGGGGTTCATCCAACCTTTTGGAGAAGATCTGGGGAGGACGCAGGGGGCACACATTGGGGAGTTCCCTTGTGGAAGCAGAAATGCTTGTGCTAATCACCTTGCCGACAAAGGTCCGTATAGTTAAAGCTATGGTTTTCCCAGTAGTGATGTATGGAAGTGAGAGCTGGACCATAAAGAAGGCTGATCACCGAAGAATTGATGCTTTTGAATTCTGGTGCTGGAGGAGACTCTTGAGAGTCCCATGGACTGCAAGAAGATCAAACCTATCCATTCTGAAGGAAATCAGCCCTGAGTGCTCCCTGGAAGGACAGATCCTGAAGCTGAGGCTCCAATACTTTGGCCACCTCATGAGAAGAGAAGACTCCCTGGAAAAGACCCTGATGTTGGGAAAGATTGAGGGCACTAGGAGAAGGGGACGGACAGAGGACGAGATGGCTGGACAGTGTTCTCGAAGCTACGAACATGAGTTTGACCAAACTGCGGGAGGCAGTGGAAGACAGGAGTGCCTGGCATGCTCTGGTCCATGGGGTCATGAAGAGTTGGGCACGACTAAACAACTAAACAACAACAATGGAATTTGAGATGCCACCTTCCGTTTCAAACACTGCAGTGATTCTCAGAGAGGCGGCGCGGGGTGTGTGTGTGTGAGGTGAAGCCAGAACACTAAGGATAGAGGAGAAACTGGGAGAAGATTACATTTTAGTAATAGCCTATTTACACTTCCCCAAATAATAAGGAAACCACCCAGATAAGCCCCCCAAACCTTTAATGCCCACCTGCTTGGCAGCTTGATGCTGAAGCCAGCGACCATATCCGGGCAGTTCTTAAGGACCAGCTTGAGATCTCCTGGTTTGTCTTGGGTGAGCGCCAGGTGAGGGCTGATGTCCATCACCACCGAAGTTCCGCTAAGAAAACTGTGCACCCTGGGAGACAAAGTCAGACAGGGGAGCTGGGCTTTGAGTGTTGGGAAGCACAGGTGGGAAGCACAGGTGGGACCTGCAGGGGCCAGAGGGTGTTCTGGGATGTGCCATCAGTTCATGTGGGGGAATGGCCAGAGGCTGTAGGGCCTTGAGAGGCACTCAGCATGAACTAAACTGGAAGCGTGACCCAGAACATGCTCAATGCTCTCTGGCACCTGTGCGTTGCAAAAGAAAAACTGCAGTGGCAGGCAAGCCGTCTCTCTTGTCAACCAGGTTTTGAGAAACACCTGGGTTGTTGTTCGAAAACCTCTATTCTGTAGCACTAAAACTCATGGGCCTCCAATGAAGCTGGATGCTGGAAGATTCAGGACAGGATAAACGAAAGTCCTTCTTCAGGTAGCGCATGGTCAAGCTGTTGAACTCATTCGCACAGGAGGCCACAACCCTGGGTGGCTTTAAAAAAAGATTGGATAAATTCATGGAGGAGGAGGAGAGGGCTATTGGTGGCTACTAGCCAGGATGGCTATGTTCTCCCTCCACAGTTGGAGGCAGTGATGGTTCTGAATACCAGTTGCTGGAAACCAGTTGCAGGAGGAGAGAGGAACCCCGTGCTCGGGTCCTGCTTGCAGGATTCCCAAGGGGACACCTGGTTGTCCACTATGAGAATAGGATGCTGGACTAGATGGGCCATTGGCCTGATCCAGCAGCCAGCTCTTCCTATGTTCTTAGGTTAAGAAGACATTGTGGAGCACGCCATGCTCTGGGGATGTCTCTTTGTAGAAAGGCTGGATGAGAAGATAGTGTTGCAACTCAGTGTAGGCCACCTGCAGCACATACAGGCAGGACCAGACCATGCATGCTTAGACCTTCCTCTGCATCTCCCTCCTGAAGGTTGTCCAGGAGCAAAGGGCATCTCAGCCCTTCTGGCTGACATTGGTTTAACTGCAGAGCTTTGGGGCTGCCTAGAGCTGGTTGAGGCAGCTGAGTGGGACAGTGGAGGAGAACCTGGGGGAACTCAGAAACATTTGGACAAGGAGAGGCATTGACCACAGACAACAAATCCTCATTAAGGTTTTTGTGGTGGGAAGGAGCTACCTTGGAAGAAACCAGGCAACCGGCGCATCCTTTTGGGCCACCTCGACTTGGTATGGAAGCATCTCTGCAAAATCTCAGGCAGAGATCCTTCCTAGCCCTCCTGCTTATTGAAATTCCTTCAGCTGGAGATGTTAGGGACTAGCCTTTGCTGACCTGGGGCTCTCCCTGTCTTTTGCACTATAACCCCCATCAACACAGACAGGGCTGATGGGAGACGTAGTCTGGCAACATCTAGGGAAAGAGAAGGTTGGAGAAGGAGGCATAGAGGTGCAAAATACGTCTTCTGCTACTGGAGTTTTGCCCTTTCCTGCTCATGTTAATTTCAGAACAAGCTGAATGTGAAGGAAGCAGCTCTCGATCTCATGACTCACCCTGGCAAATTAGTCGTAATGGTTGCATGCAAGTTGAGCTGTAGCTCATTTCCATGGATGACCTTCCAGGATCCTCCAACCACCTCAAGGTTCACAGCATTAAACCTGTGAATTGAGCAAGATAACAGAAGGGGGAAGATGCATGGAGATCCCAGAATGGCCAGCACACATTGCACAGTTCCTATTTGCTCTTCAGGTTGATTCATGTATCCATCCCACTCTCTCCTCCCAATGGCACTGATGTTGTTCAACCGCAGCAAGGTGACTGATTTTTGCCTAATAAGATGCTATTAGAATCATAGCATTGTAGAGTTGGAAGCGATCCTGAGGATAATCTATTCCAACCCCCCGTAATGCAGGAATCTCAACTAAAGCATCCATGACAGATGGCCTTTCAATCTCTGCTTAAAAATATCAAATGAAGGAGAGCCCACCACCTTCTGAGGGAGTCCATCCCACTGACAAATGACTGTTACCCTCAGGGTGGTCTTCCTAACGTTTAGTCGGAATCTCCTTTCTTGTAACTTGAATCTACTGCTTCATCTCCTACACTCCAGAGCAGGAGAAAACAAGCTTGCTCCCTCTTCCATGTGACAGTCCTTTAGGTGGCTCTCATATCTCCTCTCAGTCTCCTCTTTTCCAGGTTAAACATGCCCAACTCCCTCAACCGTTCCTTACAAGGCTTGGTTTCCAGACCCTTGGTCACCCTCCTCTGCATCCCTTCCAGCTTATCAATACCCTTCTTAGTGGTAGAAGGGAAGAGAAGGAGAGCAGAATGGGCCTTTAGTGCAACCGGGTCCAGAATTAGGGATGTTGATGGACCTGCAGCCTCTCATTCTGGTTGGGGACACCAACCTTGCCCACACCAACTCACCATTGGAATGGCTCCTTGGATCCTCCACCGCCAAGGAGACCTCCCAGACCAAGTAGGTTTCCACCAAGAAGGCCGTTCTCTCCGCCAAGAAGATCACCACCCAGGAGGCCATCTTTGCCGAGGAGATTTCCGCCCAGAGCACCACCAAGCAGGCCGCCACCTCCAGATTCACCACCCCCACCAAGTAGACCTCCGGTGGCATTGCCAAGAAGGCCTCCTCCACCACCGAGCAGGCCATCTCCTCCACCAAGAGCGCCGAGCAGGCCACCTCCATCGCCACCTCCAACAGCACCAAGGAGACCACCTCCACCTCCACCATCTCCTCCTCCACCACTAACAGCTCCAAGCAAGCCGCCGCCGCCTTTGCTGTCGCCTCCACCACCAACAGCTCCAAGTACTCCATCTACGGCTCCTCCTCCGACAGCACTGAGCAGGCCGCCTCCAAGACCACCGAGTAGACCACCTTTGCCAGAATCACTGCCTGCACCAAGAAGAAAAAGAGTTTGGATTTGATATCCCGCTTTATCACTCCCTGAAGGAGTCTCAAAGCGGATAACATTCTCCTTTCCCTTCCTCCCCCACAACAAACACTCTGTGAGGTGAGTGGGGCTGAGAGACTTCAAAGAAGTGTGACTAGCCCAAGGTCACCCAGCAGCTGCATGGGGAGGAGCAGAGACGCGAACCCGGTTCCCCAGATTACGAGTCTACCGCTCTTAACCACTACACCACGGTGGCTCTCCCCATTATTTATATATTACATTTATAGCCCACCTTTTCTCCCCAGGGAGCTCAAGGTGGCCTCCATGGTTCTCCTCAGAACAGCCCTGTGGGGTAGGTTGGGCTGAGAGGCAGTGAGTGGAGCCAGGCCACCCAGCGAGCTTCATGGCTGCATTAAGATTTGAACCCTTGTCTCCCAGGTCCTAAACCCCACACTACCACTGGCTCTTTCTGAGATAGTGAGAACCATCCAAGGAGACGTGTCCCCAGGAGCCCCTTTTTGCCAGCAATGTCTGTGTAAAATAGACCTCCTGTGCCAAGTATATTGTCAATACGGATGCTATTTAAGTAGTCAGACATAAAAATATTTAAAGACTACAGTTTCATTAAAATATATATATATATATCAAAGTGGCTTACAAGAAGAACCTGCTGGATCAGGCCAATCATTCAAGGTCCTTTCTCACAGTGCCCCAATGGGAATCCTGCAAGCAGGATCCAAGCACAAGAGCCCTCTCTCCTACTGTGGCTTCCAGCAACTGGGATTCAGAAACACCACTGCCTTCAGCTTTGGAGACAGAGTAGAGCCATTTTGGCTAGCAGTCATTAATAGCCCTTTTCTCCCCCATGAATTTGGCAAACCTCTTTGAAAGCCATCCAGGTTGGCGGCTGTTGCTGCCTTCCGCAGGAGGGAGTTCCATGGTTTAACTACATAAAACGGGGCTTCTATTTCTTGTTACTATCCAGCGAGCCTTGGCTACTCGGGGAACAACCAGAGATGCTCTTCATGATCAAGCTGAGATAAAGGGGTTCAGGTGAGCCCTGAGGTCCCCTGGACCTGAATTGCTCAGGGATTTTTAAGTTAACCCAAGGACCTTGATCCTGGCTCGATAGGAGATGGACAGCCAGGCCAGGCATTTTAACCAGGGCATCACATGTTCTCAGCCAGATGCCCCCACAGCATTCTGCACCAGCTGGAACCTCCAAAGAGGCAGGGCAACTCTAGGGACACCTCGGCCCCCTCGATATTTGTTGGAAGGGGGCTGGGTCCCCAGCGCACGCTGTGTGCATGTGTTATCACATGTGCAGTGTGCATTGTGCATCATCACACATCACAGGTTCAGTGGTCGAGTCCACTTCAGAAGGCTTGGTGTCCTCCAGATAATGTGCCAATGCACACACATTGCGTGTGTGATGTCACGCGTGTGCAACACTTACGGCACACGGCGGGCATGTGACATCACGCATGCATGGCTCACAAGGTGCCCCCTTAGTCTTGGTGGTATCCTGGCACCTCTGTCTCTGAACCAGACCCAAGGGGTCATTACAGTAATCCAGGCTTGAGGTTACCAGAGCATGGACTACAGTGGCATTTCCCTTCAGGAGGAAAAAGCCCTCTTTCTGTCTTCCAACTCTGGCCCAATCCGCATGATTTTGTTCTTTCATGGGGTTGAAAGTGGTTCCCAGTTATTTTGCTGGTGGGATTTCAACTGGCCAGTGTAAGTTGGTTGGGCGTCTCTACTCCCAATGAAACTGAGCTGAAACTGGGGTAGAGGAAGGATGGAGAAGCTGGTTTTCACACTCCCCAAAATTGGTTATTGTTCAGGACTCAAAATCTATGAAAATTTTAGCAGAGGGAGGGAATACACTGGCCTATTCCTGGGGCAACTGGGCTAATACTCCCAGTCCTGCTGTGGGTCTCTGATGGACCACGAAACTGCCCCCCAAATCCCAGGCATTTTCTTAGAAATGGGTTTTCCGAGGAATTTCATCTTTGCTCTTCTATAACCCATGGGAAATGTGGGAGCTGGGCTGGTGCTTCCTCTTCAACTGCCCCTCATGTCACCTGTTTGAGGTCTAACTCACCTTTTTCAGACTTTGCTGAGCCTGAACCAAGAAGACCGCCCAGGCCGAGACTTTGCGATGGAACCAGCAATCCGCAGAAGATGGCGACCAGGCACCACATCTTCGCCACTGTCAAGGTCTTCATCCTCCTTGCATCTGCCAGAAGAGAGAGGGGCAAGGCAGCTGGAGCAGGTGGGGGGGGCGCTCAGGTGGGAAGGGAACAAGCCAGATGTGATATGAACAGCCACATTTTCTGCTCAAGGTGTGTGGTTTCTGGGTTTTCTTGTGTGTCTTTTTTTCGATTTTAAGCCTGCAGCACAGAGTATTGTCTTTTGATTGTATGGATGCTACTGTGGAAAGTTGGTAGTTCGAGCCCCCCCCCCCGGGACACCTATGATTCTTGCATTGGAGGGGTTGGACTAGATGGCCCTCAGGTGTCCCTTCCAACTTTATGATTCTAAGATTTCTTAGTTAAAGCTATGGTTTTCCCAGTAGTGATGTATGGAAGTGAGAGCTGGACCATAAAGAAGGCTGATCGCCGAAGAATTGATGCTTTTGAATTATGGTGCTGGAGGAGACTCTTGAGAGTCCCATGGACTGCAAGAAGATCAAACCTATCCATTCTGAAGGAAATCAGCCCTGAGTGCTCACTGGAAGGACAGATCGTGAAGCTGAGGCTCCAATACTTTGGCCACCTCATGAGAAGAAAAGACTCCCTGGAAAAGACCCTGATGTTGGCAAAGATGGAGGGCACTAGGAGAAGGGGACGACAGAGGACAAGATGGTTGGACAGTGTTCTCAAAGCTACCAACATGAGTTTGACCAAACTGCAGGAGGCAGTGCAAGACAGGAGTGCCTGGCGTGCTATGGTCCATGGGGTCACGAAGAGTCGGACACGACTAAACGACTAAACAACAACAACAAGAAGAAGATTTCTTTGGATGAGATGTTAAAGTGGTGGCATATTTACTAGACTCTCTGCAGTGGTATGCTTTCATTCTCTGAATTACGAGCCAAAGAACATGGGGAGGCAAGCCTGATAATTTCAGCCCTGCCGAACAGCAGAGTTTGGTCTGTACCACATAACTTCAGTATTGTTGAAGATGACCCTCCTTCAAAACAGTTCCTGGCATCATTAAATGAGATTCTGACTTGCTAGAATGTCTCTCACGTCCTGCCTTTGATCAACGCAGCGTGTGGACTCATTGCCAGGACTATTGAGAGAGAAAAGGCGGCAGCAGCCTTCAGTGTAGGATAAAAATCAAAGGGGTTGGTTGGCATCCCTTTCACAGACATGCCGTGGACCAAAATTGGCTCCTTTGAAATCTTTTAAGCCTGCCTTTGGGGAGAAAATGTGAAGTTATAGCTTTTAATGTTTGATTTCTGTATTTTAATGTTTTGTTGGAAGCCGCCCAGAGTGGCTGGGGGAACCCGGCCGGATGGGCGGGGTATAAATAATAAATTATTATTATTATTATTATTATTATTATTATTATTATTATTATTATTAAAATAAGCGCTGCTATTTCCTGCTCAATTAAACGTGCCACTTACAACATGCAGGGATTAAAAGGAAAAAAAACCAACCCAAAACCTACCTCCATAATAGCTAGGGACAAATGACCGCATGGTCTCCTTGTGGAGCCAGACTTCTGAGATGGTGCAGAAAGGTTCCTGTGCTCATTGAGACACTGGCTGATTCTCACCTTTCTGCTCAGTTTTCCACCCGTGGGATGGGTCTTTGGGGCAAACAGGTGTAGCTTTATCATTCTCGCTAATAGCAAAGTCAAGTGGTTGAGTGCCGAAAGGGATGGAGCCAAGCCTGAGCCACTGAGAAAGGAGGAAGAAGAACGAAGGGCTGCCACAAAAGAGTGAACCCCAAGCTATGCCAAGGGGGTGGGGGACATTTTCCTTTTTTTCTAAAGGAGCAAAAGGGGGAGGGGGAGTCTCTATGATGGCCCCTCATGATCAGTGGCCTCTGGGAATGATGCAATATCAGAAGGAAAAATGGGGAAAGGACTCGTGAATTCACAGATACATAGAACTGCAGAGTGGGAAGGGACCGTGAGGGTCATCTAGTCCAACCCCCTTCAATGCGGGGACTGGCTGCTTCAGCCCCTTAGTTTCCGGGAGAAGGGAATGGATAGCGATCACAGAGATGGATGGAAAAAAATCTAGTATTATTGAATTTGGAGTCATGGTTGGTGGGAATTAACAGAAGTAAAATTAAAAGAAAGAACGTGGTTAAGGTTTATTAATCATATTAACAATTAGGGAAGCTACCTATCTTGGACTGTCTGTAAAGGAAATGAGTCTGAGACACCTTAACTTGGAGGAAATATGGTTTAACAGAAAGTGGAGTCGCTGGATGCTTGCATTGACCAAAGGTTCTAAATTATCTTCTCTTCTTTTTTTATACAACTGGCAGATGGAAAATTGGAAGTTCCTCTTTTAAAATGTTTGCCCGTGTTTCTCTTCCTTGGCTTTCTTTATTTTTCTCTTTCCTCTTTTTATCCCAATTATCCCTTTCTTTGCTTTTCCTGTATCTTTTTTGTTTTGTTTTGTATCTTTCGTCGGTGCGATTTCATTGTATTGTGAGGAAATGTCAATAAAAAAAAATCTTACCAGCGAAAAGAAATAGAAGAGAGAGTCCTTTGGGTGTTGGGTGTTCATTCACACGCAAGATGAGCTTTCCAAAATATTAGAAAATCCAAAGGGCACTTCCTTGTTATGTACTATGTGTGGGATGAAAGGAACCTTTGTTGGTTTCCGTAGAGAATCCCCTCCACCACGGGGATCAAGGTGACACCCCTGGTTTCCCCCCTTCCTTACTTAACCCCCACAACAACAGCCCTGTGAGGTATGTTAGGCTGAGAGAGGCAGGGACTCGCCTCCCAAAATCACCTGGTGAGCTTCATGGCCGAGCGGAGGATTTGAACCCAGGTCTCCCAGGTCTAAGCACTGAAAATTGACCTCCCTTTCTTAAAAACCCACCATCATGTCAAGAATACCTTTTCATCTCTCCTCTGCTTGGAATCATCCCTAACTATTTCTTTTTTTGACTACTTTTAATTTTATTTCGTATCCGCCATTACTTCAATTGCTCGGGACAATTGCTGTTTTTGCCAATTCAATCTCCAGGAGTGGATTGGAAGTACATTTCCAAACCTCTGTACACCATTTGACTGTAAAAGCAACAACCTCAAAGCAGCTTAAAAAAATATAAAAAAATAAAATAAAAAATACAGCAATACTTAAAAAAATAAAGTTAAAAATATTATTTTTATGATTAAAACCTACAAAAAGTTAAAATACTACAACCTGGGCAGGCTTGTCTAAGCAAGACTGTTTTTTAGCAGCCACCGAAAAGAGTCCCGCGAAGGCTCCTGCTTGACCTCATGAGGCAGGGAGTTCCAAAGTGTAGACACTCAACAACTGAGTCCTTACCAACGCAGAATGGGGATTATGCAGCGGTGCCAATTCTGTCGCTCAAAGTGCTTGAGTGGACACACATTTGGAGTAAGGCGATTTCATAGGCAAAACTGATCCGCTTTAGGGACTCCTATGCAAACTGCCCCCCTCAGCTGCTCTTTGGAAGCAGAACACAAGCCAAGCCAACACGCCCCCTCCCCCCGTGCCTTGCGTGGGGGAGAAGGGGAAAACGGTGCAGCGAAAGCAATTGGAGTTTTGTGCCTCTTACCTGGGACGCCTTGACATTTGCAAACAGGTCTCCGGGGCTGCCTTATCTCTTGCCGCTGCTGCTCTGGCACAAGAGCCCTTATATAGTCAAGCCCAGAGCTGGTATAAGGGGGCAAAGAGGGTTCTGAATTGGCAGCATTTGGAGATGGTATCAAGGCCCTGCACAAAGGATGGATTTCGACACTCAGAAGCAAACAGGAGGCACTTGAAACCGCTCTGGGAAGCCTCGTTCCGCACCTGGACTTCTGCTTCCTGGAGATCTTACATAGCTAGCAATACCTTTCCCCAGCTCCGTGGAACACCTTGAACCTGCAGATCTGGAAGCAGGCACTGTCTATGACCCTTGGCACCGTGATGGTAGCTCGCCATGCCAGCAGCCTGTTCTCTAATGCCCTGCGGCAACACCAAGATGGACGGCCGGAGGACGGTGTTTCAGCCGCAAGAAGCCAGCCAGCAGGGGCCCATCCCAGTCTGGCTTCTCGGTCCGATCGCCTTGTCTCTCTCAAGCCCAGGGCTGGATTTACGGATAAGCTAAACAAGCTATAGCTTAGGGCCCCACTCTTGCTCCCCCTCCAAAAAAAAGTAAAGGGGAAAAAATCCCTGGATGTACATTTCCAAAATACAAGATAAAAAACAAATAAAATAAAACCTACATACAGCGATAGTGTTTGTGTGTTGAGTAGGTTCCTATGATGTAAGTCATGGGCCCCGCCTGCTCGCCTGCTCCCTAAAATATCACGGGTTTGCTCCTTTCTATATATAGGGTGCCTACATTCTGCTATTTATAATTATTAGTAGTTTGCATCCTATATTTACACCTATTATTATTTCATGTTATAGCAAGTTTATAGAGACTAGAGTGCCTGATCACCTCATCTGTCTCCTGAGAAATCTCTATGTGGGACAAGAAGCTACAGTTAGAACTGGATATGGAACAACTGATTGGTTCAAAATTGGGAAAGGAGTACGACAAGGTTGTATATTGTCTCCCTGCTTATTTAACATATATGCAGAATTCATCATGCGGAAGGCTGGACTGGATAAATCCCAAACCGGAATTAAGATTGCCGGAAGAAATGTCAACAACGTCAGATATGCAGATGACACAACCTTGATGGCAGAAAGTGAGGAGGAATTAAAGAACCTTTTAATGAGGGTGAAAGAGGAGAGCGCAAAATATGGTCTGAAGCTCAACATCAAAAAAACCAAGATCATGGCCACTGGTCCCATCACCTCCTGACAAATAGAAGGGGAAGAAATGGAGGCAGTGAGAGATTTTACTTTCTTGGGCTCCTTGATCACTGCAGATGGTGACAGCAGTCACGAAGTTAAAAGATGCCTGCTTCTTGGGAGAAAAGCAATGACAAACCTAGACAGCATCTTAAAAAGCAGAGACATCAACTTGCCTACAAAGGTCCATATAGTTAAAGGAGAAGGGGACGACAGAGGACGAGATGGTTGGACAGTTTTCTCGAAGCTACGAACATGAGTTTGACCAAACTGCGGGAGGCAGTGCAAGACAGGAGTGCCTGGCGTGCTATGGTCCATGGGGTCACAAACAGTTGGACACGACTAAACGACTAAACAACAACAACAGAGACTAGATTATGAGTCTTTGTAAATTGTGTTTGTAAATTGTGAACTTTTGCTATTTCCAAATGCCAATGTGTTTGCATTATTAAGTTCGTTATGAATAAAAATCATTTTAAGTTAGAGCTTAATAATTATTTCACTATTAATATATTTCTTCTTAATTGTATTTCACTATTAATATACCTCTTCTTAATTGTATTTCAGTTCAACAATTACTTTGATAAAATACCTATTTTGTTATGTGCAAATGGCTTTAGATACCTATTAGGTCCATCAATTACCATATAGCATCTATTCAACACAAAAAACAGCAACAATTTGTTGTTGACAAATTGGGTCCTCCCTAACAAGAGGGCATGTGTTGCGGTGCGACCTGGCAACCAAACCCTGTGTTGTGGGTGGGAACGTTTGGATGACCACAACACCCTTTTGGAGGTCCCTCAATGCTGGGTGCAATTAGACCAATGGGATCCCAGCTAAATTCAATTAAAGGACCTCTACTTAAGCCCATGCATGTGTCCTTAAGCTTCCTCTTTCGGGCCGGTGCATCGGAACACCCGCCCACCTCTCCCTATATTCAGGGCTTGCACACATGACCTTGCTATGCGGCCGTGTGTCCTCTGTCGTTGGGACAGGGGCACGGCAGGAATTTTCCCCACTTGGCTGATTGGCTGGTACCATTTGGGTTTCACCTGCCGAGTAGCAAATCGTCACAACTTGTAAGATTGTGCATAGGCTCTGGTTCAGGTGATAGGGGTGGCAGAGTGGTCTGGCCATCCCTATGCAAAGGGTATTCCATTAAAGGAATCTCTGGTTGGTCAACCCTGAGAGGGGTTGTGCCCTGAGCCTGAGTCCAGGGGGACATCTGGCTGGTGGACTGGCTTGACCCCGCTTTCCACTGTGCCCTGGGTCAGCGCTACCTGCAAAGGGGCAGGGAGCTAGTCGAACCAGAGCCTATGCAACCACTCACTTGATTGTAATCAATGAAGTTGTGGCCTAAATTCTGCCAAAAACCAAAACAAAAATTTGAGTCTTGTCTGAATTTATTTGGGGGTGGTTAAAAGGTCTACACACGCAAAGGACAGCTGGACCTATAAAGGGCCCCATTACCTTCAGTAGCTGAGGGCCTCATCAAACCAAACTTATCATGGAACTGTAGAGTCAATGACCACCTGGTCCAGCCCTCTGCAATGTAGGAATCACAGTTCACTGTAGGAACCACTTTTTTGCATTCAATGTGTCGTTTTATTTTCAAATGCAAGAAGCATCTACTTATGGGGTGGGGTGGCGACTGATCTTTTATGGGATCTAGAGCAGGGGCAAAACCGCTACCCGTGTGCTTTTGCCAATGCAAAGAAATCCCTCCGTTTCCTGTGATCCTAGGGGGTCTTCCTCCCTCTGCTTCTGGACCACACCAGAGCACAACAGAATGCTGGGAATCGGCTGCAACGTCTAGAGGAAGATCATGGACTCAAAAACAAAAGCCCGAAGCAACAACTTCTTGAATCCTGGGAAGACACTTGGACAGTATGACAGAGAGAAAGGGAACATGATGTACAGCCAAATAAAACAGACACAACCCTGTGCTCACCTAAAAGCACAAGTGGTCTCTCAAGCACCAGAAGGACTAGAAAGTCTTTTTCTTTCTTTCTGGAGGGACAAAACTGAAGAGAGTCTGAATTTAGGGCAATTTCCTGATCATTTGTCCTTTCTGCTTTCTTGGAATGTCACGAGCAATATTTGCCCGGCATTCGCAATCCTCCCATTAATCTCAGTGATGCAACTTGAAAGAGAAGAGGGGCTCTGAGATTGCCAAAAAGGCTTTTATGCTGAATCTGAAGTGTAATTCCTGGGAACCTGAAATAAGTAATAATGGTGATATTGGCTGCCAACTCCTTAAAGATGGCACCAAAGCACTTTCTGAATTTTGTATGTGGCAATCTTGGGCGGGGGAGGTTGATTGTCGCACTGCCCAAGGTTTGAGAATCTACACCAAGGGTTTTAGAATGCAATCCTATGCATGTCATTAGCAATATACTGTTATTTTTATTTCAAAGATCTTAACACGGGCAACACAACCCACCCACCAAGGAATATGTTGTTGTTGTTTAGTTGTTTAGTTGTGTCCAACTCTTCGTGACTGCCAGGCACTCCTGTCTTCCACTGCCTCCCGCAGTTTGGTCAAACTCATGTTCGCAGCTTCGATAACACTGTCCAACCATCTCATCCTCTGTCGTCCCCTTCTCCTTGTGCCCTCCATCTTTCCCAGCATCAGGGTCTTTTCCAGGGAGTCTTCTCTTCTCATGAGGTGGCCAAAGTCTTGGAGCCTCAGCTTCAGGATCTGTCCTTCCAGTGAGCACTCAGGGCTGGTTTCCTTCAGAATGGATAGGTTTGATCTTCTTGCAGTCCATGGGACTCTCAAGAGTCTCCTCCAGCACCAAAATTCAAAAGCATCAATTCTTCGGCGATCAGCCTTCTTTATGGTCCAGCTCTCACTTCCATACATCACTACTGGGAAAACCATAGCTTTAACTATACGGACCTTTGTTGGCAAGGTGATGTCTCTGCTTTTTAAGATGCTGTCTAGGTTTGTCATTGCTTTTCTCCCAAGAAGCAGGCGTCTTTTAATTTCGTGACTGCTGTCACCATCTGCAGTGATCAAGGAGCCCAAGAAAGTAAAATCTCTCACTGCCTCCATTTCTTCCCCTTCTATTTGCCAGGAGGTGATGGGACCAGTGACCATGATCTTGGTTTTTTTTTAATGTTGAGCTTCAGACCATATTTTGCGCTCTCCTCTTTCACCCTCATTAAAAGGGTGCAAATAACTACTTTCCTTTATCTGTCTTAACTTTCTTACATTTGGCTTCGTTGGGTGTTCAGAAGTTTTGGTGTTATGAGAGAGAGAGAGGAAAACTTTTCTCTCGCCACCTTCTCCATGAAATGTACAATTTTATAAACTTCTACCCTGTCGCCTTTGACTCGCCTTTTCTCCAAACTAAAAAAATCCCAAACGACGCCACCTTTCTCCATGGGGGGGGGGTCACTCCACCCCCTTGACCATTTCGGTATCCCTTATCCAAACCTTTTCCAACTCTGCGATATCCTTTTTGAGGTGAGGCTACCAGAACTGAACACAGTTCTCCAAATGTGGTTGCACCATAAATTTGTATAACTGCATTATGCAATTGCCAATTTTATTTTCAGTTCATTTCCCGATGATCCCTAGCTTGGAATTCACCTTTTTCTCATCCACTGCTTCCTGTAATAAGAACCTTCAGGTTGTCCACTGGACGTTCCCTCTGTTTGCTTCCCCCTCCACACCCCAGCCCTTTAAACAGTCAAAGCTTTTGCCTGAATTAATTGTAACCTTAAGCAAACTACCCAGCTTAATAGAGTCATAACCCAATTTTGCACCAGCAGACAATTAAATTAATTTAACCTATTAAATATGGCACTCTTATCACAGTTCCCAGAAGGCACAAGCATCATTTCAAATATTTGCCTTTAAAAACCTCAAATTTAACGCACGGGTTTTTTTTTTAAATAAAAAAAAACACTAGCCAGCTCAGCACAGCAGAGGGAATTATTAGAGGGTGGGACTGCCCTCTTGTGGCTGGTAGTGGGAATGCCAGTTTTGTATGATATGCCTCTTCAACCTTTTGGTCAAGGAATGAGATGCGCAAGGAGATGGTCCTCCTGGCTGGCCATCATACAAGTAAGCCCAAGGCTACTGAGAAAAGCTGAAAAATTACCTACAGGTCAGGGTGCTCGTTTTTCAAATATAAAAGAAAAAATCCAGCCAGTCAATCTCAGCCAGTCTTCACCAACTTGGTGCTCTCTAGGTGCCCCTGAGCCTGTAAAATTACTTGCTGGAATAAAGAGCCTCTGATTTTGTGATTTGGGGCAGGAGCTAGGACTCAAGTTCCCACCATTCCAGCCCCATGTCCCCCCCCCTCTTGTGCCAGAGCCTGCCAATCCAAACTCGATCCCGATGTCCTCATGTTGGGGCAGGTGTGAGTTGCAGCCCATCGCAAGGCTGACGAAGGCTGACCTAAGCTCACAGCCTATCCAGGCAGCAACTTGGAAGGAGGGACCTAAAACATCCTTGTATGCTTCTGAACACCGAGGGACTCAGCTGAGCCCTCTGGAGCCCCTTCCTCCTTTTTCACTGCTTTGTCTACGAGACCTTTAAGCAGAGGCCTGACAGGCATATGTCAAGAATGCTTTGATGGTGTTTCCTGCTTGGCAGGTGGTTGGACTGGATGGCCCTTGTGGTCTCTTCCAACTCTATGATTCTATGATCCAGCACCTGAGCCAGATGCTAGAGGGAAGTGGGGACAAAGGAAGCTGGGAAGACGCTTTATGCCTGGCCATTTGCCCCTCCATCTCATTACTCTGTCTTGTAATGGGTTGTAGACAGAGGGAAAGAGGCTCCTCCTCATCACACACGGTCTGATCTTTCTAACAGGAGAGGCGGGTGACTGAATCTGGAGCCTTCTGCATGCAAAGGAGGGGCTCTGCCACTGTGCTACATTCTCTAAGAAGGTAAAAAGAGCCTGTGGGATCAGGCCAGTGGCCCATCTAGTCATTGCATAGTATGGCATGGCATGGCATGGCAGGGGGTTGGACTAGATGACCCTCGGGTCCCTTCCAACTCTATGATTCTATCACTAAAAGAAGCAAGTTTTAGAAAAACAAAAGAGCTGCATCATTGGCACGGATCCTTCTCTTTGCTATCAAGTCAACTGGCCCTCCCAGTGGCAATCCATTTGTCCTCATTTCATTGCTGTCAGATGTTTGCTTGGTTCTTGAATTTTTGCCATGACTCTAAAGAGACTCAAGGTCACTCCAAATGCAGTGGAAAGCAGAAACGTTTTATTAAAACAATGCAGTGAAATGCAGTGTGTGTGCATGTGTGTGTTTATGTGTGCACCCTCTCGGAAATGGCAAAGCTGAAGGGAACAAAGGAAATGCCACGGCAGGATCTTGTTGGAATCCTCCTGCACTTGAAACCCAGTCTGTGTTTTCCTGGAAGGAGCCGGGCCGGATTCAAATGTCTTGTACAGTTTGAAAGACGATGCTGTGTGGGAAATTGGTCTGGAACTAGCTGGCCTCTTCTCCGACCGCCCTTGTGCTCCACTGAGAACCTTCTTGTCTTCTCTTCGACTCACGCAGACAACACAAGCAGATCCTGTGAAAAGGGCAAAACCAAAAGTTTCAGTTCTCATTTCTGGGACCCCCTCAGCTCTGGTCCAATGTCCTTGTTAGTGGAATTATAAGAACACAGAAAGAGCCCGGACTCTGGCCCAGGCTGACCTAATCCAGGATATCGCAGTATTACAAGATATTGTGACCAAATTCTGCATGACGGTTCCTGACATCAAGGAACAAATTTTTGTCTGCGTTTGGATATAATTGGATGCCATTTTGAATCAAGATGGCGGGTTGAAACTTTCAAAACCCCTAATTTAACCAAATGTAAGAAACCGTAATTGAAATTTGCATGACGGTTCCTGAGATCAAGGAACAGGATTTTCTCTATGTCTTAATACAATTGGGTGTCATTTTGAAGCAAGATGGTGGACTGAATCTTTCAGAACCACACTGATTTGAACCACTGATTTCCATATTGTTCCATATTGTACTTTTTGGTTTCTTAGAATTCTCAAATCAGCCCTGAGTGCTCCCTGGAAGGACAGATCGTGAAGCTGAGGCTCCAATACTTTGGCCACCTCATGAGAAGAGAGGAATCTTTGGAAAAGACCCTGATGTTGGGAAAGATTGAGGGCACTAGGAGAAGGGGACGACAGAGGACAAGATGGTTGGACAGTGTTCTCGAAGCTACGAACATGAGTTTGACCAAACTGCGGGAGGCAGTGCAAGACAGGAGTGCCTGGCGTGCTATGGTCCATGGGGTCACGAAGAGTCGGACACGACTAAACGACTAAACAACAACAACAGAATTCTCAAAGAATTCCAGGCACTTTCTGCTAGTAAGTAAATTAAAAAGCCTTTGGGCAGCAAATGCTTCTTTGGGAAAGAGCTTAAGCCTGTCGTGACAATTAAGCCGTGTGACAGAATACCGCCAGGAATGATCAGAGTTGGTGCACTTACTTCAATGACATCAATGTCGGCGTTGTCAAAGTCTATATTCAGCAGCTTGGGGAGAGGAACTCCGTTACCTAACACACCTGCAGTCAGAAAGGAGAAAAATATTAGTTTTCTAGTATGAAGGGGAAACTGTATGCGATGAGGTTGTCTCATCTTATTTATTTTGTACTTGCTTCACAAATGCAATTTCACTGCTGATTTTCTGCTGTTTGCATCCATGGTATTTCCCCACAACATTGGCAGTACAGATATTTTTTTGATAAATATTGTTTTGTTCTGATATCTGCCACAAAATATCACCTGCAGAAAGAGGCAGATTGGATTATTCATTCCGGGAGAGAGGAAACTAGGGATCCCAAAGGGAAGTGTAACAAGATTTGGGAAATAAAAAAATTCCTTCAGTAGCACCTTAAAGACCAACTAATTTTTTATTTTGGTATGAGCTTTCGTGTGCATGCACACTTCTTCAGATGCACTGAAACAGAAGCAACCAGACCCTTATGTATATACAGAGGGTGGGGTGGGGGTGGGAATGGGTGGTGGGCTGGTGGGAGTGGTAAACCTGTGGATGGCTGTTAACGACTGCTGATGACTGCAATTGGTCCTGCGGGGGGAAAGCAAGGGCTGAGGCGCTAAAGAAAGCTTGATCATGCATAATGAGATAAGAATCCAATGTCTTTGTTCATCCCAGGTGGGAAGACCAATAGGTCAACGCCTTTCAGGATGGGGTAGCCTTCTTTTCCAGGAGTGATCTAAAGCTTTCAAATTCTATGGGATCCCTAAAGCAGGTTGTCGGAATGGAGCTGCCTGTCACTGGTGCCAGATGAGCAGCAAGATTTGTGCAAGCGGCTTCTACAGAAATGGGGAGTTTCAGATTTCTCCTGAAGAGGAAACCAGAGTCTCCAAAATGCACTGGGCTGTAGCAAATATGAGCTGGGCCTTCCAAGAACAAATTTCTCTATTTTGCATTCTTTCTGATTCACACCTGCCCCTATTTATAAAAAAGAATAAGACTGCCAACATTTCTTGGACCAGGATCGGGAGTGGAAGACCTTTGCACATTTACGGATGATCGTTGCTGTTTTCTATCAAAATATCATCCAGATTACTATTACAGTACACCTGTTGCTAAGCTGGACCCTTTTACATCTGACCTTCTTCTATGAAACAACCTACATTTTTCTAACTTTTTTTAAAAAAAACACACAACACAAATCACCTC
The DNA here is from genome assembly GCF_965207765.1 of Zootoca vivipara. Classification (NCBI taxonomy): domain Eukaryota; kingdom Metazoa; phylum Chordata; class Lepidosauria; order Squamata; family Lacertidae; genus Zootoca; species Zootoca vivipara. Next base: position 93,398,448 of record NC_142590.1, on the reverse strand, counting down.
TCTATTTATTTCATTTCACTGAGCTGTGGCTCTTCTCCGTCCCTACAGCAAAGCAATTTTTATCCAGGGATCCAAAATCAAGGCTACCTGTGACACCCCTGCGCTCCACTCCCATCTCATATCAGCTCTCTGAGCAAAAGATGTTGTCAATACGACAGTCTGAACTGCACATGGGTTGGCAACGCAATTAGTTCCGCTCTGAATTTTCATGCAGTGCGAAAGAAGGTTGTTGGAATGTCAGATCGCGGTTTTTGTAGAATGTCCTTACCATTCATAGCGGGAAGGAATGCAACATCAAAAATCTTGCTGACCAGCCCCTCCATGAGAGAGACCTGCGTCAACAAAAGAAGGGATTTCAGTTCAGTTGAAGGGATTTCAGTTCAGTTTATTGTCCTCGTCAAAGACCATGACAAACCTGTAGCAATAGTATCAATAAAATAATATATATACTGGTTGTACTGTTTTTATGTAGTGTTTCCATTTTTATGATACTGCTTTATTTATTTATGTTGCATATTTGCACACTGCATCAGGAGCCACAGCTTAGAAATTGGTGCCTTAGCTTTTATTTTTCCTCTTCCCTCCTTGCCCCTTGCCCCTTGTGTGTCGTGTTCATTTCTCCTTTTTTTTAAAAAAAGATTTCAAGCCTCTGAGTAGGGACCATCTTGTTTTGATTGAACGTAAGCCACTCTGGGAGCCTTTTTTGGCTGAAGAGCGGGGTACATATGTTCTGAATAAATAAATAGATATAATATATTCTTACATCAAATTTCCCAATGGATGAGGAAGCCACAGAGAGATGGGACCTGCAGAAGAAGAAGAAAAAGTAAGAGCAGTCATTGGGGATTCAGACCCCTCCAGGGAGGGGTCATGTCACTGGGGATATTCCCAAATTATTATTAAATGTGGGTCTTGAATAGAGACCTTGACTTGTGGACTTGAATAGAGATCAGACACTAAAGGCCTTTCCCACCTCCCCTCTGCTATGGAGGAAGCACAATTCAGGGAAGGAAGGAAGGAGGAGAGAGATCTTCAAGCATTACTTTCATTAATAAAAACCATTTAAAAACAAAACAGGCTTCTAAGCAGTTTACATGTTTAGAAACCAATTGCACAAATGATGAAATACAAACACCCATAATTAAAATGTGTAACAAAACAATCCCATTATAAGACTAAAAATAAAAGTGCCCATAAGTTAAGAAATGCTGCACTTACTTCTCAAGAGCAACGCTGATTTTCAGTTTGTTGTCCTCAACAGAAAACGAGGCCAGCAAAGTCGTGTCCTGTGGTGAAAAATTGGGAAATGGTTTGTTTTTTAACCAAGCCATTCTTGATTCCATGCCCCCCACCCCACCCCGTAAGACCTAGAAAAGTCTGGGTCCCCTAACCATGACTCAATGACTTGAGAGCCACTCCCTGACTTGACCTTCCCATTGCAGGGCCAAACTGGTGGTGGCTCCATCGCATTTTCAATCTGTCCATATCACACTGCCAGCGTCACATAAATACTTGCCAAATGGCCATAATTTTAGTGTTTCTAACACTGCTAAGTTCCTCGGCTGGAGCCTGAAACACAGAATGTATATCCCAATATAAATTTGGACTATATTTTAGAAGTTCGTTGTGGTCCTAGGTGTGGAGCTGATGTAAGGACCACGTGGGGACAAGCATGTACGACAAGCAAGTATACCTGAAGGAGCGTCTCCACCCCCATCGTCATTTTTCGATACTCACAATGTCCAGGGTGCAGAGAGATTGATGAGCGTCATTTGGCTTCGACGCCAGTATTTCAGCGCTGGCCATGAGGTGGATCAGGCCCTTGTCTTTCTGCAGCTTAACTGTTGGAACATCAGGGACCGACACCTTCAGAAGGAGGGAGCGTGGCTCTGGGAACATCTGGAACACCTGCAAACCATGTTCGCTTTATTACTTGTTGTTGCGTTTATAGCCCACCTATGTCTGGAGGGCACCGGGTTGGGGAAGCCTGCTGTAGATATCCCTTAAAATAAATCTCTTGAGACTGAAGTGAAAGAATTCATGTAGGGCTAATCGTCTAATGGGTGTGTTTGCTTTGTGATTTTCTTTGAATTTATGATACCTGTACAGGTATTTTTTTGCAAGGACACCTGAGTGGCAAACAGTCCTTTGTTTCAGTTGCCCTTTCTGTTCTTGCAGTTATTAGTTCTGTTTTATGCAGGAACCAGGCAACGAAGAATCTTGCTGTTGTTTTTAACTGTGTGCCCATGGAATTATTGCAGCTCCCTTTTCACAGCTTTCCCCACCTGAGGCTGCTTGGATTCAAAAGTTCACCTGTGTAAGGCAAAAACTAAGCTGAAGCACACCAGGATGCCCCAGGCAGAGCTCAGATCCAGGTAGCACAGCATCACCTGAGTGGACTCACCGAAGGAATCAAGGCCCCGAGAGTCGATGTCGTCAGAGGAGGAAGCTCAGGGAACTGGGGAGAAGGAAGGGGGAAAAGAAAATGAGATAACGCAGCAGACTCCCCGGCTCTTTGCTAGTTATTTTACTTCTTCATGCAGCTCACCATTAAACTACGGAACTCCCTGCTGCAGGAGGCAGTGATGGTGACTAAGGTGGACGGCTTGAAAAGAGGACTGGACAAATTCATGGAGGAGGAGAGAGCAATCAATGGCTACTAGCCAGGTTGGCTGTGCTCTGCCTCCATAGTCGGAGGCAGTGATGCTTCTGAATCCCAGTTGCTGGAAACCCACAGGAGGGGAGAGGGATCTTGGGTTCGAGTCCTGCTGGTAGGCTTCCTATAGAGGCATCTGCTTGGCGAGAACAGGATGCTGGACTAGATGGGCTGTAGGCCTGATCCAGAAGCCAGCTCTTCTTATGTTTAGTTATTCCTCAGCCACATGGGGCTCAATCTGAACACAGGCTTGCCAGGATTTACCCTCAGGCTACCCTGTAGTTATTTGCCCGGGAGGAACCCCAACATCCTGCAAAGAGGAGAGGGCTTTTGAACTCACAAAGAGTGCAAGGGATGGACCAATCTGTCATATATATTTTTGTTTCCATTTTTCCCAACTCGAGTTTAGTTCCCCACAGTTCTGCAGGAGTTTGCATTTAAAAGAACGGTCGCACAAAAATTCTCCAGCGTTTATTTCCATTAATATATGTACATAGCTCTGCAGGCAGTTTTGTTTCAGATACACATTTTTTGCAAGCAATTTTATTTAATAAAACGGATTTGAGTGTGCTATGTTCACAAGCCTATACCTTTTCATGCATAGCCCCCCCAATAGACTGCATCTTTATTATTATTATTATTATTATTATTATTATTATTATTATTATTATACCTGCACCCCACCTTTTTCTCTGAGGAGCTGAAGACAGAATACATAGTTCTCCTCCACCTCCTGTAATCCCCACAACTACCCAGAGAGGGACGTTAGGCTGAGAGACAGCGACTGGCCCAAGGTTACACCCAGTGAGCTTCATGGCCAAGCGGGGATTCGAACTCTGGTCTCCCAGGTACTGGTCTGACACTCTAGCCACTACACCAGACTGGCTCTTGCTGCACTTTTTGGGTGGAGAAGTGCTTCCCAAAATTAGAGCAAAGGTGAATTTCAAAGGAGTGGTGTGCTCCAGTTCACATACTGTTTTGGGGAGTACTAAGTACTGTTTTGGGGAGCCCTAAATGGCCTCGGTCCAGTATACCTGAAGGAGCGTCTCCACCTCCATCATTCTGCCCGGACACTGAGGACCAGCACCGAGGGCCTTCTGGCGGTTCCCTCGTTGCGAGAAGCCAAGTTGCAGGGAACTAGGCAGAGGGCCTTCTCGGTGGTGGCGCCTGCCCTGTGGAACGCCCTCCCAACAGATGTCAAAGAGGAAAACAACTACCAGATTTTTAGAAGACATCTGAAGGCAGCCCTGTTCAGGGAGGCTTTTAATGTTTTATAGATTATTGTGTTTTATTCTTTTGTTGGAGGCTGCCCAGAGTGGCTGGGGAGACCCGGCCAGATGGGCGGGGTATAAATGATATATTATTATTATTATTATTATTATTATTATTATTATTATTATTAAGTAGCTTCACATTAAAATGAGAAGCGAAGTTGATTTCTGCACTGCAGAGTGCCCTGCCTTTCAACTACATAACCAAAAGCAAAGATTTGGCACTTGGGGTGAGGCAGGCGAATTTGGAAAACAAGGGTCTAGTTTTCTGAATCCCCCCCCCCCGTGCCTTCTGCTTCCCGCCCTGGCTGGGAGGTGCCAAGAGATCCCCCCCCCAGCATCTGCTTCCCAACTCACCATCCCGTCCGAGATGTCGATGTTCAGGGCCTCTTGCTTCTGCAGGACAGCCACCACGGAGCTGAGGAAGTTCACCGAGAGTCCTAGCTGGGAGTTGGTTGTGTCGGCCATGGGGGGCATGGCGGGCATGGGCACCCGTGGCGGCAGGGGGGGAGCTTCCGGCTTGCCCAGCGGGTAGTTGAGGAGGGGTCCGGCCACCTGCCCAACTGCAGTCTAGAGAGGGAAGGAACAAGGATGTGAGGCAGGCGGTCCCATTTTGCTGCTTGCGCGATGGGATGGAATCCTAGCTTTGAGGAGGTTTTCAAGGTCATCTAAGGAAGATGGCAGGAAACACTAGTCTAATAATCCTGGCAGCTGAAGGCCTGGGTGTGAAATTTCCCAGCCTGGCCCATCTCCACAGTCAGCCCAGGCTTTTTGCCCAGAGCTGCTAAATTTCTAGGGGTGCCAGTGAAGTCTTGCACTGTCATTGGCTACTAACCACAATGGCTCTGCTCTGCCCTCCACAGTTGAAGGCAGCGATGTGTCTGAACACCATTTTCTGGAGACCACAGGAGAGGAGAAATTTGCTCTTGCCCTTGGGTCCTTCTCGTGAGTTTCCCATAATTCCTGCATCTGGTTCCCGCATCTGGCTGGCTGCTGTGAGAACAGGATGCTGGACTAGATGGGCCATTGGCCTGATCCAGCAGGCTATTCTTATGTTCTTACTTAAGAGGGATATTATCCTGTTATCCTTTACAAAAGTGCAACAGATGCCATGCAGTGGCATGGAATAAAGAGATGCCCCCCTCTGCATCCCAGACTGGGGCATTCTCTGCCCTCGGGCAATGCAACCGGCTGAGGTGTCACAAATTTGTCCATTTCTAGCCTGGAAGGAGATCTGTGACTTGAAGCGCTAATACTTCAGGCTCACCCAATCAAGGCAAATAACTGCTTATTACACCCCTTTCCTAGGGCTCATCCTCACCGCACCTGAACATCCACGTTTTCTGCTTTCGTTTTGTCCTCTGCTGACCTCCACAGGTCCATACCTGACCGCTTTGTGCACACATAACAAAAGTTTTGAAACCTGGAGTTAGGGCTTCAATGACTTGATCTTGGTTTTAATTCCCTCCACCCCCCTGTCTGCTTGTTGATCTACCCCTCCTTTCTTTATAGGTGCCTGTATACACACACACACACACACACACACACACACACACACACACACACACACACCAAAGCACATGCACCGTTTGTTATCCCTTCTCCCCCCCAAAAAGCATGCTGCAAAACAGGAATAGAGAAGATTTCCACCCGGAAATAGACAGGCACCGGGTTCCCAAACCTTGAGGAATTTTGCACAGTGTGAACCCACTGACTTCCTTCCCTCCCTTCCATCTTTGTGCTTAGATTTCCCTCTCTCCATCCCCAGGGGAGAGAAAGAAAGCTTCCCCCTCCCCTCAGAGGAAGGGAGGGAAGGAAGGAAGGAAGGAAGGAAGGAAGGAAGGAAGGAAGGAAGGAAGGAAGGAAGGAAGGAAGGAAGGAAGGAAGGAAGGAAGGAGAGACACAAAGCTCCTCTCTCTCTCTCTCTCTCTCTCTCTCTCTCTCTCTCTCTCTCTCTCTCTCTCTCTCTCTCTCACACACACACACACACACACACACACACACCTGGAAGCAAAAGAAGGAATGGCCTCCCCAACACTCCCCGCCTCCTTGTTTATTCGCCCAGCTGCAAAACTTGCGCATGCCATCGATATCGCACACATCTGATTTTTCTGAAAGAGCTGATAGCGTGTCTTTGGGGAAGGTGAACAAAACACAACTCTTTGTGGCTCTAGGCAGCCACCACCACAACCGCCTACCGAGCAGAAATGAAGAGGGTCGCTCCCAGAAGCAACAATGAGGACTAGAGTCCTACACAGGAGGTGGAGGGAGAAAAGGAGGTGGAACTCAACCCAACAGTGATAGTGGAGGAAGTGTCCACCAGTGTGACCTAACCAGCAGATTTTAAAAACCTTTTCACTTTACTACCAGTTAGCGAAAAGATGGGAAATTGAAACGCCATCCTGGCAGTAGGAATGTCTTTTGTTCTTGCAAAAAATAATGAGGGAGGAAGTAGGGCATAAAATGAATTAAGTGGAGGTGCGGTTGGACCCCTGGACAAACTGGCCCTTGGTCCATGAATCCCTCCCACACATCAGCAAGGAGCTGTGATCCCCCTTCCCCAAATAAGACCCCATTTTCATCCCTCTGCTTTTTTCGCCCTGTTTGAAGAGAACCTTTTGGAGCTCTTCACAGTCTGGGTTTTCATAATCCAGTATAGACTGGCATCATCTGCAAATCTTTTCTGACCCTTGAAACAACAACTGCAAAAGTTTATCTGGCTCTGAGGAAGAAGGACCTGGTGCCCCCAGCATGCCCTTATACCACCACCCATGTTCTGTGCTTCTCCAGGAGCAAGGGAAAAGCAGGGGAGAAACTCCGAAAGTGGGATTCATGAGAGCTGAGACAGGGCCGTGGCTTTCATTTAGCAAGACTGAAAGTTTGAGGCTCTCTGCCTTCGTCTTTGGCTCTTGACACCCAACGCATCCACGTTCCCTGGTTTTCCCATCCATTGCCTGATACTTTGCAAACAGTGATAGAGGAAATGAATAGAACAAAGGACTCATCCCTCTCCCATTATCATCCTCTCCAGTGAGTTCAATAGGAGCAGAGCAAGGAGAGACAGAGAAAGAGAGACAGCCCATTCCCATGGCAGACGTTGGCCAAGACCCACAGTCAAGCCAAGCAGTTGACTTTGCGGAGCCAGAAAAGAGCCAGAGCCGTTCCACACAGGGGCCCACAGCACCATCAAGATCCATCTCCGCAAACTTGGACTTACATTCAAATCAATTTCCAGGAAATGTCCCGTCACGAGTGGAAGGCTGGAGACAGTGTACTGGACACTTCCCAATATCCCCAGAGGGACCAGAGCTGGGAGGAAAGAGAAAGGGAATGAGAAAGAATTTGGGATTCTGAAGGAACAAGACTGAAGGAACAAGAAGAGACACTTACAGTTCACAAGTCCCAGCTGATCATTGACTAGGCCCAGGGTGATGTCTAGGACTGGACACAGCTGAAAAATTCAATGTTCGCATGAGACATTTGTGGCAAAATGTCAGGAATCAAATTGTAATACATATGCAAAGCAATTGTGCTCGCAGTTATTTTTTTTCTTCCTCCTTTTAAGTTTCGTCAAAGGCTATCTCTTTTTTATTATTTTTATTTATGCATTTTCCAAAATTTAATACGTGCACCTTACAATTCTCTTTATTCATCTCATTTCTCCAGACATCAAAGACTTACCTCACAAGGGCAGCGTTTGGTCTCCAGCCAGGAACTACATTGAATTTCTACAAGTATATTTCTATCCTAATGCATTTCCTGAGCCAGATCCCATTGCACATTGGATGATATCTGCCCTGGCTGATCACTTACCAGTTCTGGAAGGAGCTTGTTAAGCACACGTGCCAATAAATTATCCACAATAGGGAGTAGGCTGGAATGGGGGGGGGGGAGAAAGAGGGAAACAATTATCCCCCCAAAAACCACACAAAGTGTTAAAAAAGGTAATTAATTAAGTATTCAAAACAAAATAAAAAAATCCTTCTAGTAGCACCTTAGAGACCAACTAAGTTTGTCATAGGTTGGTCTCTAAGGTGCTACTAGACGGATTTTTAAATTTTGTTTTGACTGCATCAGACCAACACGGCTACCTACCTGTAACTAATTAAGTATTGTCTGCAGTCTTAAAAAACAAGCAAGATGTGAATGAAAACCAATGAATTTGCTTGACTGATTTTCAGTCCGGAACACAGATGGACATGAAAACTGCAAGACATAGCTGCCAAGTCCCCTGTTTTCCCTGGGAAATCCCCGTTTTTCCAGCTGTTCCTAGCTGAAAAAACAGATTTTTTTGTTTCCCCCGGTTTATTCTGGCGCGGCGGCCATTTTGGAACTGGGCGGAGCATGCTCAGAAGCGACTTTGGATGCTGCTCTGCCCAGTTCCAAAATGGCTGCAGTGCGACTTCTGGCGCGGCGGCCATTTTGGAACTGGGCAAAGCAGCATCAATAGTCACTTCTGAGCATGCTCCGCCCAGTTCCAAAATGGCGGCAGCGCTACTTCCGGTCTGCTATTTCCAGCCCTGTCCCTTATTACTCTGACAGCAACTTGGCAGGATAGCTGCAAGAGTGTTACCAAAATTCTCGAACACCCCTAAGCATGGGCAAAGGGAACTTTCTCCTTTGCAAACCAGCTTGAGTTTAAAGCCAGGCTGCAAAGGGAGGGTGCTGTGCTTCATCTGCCGCTGTGTCAAAGTGACCCGCCCAGGGGACATCAGGGGACATCAGGATCTGGCCCACCAACCTCATCCCTGGAATAAATAAGGGGAGTCGCTCCATCCCCAACCCCATAAGATGTCAGGTTGGCCAGATGGATGCAGCTCACCCTCTAAGGAGCCTGATTTTAATGCCTCCAAGAAGGGTGTCACAGTGGTCGATCACCAGCTTGGGGTAGCCCGTCCCATCCATGGTCAGACGGACAATGGCCGTTAGGTTCACCTCCACTGCAATGTCAAGTAATCCAAGGAGACTGCATTGGAATGAAAAGAGAGAGTCTGGTGAAGCTTCTTTGTATGATGCTCGTAATAGCCTTCCCCATCCTGGGGTCCTCCAAAAGTCCCCCATCATCATACAGCCACGCTGACTGAAGCAGCTGTGGTCCAAAACATCTGGAGGGCACTTGGTTTTAAGTTTAAGAATTATGGTGCTGGAGGAGACTCTTGAGAGTCCCATGGACTGCAAGAAGATCAAACCTATCCATCCTGAAGGAAATCAGCCCTGAGTGCTCACTGGAAGGACAGATCGTGAAGCTGAGGCTCCAATACTTTGGCCACCTCATGAGAAGAGAAGAATCCTTGGAAAAGACCTTGATGTTGGGAAAGATGGAGGGCACAAGGAGAAGGGGACAACAGAGGACGAGATGGTTGGACAGTGTTCTCGAAGCTACGAACATGAGTTTGACCAAACTGCGGGAGGCAGTGCAAGACAGGAGTGCCTGGCGTGCTCTGGTCCATGGGGTCACGAAGAGTCGGACACGACTAAACGACTAAACAACAACAGGTTTTAAGTTGTTCCCACATCTGTAAGGTGAATGAGCCAGTCGAAGCATGAAGCATTTTCATTGGAGGGGGATCTGCTTCGGATGCCACCGCTAGGTGAAGGCCAAGGAGCAGCAAGCCGGTCAGAGGCCTTTTCTGTTGCATTCCCCTCGTAGTGAAACTCTCTCTGCTTCTGGAGATCCATCAGTCACCACAAATATTGTGGACATATTGTGGCTATTGAGGACATCTTTTTCACTCAGCCTTCGAGGTTATTGCCAATTAGGCTGAGGAAAACTGGGTTTGCAGAACAGCCTATGTGGAATTGTTCCAACTTGCTATTGCAAGGTTGAAGATGATTTTTATGCTACATTCTGTTATGTGTTTGACAATTTGATTTGTGAATTGCTCCGGGGTTTTCTACTATATACTGCAGAAAGCTGTTTGTTGTGCATTCGGACACTTTGTAAGATATCATAACCGAATTTATCATGGTGGTTCCTGAGATCAAGGGGCAGGTTTACTTCTGTGCTTGGATACAAAGGAGTGCCAGCTTGAATCAAGATGGCAGATCAAACCTTTTCAAAATTGCACTGATTTTAACCACTGAGGTTTCTTTGTTTATTCTTATAATTTCCAAGCAGCACTAGGTACAAGTCTACTAGTAAATACCTAAAGTTCACTGTGTGGAGTGTAAATCGACCCTTTTCTGCATTGCAGCTAACAGAAGAACATAAGGAGAGCCCAACTCCTGGATCAGGCCATAAGTATATCTAGAGCAGAATCCTGTCTCCCTCACTGGCCAACAACAGATGCATTCGGGAAGCCCACAGCCAGGTCTTCCTGGAAGTACCCACTCCCACAGTTGCTCCCCCAAAACTGCTCTATTCAGAGTAATTCTTCCTCCTAGCTCCTGAAAGCTCAACATCAAAAAAACCAAGATCATGGCCACTGGTCCCATCACCTCCTGGCAAATAGAAGGCGAAGAAATGGAGGCAGTGAGAGATTTTACTTTCTTGGGCTCCTTGATCACTGCAGATGGTGACAGCAGTCACGAAATTAAAAGACGCCTGCTTCTTGGGAGAAAAGCAATGACAAACCTAGACAGCATCTTAAAAAGCAGAGACATCACCTTGCCAACACAGGTCCATATAGTTAAAGCTATGGTTTTCCCAGTAGTGATGTATGGAAGTGAGAGCTGGACCATAAAGAAGGCTGATCGCCAAAGAATGGATGCTTTTGAATTATAGTGCTGGAGGAGACTCTTGAGAGTCTCATGGACTGCAAGAAGATCAAACCTATCCATTCTGAAGAAAATCATCCCTTAGTGCCCACTGGAAGGACAGATCATGAAGCTGAGGCTCCAATACTTTGACTACCTCATGAGAAGAGAAGAATCCTTGGAAAAGACCCTGATGTTGGGAAAGATGGAGGGCACTGGGAGAAGGGGATGACAGAGGATGTGATGGTTGGACAGTGTTCTCGAAGCTACGAACATGAGTTTGACCAAACTGCGGGAGGCAGTGGAAGACAGGCGTGCCTGGCGTGCTATGGTCCATGGGGTCACGAAGTGTCGGACATGACTAAACGACTAAACAACAACAACAGCTCCTGAAAGTGAGTCCAGAATGAAGACCAGCATCACTCAAGAGCTGGAGGCCGCAGGAGGGCAAGCAGCCCAGTGCAAACCTCTGGCCAGTCTCAAGAGCAGCTGGTATGGTGCGTCTCCTCCTTCCTGCACCATATGGTTAAGAAACTAGGGAGCCTTTGGGCAAACAAAATCCTCTAAGAAAAACACCTTCAGCCAGAGCCAGGAAGCTGCCAGCAACATGTGCACTGAGTTGCAGGGGTCAAGTGGCTCTGCTTACCTCTTACCGTTGAGCGCTACCCTGGTATATAAATCCAAGTGGACCCCAATTCCAGGCAAGAGTCTCAGGTTGATCCTGGGAAGGGTCAGCTCCACAATTCGTAGCCTGCAAGGAAGAAGCAGGCAGGCAGGTCATCCATAAGTCTCCTGTTTCCCCAGGTGCCTCCGGGATGCTCACAGGTTGGGCTTGGAGGCAGCAGCCAACTCCTGCTAGTGGTACCCAGAAACTGGCATTGAGGGCCATGATGCTCTCATCTCATGCTGGAGGCAGTATGCAAGCATCATGGCTAGGAGTCGTTGACAGCCAGTCAGCTTAGACTAGGTGCTCCTCCAAGACCCTCAGTAATTTGAAAGGTTTGGGAACTACTGTAGTAGAAAATATTTTACTAGAAGATAAGAAAGGAAGAAGAGCTGCCTGCTGGATCAGGCCCAAGGGGTCCCACCTAGTCCAAAATCCTGCTCTCACAGTGACCAATCAGATGCTTCTTATGGGAAACCCACAAGCAGGATCCAAGCACAGGAGCCCTCTCCCCTCCTGCAATTTCCAGCAACTGGTATTCAGAAGCATTGCTGCTTCCGCCGGTGGCTAGTAGCCTTTGATTGCTCCCACCACCATGAATTTCACTAATCCTTGTTTAAAGCCATCCAAGTTCGTGGCACATATCCTTTTTGAGCTGAGGTGACCAGAACTGTACCCAATATTCCAAATGTGGCCACACCACATTTGCTGCCACTACCTTAATTGATATAGTTGCAGGTAGGTAGCCGTGTTGGTCTGAGTCGAAGCAAAATAAAAAAATTCCTTCAGTAGCACCTTAAAGACCAACTAAGTTTATATTTTGGTATGAGCTTTCGTGTGCATGCACACTTCTTCTGAAGAAGAAGTATCTGAAGAAGTGTGCATGCACACGAAAGCTCATACCAAAATATAAACTTAGTTGGTCTTTAAGGTGCTACTGAAGGAATTTTTTTATTTTTCATTGATATAGTGTGACTTTCCAGTAACTTTAGCAGTTACCTTTTGAAGCCCGGGCAACTCACATACTGTATTAAGATTATGATCAATAATAATAATAATAATAATAATTGTTAGTCGCTTTACCTTGCCCAAGGCAATGCAAAGCTACTTACAAACAAACAAACAAACAAACCTGCCACATAGGCTGGATCTACACTCACCTTTTAAACGTTATGAGAACGGTATTAGGAATATCGTTCTAAAATGTCAAAACAGGAAACATTCTCTTTTGCTTTCTCCTGGCTGTCTCCCTGGTTTCTGGTTGCTCTATAGCACCCTCTGGTGTCACATTTTAATAATGTTGAAGAGCAGAACATCATGTGGCTATATGGTTATCGGAACCATTCCTTAACTCTTTCTAAGCCTTAAAAACCATGAGTGTAGATCCAGCCATAGATACTCTAAAATCAAGGAAGACAATACACTATAGACATCCTACCCACTTCTAAAAGGCCACAGATAGTTAAGAGACAAAGGCCTGGTTACAGAGGAAAGGTTTCACCTAAAGATATATAACTCTGGCAACATGTGGCTCTACCTGGGAAGAGCATTTCACAAACAGGGAGCCACTGCAGAAAAGGCCCTGCTCCTGTGTGGCCACCCTGTACAAGCCGCCGATTAATTGTTGCGAGGATTACGACTCTCCTGCTTACCCTGTGAGTCCCTGGACGGTGCTGAGGAGGCCTCCTTCTCCCAGGATGCCGAGCACGCCTCCTCCTCCAAGAAGCCCTCCATTGCCCAGCAGGCCACCATTGCCCAGGAGCCCACCACCACCACCCAGAATCCCTGCAGTGCCAAGCAGACCTCCGCCACCCAGCAGACCGCCTGGAGCTAGCAACCCACTAGCCCCCGGACCACCGCCAGCACCGCCATTGCCCCCAGGGCCCAAAGGAGCAGCATAGGCAGCTTGCATCCCCACAGAAGGGTCGCCACCACCTCCTCCGCCACCAAGCAAGCCCCCGGTCACCCCACCCAGGAGACCGCCACCTCCTCCGCCACCAAGCAAGCCCCCGGTGACGCCTCCCAGAAGACCGCCGCCACCACCACCTCCACCAAGTAAGCCCCCAGTGACGCCTCCCAGGAGACCCCCTCCGCCTCCGCCACCAAGGACGCCTCCCAGCAAGCCACCGTCCCCGCCTCCTCCTCCTCCGACCGGCAAATCTCTCATGGCTCCCTGGAGGGCATTGCTCTGCGCCATTGAGTTGGAGACGGCTGTGGAAGCAAATCAGAAAAAAGAGGTTAGGGCAGGTAGCGCGGTGGAGCCGGAAAGTTTCCCTGCTGTGTCTCAAGGAAAGCTCTTCCACAAACGGCACAGGTTGGCTGGCTGGGTTGCAAAGGGCAGAGTTTGGTGGCCCAACCCCCCCCCCCACCTTGGTTCCATAAACTCGGCTCCAGGGCCCCCTGCCCTACAAAAACAGCATTATTCAAAAGAGTGGTTTGCATGACCCGCTAAGGAAGAGAGAAGCACATTACAATTCAGCAGAGATGGGGTGGGCATTGCTTCCCTTGACTTGGGGGGGAGAGCTTCTGTATATGCACTATTGGAGCCCATGCTTGAGAACTAGCAACTTAGTGTATCCCAACTCGACCGAGATCATCGGCAGGAGCCTCCCTAGTGAGGCTCGTTTGACAACAATGAGAAACCGAGCCTTTAGCATATCAGCCCAGTGCTGTGGAACTCTCTGCCACTAGAGATTCAGCAGGCACCTTTTAACTGCCTGCTGACAACTTTTCTGTTCTGCCAGGCCCAGGCAGGCAATTATGAGTGATTTCCTGGTTTTTGTTTTCTTGACTTTGCTGTTTTAAACGTGTTTTTAACCTTTTGCGCTTTAATTGTATGGTTTTGTCCTCTTTTTACTGTTAAAAACCTCTTCTATATGTTTCGGCAATATAGCAGCATATAAATATTTTATAAACAAACAGACAAACAAACAAACAAAAACACATGACACCTCTGTCTTGTCTGCATTCAGTTTTTGGCCCACATTCAACCAACGCTGCCTCTAGGCCAGGCATTCCCAAACCGCAACCCTCCAGATGTTTTGGCCTACAACTCCCATGACCAGTGGTCAGGGATGATGGGAATTGTAGTCCAAAACATCTGGAGGGCCGAAGTTTGGGGGTGCCTGCTCTAGGCCTTTGCTCCTTGGCCTCACTCTTGTCTGAACCCTCTGGCGTTTGTTGCTTTGCAGGCTTCTGAATGCTCTGAATCTGCCACGTCTCTTGCAGTCTGGGCTTCACGTCAACCTGGAAGTCGACCCAGGCGGTGCTCCTTAGAGTGACCGCAAAACTCACCCCAAGTGAAATCTTGCACGAAACACTGGAAATTCTGGCTCAGGTAATGCAAGCAAGGAATTTTGGAAATGTTAGTAAGATCAACACTTTTTCTGAGGATATTTGCACCTCCAGAATTTCTTAGGGTAGGAGATCAATTGGTGGACCTTGGTCTGTGAGGTCTATTCTAATCCAACATGGATAGACTTACCGTTATGCAATACGCCTTTATTGACCCGTATGACAGCATCTGTTGGAAGGAGCTGGCTCTCCGATCGCACCAGCAGGCAGCCGAAGATAGCAACACCCCAGGCGACTAACATCTTGGCTGAAGCCGCCACACCTGCTGAGATAATTTTATTCTTATCGATCATTTTATTGTTTCACCTTTCTTGTAACCCACTTTGAGGGTTGTTGTTGTTTACAAGCAAGAGGTGTATAATTTATTTTTATTTTATTTTACAAAAAAATAAACGGTAAATTGGTTAAACTCTGCAGAGGGTGTTCTGCAAACCAGATCTGGAGTTACCTGAGTGCACCCTTCTGAAACTAAGGGCTGAAGGAGAGAAATCAGCCCTGCTCCCGCGAATTCTCGATCACGGAGTGTGTTTGGTGCTGCCCATCGCCTCCTCGCTCTTGCCTTCTCCTGGCTCTGGAAAGGCAGAGGTGGCAAAGGCCATTTATATCAGCGGCGAGCGGCAGGGCGGGCATGAAACCAGCGCCAGGGACATGGAGATAATGGGCTCAGTATGCGGTTTGCCATATTCCAGTAAAGATAATTATTTGCAAATCTGGAATGGGAGTTAAGCAAGAGGGATCAAGTGTGCTCACTCCAGGTTCCAGAAGGTCTTTCTTTGTGTTTGGCAGGAGGGATGGAGGAGGAACCCAGGGATTCTCGTTTCTGCAATCTCTTTCTGCTTCGAACAGGGCAGGCAAATAGTTATTGCCTTTCAGGACTTATCTAGATAAAGCTCATTGTGGACAGTGGCACATTTGTTTAATTTAAGACTTTACACTTAATGGTCTTGTTCTTCTCCTTGTAAGTTCAGGAGTTTTATTTCACCTACTTTGGAATATGGTAAGTCAACTCTGCTGTGTTTGGAGCCCTCCTACTCATTCTCCAGGTGGAGACCTGGACTTTTGCGCCCAATTTATGCCCTGATGGCACTGCTGATGATGGAGATTAGGAAGACAGTTCCGGTGCTCCAAGTCTCATAGAATCATTGAATGGTAGAGTTGGAAGGGACCCAAGGGTCATCTAGTCCACCCCCTGGGCTTTATATTCAGAGTGCAGTCGTACCTTGGAAGTTGAATGGAATCCGTTCCGGAAGTCCGTTTGACTTCCAAAATGTTTGGAAACCGAAGCGCGGCTTCCGATTGGCTGCTGGAAGCTCCTGCAGCCAATCGGAAGCCGCAGAAGCCCTGTCGGATGTTCGGCTTCCAAAAATACTTCACAAACTGGAACAGTCACTTCCAGGTTTGCAACATTTGGGAGCCAAAACGTTCAAGAATTAAGCTTCTTTGAAAAACCAAGGTACAACTGTATTGGCTCTCCTTAACAAACCACATCAATTCCACATAGTGATGGAAGGACCCGCTATTTGCAGTTTGCTAATTAAAGGTTTCTTGCTTTCCCCAGAGAGCTGCTTACTGGATATCATTGCATGTTATTACAACCCCCCCCCCAAAAGATGGAAAATTCAGGACTGATAAAAGAAAGTGCTTTTGAACTATGGAACTCACTCCCACAGGATTGGTGGCCGCCAGTTTTTAAAAACCTTTAAACAGGATGCTGGACTAGATGAGCCATTGGCCTGATCCAGCAGGCTCTTTTTATGACTGCTAAGCCTCAAATGTGCTTTCCTCATGAGGCAACTGACTCTTTGAATGGCTGTCTCTTCTGCTCAGAAATAAGGGGAGTGAGAAATGATATACTGTATAGCAGGCACGTCCAACAGGTAGATCGTGATCTATCGGTAAATCACTGGATGTCTGTGGAAGATCACTGGTAGATCACTGGGTCCCCCCAAAGAAGCTCAACAACTTTGTCTCCCGTAAAAAAAAAGCTCCACATTTTTGTCCTGCACCTCCAAAAACGGTCCTTCCCCCTCCCTAAAAAAGTTCAACAACTTTGACCTGAAACCCCAAAAAAGGGGGTAGATCACTGCCAGTTTTTAACTCTGTGAGTAGATCGCAGTCTCTTGGGAGTTGGCCACCCCTGCTGTATAGAATCAGCACAGAGCAATTGTTGAAAAAATATTAAATAATATGGATGAATCCCAATAGACTCAGAGCCAACCCCCAACCCCCCCCCCCGACTGTGATGTCCACCCTGGGCACCTGTGAAGTGTTCCATTTCAGGGATTTCCTGTCCTTGTACTTGAATGGCCTTTTTCCTGAAGATTAGGCTGCGAGGATCTCAAGTCTGTACCCCAGCGCTGATAAAGCTGACGCCCTTTTTTGACAGCTTTGGGTTCCAGTCACTGCAAAGGCCATTCTTAGAGAGATGCTGAGATTATCGTCAGCTCCAAACTGCCACCAGACCATAATGATATCCTTGTCCTGGCGAAATGAACAGTTAATACCCTGGCAAGATAAAACCCAGCAATTAGCTCCCTGCTCAAATGAGTGTTACACAACAGGGGTTGTGTGTGTGGGGGGGGGGGAATTACCTTCCCAAACAAAAAGCAATTTCAAAGCTCATCAGCTCGTTTTCTCCACGGAAGAGCAGGGAAATTACAGAACCTTTCATCTGTAAAACCTCCTTGAACCAGCTCTGTGGGAGAGGCTGGTGAATACCGACTTTAATTCCGAGAGAAAGCACATTAAAATGGGCCCGTGGCCCACAGCACGCCAAGACGAGCCGGTCTATATCACATCACCGTTAACACGGTGTTATCATATTTTTATCCTCCTGACCAAAATGCCTAAGGGGATTCTGAGATGGAGAATGAACATGAGAAGAACCTACTGGATGAGACCAGTGGCCTATCTAGTCCAGCATCCTGTTCTCTTAGTGTCCAACCAGATGCCCGTTATGGGAAACCCACAAGGAGGACCCAAGGGCAAGGGCAAATTTCTCCTCTCCTGTGGTCTCCAGCAACAAGTGTTCAGAAGCATCACTGCCTAGGAGCCATCATAGAATCATAGAGTTGGAAGAGACCACAAGGGCCATCCAGTCCAACCCCCTGCCCAGCAGGAAACACCATCAAAGCATTCCTGACATATGCCTGTCAAGCCTCTGCTTAAAGACCTCCAAAGAAGGAGACTCCACCGCACTCCTTGGTAGCAAATTCCACTGCCGAACAGCTCTTACTGTCAGGAAGTTCTTCCTAATGTTTAGGAGGAATCTTCTTTCTTGAAGTTTGAATCCATTGCTCCGTGTCCGCTTCTCTGGAGCAGCAGAAAACAATCTTTCTCCCTCCTCCATATGACATCCTTTCATATATTTGAACATGGCTATCATATCACCCCTTAACCTTCTCTTCTCCAGGCTAAACATACCCAGCTCCCTAAGCCGTTCCTCATAAGGCATCCTCATAAGGCAGTAATAGCCCTCTCCGGGAATTTGTCCAATCCAATTTTAAAGGCACCTGTGTTGGTGGCCATCACTGTCTCCTGGGGCAGTGAGTTCCATAGTTTAACTATCTGCTGCATGAAGACATACGTAGTGTCTTTCATTTGTCCTGAAATCCAGGAGGCACCCAAAGGAAGAAGTGATCTAG
The DNA here is from genome assembly GCF_965207765.1 of Zootoca vivipara. Lineage (NCBI taxonomy): Eukaryota > Metazoa > Chordata > Lepidosauria > Squamata > Lacertidae > Zootoca > Zootoca vivipara. The sequence continues at coordinate 93,380,163 of NC_142590.1, read as the reverse complement.
TAATAGGTGACTTCACTTATCTGCACACAGACTGGAGTCAGGACAGAGAGATGCAAATTCCTAGGTGACCTAAATGGCTGTGCACTGGGGGAGACCATGGAGCAAATCGCAGGGGAGGTGAAGCCACCCTGGGATGAGTTTCTTCCAGGGACCAGGTATTGCCACCCAAAGAAATTCCATGCAGAAACTGGTCCCTTTGGCGATTCCTACTTTGTTTGACCCAGTGCTGCACTACACCAGGACAAGTTGGGTGTGAAAGGAGAAGTGAATATTAAAGAACCTGGCATTGCATTCACAAAATTGCCCTTTCACTGAACAAAGCAAATGGTGGACGTTTGAGGTTGAAGAAAATGGAGAAGGCCACTAATTTGGATGGCTTTAAAATGGAAGTCATCAATGGCTACCACTCTTAATGGCTGTGTACTGCGGTGGTTTCCCAGGTCCTAATAGTCCAATACTCTAACCACTACACCACACCACACCACATCACTGGTGAGGCCAGCTGATGGGCAGAAGGACAGGGTTTGATCCTGAATTAGCTACATCCACTGTGCCCCACAGGATTCAATCCTCGCTCTTCTGCTGATGAGTGGGGGTTTGAAAGCCCTTTGCAAAAGTGCTCTTTGAAGCAGCTCTACTTTGTAAACCACTTTCTTTGAGTGTTGTTAGGGTGTTGTTGTTTTTCTGTAACCAAGTGGTATATACGTTTTGTGGAATAAAATTAATATGGAGAAGTAGCAGTGGTCCCATGTCTCCCTTTACTATTTTAGGACGCTACAGATGAGGAGGGATGGTTTGGCTAAAACTGTAGCAGGGAGGAGAGATGCAAAAGTTACCCAGAGGGACTCTTTGGAAGAACTTCAAAGTGTATTGAAAGTGGAAGAAAAACACAGACATGCTATAAATGCTGAGAAAGTGACATATTTTTTACTGAGCGAGGAAGTCAAGAAGCACCCCAGACAGTATACAAGCAACCCAGAGTTCTTGCCAAGGCAGAACTAGAGGAAACATTGCTGAGGTCATTCTTCTGTAGTCAGAGTCCTGGGCCAAGATGTCACAGCAAGAAGCCAGGAGGAGACTTCTGCCTCGGAGCAAATTTTTGCAGCTGTGCCAATACATCTACTCTAGAGGAGTTTAGGAGTCACGCTCGCCAGCAACGCATTCTGCCAAGAAGAAAAGCATCACAGTTATGGGTCGGGGAAGAAACTGGAACATCTCCAGTCACTACGTGAGCCAACACACGGCTATCCTGCTTAATTTGCACATACCCCACTTTCGTGGTGCAGTGCTCCGACAAAATAACAGAAACTGCATATAGCAGGGAAAAGTGTGCGAAAAAGGCATATATTCTCAAACATAGCATACAAATATGTGTGTATTAGTCAGAACTCCAAATGGCAATATTAAGAGAAAGCAGCAGTGAAAGGCATACAATCAATCAATCAATCAATTAATTAATCAATTTTAAGACAACCTGCTGTGGAACTATGGAGAACTGGATTTAGGACTGGACAAATGAGAAACAGAAACACTGGAAGGGATAGATCTGTCCTGAGTGAATTAAAAGCATGCTTTGCTCCTGCATCTGAAATCCCTTTGATTTTCTTTCCCTCCTGCCTGTGACATTTCTCCTCCTTCTATCACATCAGTCAACCTCATCAAATAAAGAAAAACGAAGCTCCTTACATCATAAGCCACCCGCCCTCCTCTCTCCAGCAGTAGAAGGGATGTTTTCTTCTGCCCCTCTTCCTCCCCTGACACATAGGTCATGTGTCAATCACTGGACTGTTCTAAACTGAGCCCTAGTTAGAGTAAACCCCATTGAAATTAAGGAACTTCACATCCACTAGCCCCAATGGAGTTTATTTTGAGTCAGAAGTAGCACTGGATACAACCCACTAAGTTGCGGGTTCCCAGGCGCATAGTGGAACATGTTACAGATTTCTTCAAGATGGTCCTCAGCCCCACGTTCAAGCCCAGTTTTCAAGAAATGAGCAGCTGAGATCTTACATCAACAATGTTGACATCCCCAGCCGCGAAGTTCAGGTTGAAGAGGTTAGGGAGTGGGATTCCTATCTCCAAGGCACCTGGAAGGAAACCAAGAAACAACGCTAGACGTGCAGAAGGGTTGTTGCATCCCAAAGACGAAGCTGAAACGGCACCCTTGTTGGTACAAATAAGGGCTCTCTTACCGTTGATCACAGGCAGGTATCCAATTCTGAGAAGGTTTGTGATCCAGGTTTTGAGGACGGCAACCTGCAACAGAAAGAGAAACTTCTGCATCATCAGTTGGCGAGAGAAAGAGACGTGATCTGTTAGGTTGCTTACTTCAAATATTTCCTGACTAAACATTAGGAAGAACTTTATGACAGTAATTGTTGTTGGACTTCCTCAGGAGGTGGTGAGCTCCTCTTCATTGGAGGTTCCTAAGCAGAGGTTGAGTGGCCACCTGCCAGCGATTCTCTGGCTGAGACTCCTGCATTGCAGGGGGTTGGACTGGATGACCCTGGGGGACCCTTCCAACTTTACAATTCTATGATGGGACTTCACCCTTTGTAGCTCAAGCACCCAAGTGTTTGTGGGGCTGCCCCAGATGCCATCTCCACCTCTGCTCCAGCATCCAGAAACCCCCAATCCTGGACAAGCTCAGCTGTCTCCTTCTCTTTCAAGTTCCAGGTGAGCTGCAGAGACCTTGGGAGTTCTGCTCATGCAACAGGACCTCCTCTCCCTGCCCCACCCCGCCCTGCTCCCTCAAAATCTTCTCCCAGGGGTCCACCACAGTATTGGGTGGAAAGGAGTCTTACATCAAAGGAGCCAATCTGGGAAGACGAGACGTTGAGGCTGATGCTGTGAAAGGAAAGGAAAGGAAAGCATTGGTTGGGTGCTAGCCTGCACATCTGGCATAGAGAAGCCCTCCACTATCCAGTGGCCTCTGGGCATCTTGGACTACAACTACTTGGGACTGATGGGAACTGTAGTCCAAGACATGTAGAGGACATCATGTTGGGGGAGGCTGGTCTGCAGAGCTTCCAGAGCACGGCCGAGAAAAGATCAGGAAGAAAGGGGGTTATAAACACAGTGCAGAGTTGGGGATCCTGGGCTACACCTCTGGTCCCTCCCTGCCCCCCTTACCTCTTAGCAACCCCTAGGTAATCCCACTGCCCTCCAGGGGGCAGCATCACCCACTTTGGGAACCACTGGTTTAAAGGGAGACTTTCTCCAAATCAGGGGCGGATTTTGGTAATGTGGCCCCGAGCAAGGACAAAATTTGATGAGCCCCCTTAGCATTTCTTTAATGCTGTATTGTTTTAATATTTGATTGGGAGCCACCCAGAGTGGCTGGGGAGACTCAGCCAGATGTGGGCGGGGTACAAATAATATATTATTATTATTATTATTATTATTATTATTATTATTATTATTATTTTCACAACAATTCCTTTTGGTACAGTTGCTTTTTAATGGATCTTTTCAATAGGTACCCACATAAATATAGGTTTTATAATTACTACTACTACTACTACTACTATTTTGGTGCCCCCACCCCCACCCCACCCTCGGCTCAGTGTCCCTGTGTTGAAAAACCACTGGCACCACCTTAAATCCAGTCCTGTCCAAATGTCATTTGTTATTCTGGACCTTAACCTAGGGATCTAGAGCATGGGAAGGCAAACTAAGGCCAGGCAGCTGGATCCGGCCCAATTGCCTTCTAAATCCGGCCCGCGGACGGTCCAGGAATCAGCGTGTTTTAACATGAGTAGAATGTGTGCTTTTATTTAAAATGCATCTCTGGGTTATATATATCGAGAGAGAGAGAAAGAGTCTGGCCCCCCACAAGGTCTGAGGGACAGTGGACTGGCCCCCAGCTGAAAAAGTTTGCTGACCCCTGATCTAGAGCATCAAGATCCACTTACTTGTCAAGAGATAAGGAGACGGCCAATTTTGCTCCTGAAATGCGGACAGATCCACTCAAGCCGATTTGCTGTAAATGCAAGATCACTGGGTAAGAGACTGGCACCTTCCCTTTCGCTTTTGCAAAACCTGCTTTGGGTTGAGATCCCTGCATTGCAGGGGGTTGGACTAGATGACTAGAGTTGGGTCCCTTCCAACTCTATGATCCTATGATTCTGCTCTGTTCCGTAGCCATCTTCTATGCCCCACTGAGAGCAGGGAGGGCTCTTTGTCGGAGGAAACAGCGTGTACCCTCCTTCCTTTTGGCTAAAAGAAACTGCCACACCTAGAAAGAGGAACCTGGGTGGTCTTCAAGGACACCTAAGTGCCATGTAAAAAAAGAAATAAATCCCAACACACTGATGATTTGGGGGTGGGGGTGGGATTACTGACACCCAAGCAAAGGTTCTTTGAAAAGAAAAATTGAGACAAGAGTGCTATCGATGGCTACCACCTTTGCCGCCACAATTGGAAGCAACAACGCGTCTGAATATCAGTTGCTGGAAACCACAGGAAGGGAGAGGAGTCTTGCGTTCGAATCCTGCTTGCGGGTTTTCCACAGGTCAGCCCCTGTGAGAACAGGGTGCTGGACTAGATAGGTCACTGGCCTGATCCAGCAGAGCTGTTCTGATGTTCTTACGAATTTTCAGCCGCCTCGGCTGGATACCCAGGGCAGGCCGGGGGTTGGTGTTTCAAGCCATGCGCCATCCATCCCATCCCATTACTTACAGCATTCAGCCCAAAGAGAAGCTCGGGGCCGGAGTCTGCGAGGGCGAAAACATCAACGGCAGCAGCGAGGGCCACAGTGAGCTTCCCGTTTTGCAAAGACACTCCCGGAACGTCGCTGATCCGGATCTTGACCACCAGGGGCAGGCTTGTTGGCAGCAGCCGGGAGAGCTGTACAAAGAGGGGGCGGGGAGAATGATTCGCACTCAGGGCGCAAGGGGCAAATCGCTTCACACACACACACACACACATCCCAAAAGCAAGATGCCCAGTAGGGCTTCCTTACCTGAGGTAGCACAGATTGAAGTGCGGACGTTGTCAGTGGGACGGCTCCACGGAGCTGTGGGAAAGCAAGACGGATGCAAAGAAGTTTAAAAGGAGAATGTCTTCTAAATGCCACCCTAATCTTTTGCCCAAGACCCTCAAGCCTGACGTGGTGATTTCCTTCATGTTCATCCTCTCAAAACAAAGAAAGATGGGGGGGAGGGGTTGTTCCCAATTTACAGGTGCAAAACCGAGCCTGAGAATTAATAGGTGTGTATGTTTGTGTGTCTAAGAACATAATAGTGTTTAGCTTATTTTTCATTGCTATTTATTTAGTACTGTTTGATAGATGGCAAATGGTTTCTTGATTATATATTAATCATATAATATGCCTTACCCTGTAATTGTGATGTTTAGCTTGTTTTTAAGTTGCTGGTTTGAAAATAGTGTTTCATCAATTATAATTGATTTACTTATGATTTACTTATGAACCATCACATGACATGGTGTACGCTGCACTTGTGATGTTCCAGTAGGCTATTGTTATTTATTGTTTGTAAGCCGCTTTGAGATTCATTTGAATGGAAAGCAACGCAGGAAAAACGTGAATCAAATCAGAGGAAATAGGAAATATTGGCTTGGGACCACCGAGGCCACACAGTCTGGCTCACAGCTGAGCTAGGAGAGGGATCCATTATACAAATCAATGGCAATGGTGCCCAAGAAGCTTATACAATGATGGGTGGAACTGGAGAAAATATTTCTTCAGAAGAATGAAGAAATACCAACAGTGGATGAATGGCAGAAGAAGTTGATAGAATATATGGAGCTGTCTGAACTGACCAGGAGACTCCGAGATCGAAGTCAAGCAGAAGTGGAAGAAGATTGGAAGAAATTCAAAATTTACTTAAAGAATAAGCATATAACAGATTAGAATTAGTGAAAGTGAGGGAGATAAAATAGAGGTTGTAGATAATACAATGGAGTAAAATAAGTATTGTTAGAAATTGATGATGAATTAATTAAGAAGAGAGATTTGGATAGAATATAAAAGGTTAAGATGTAAAAGATATAGAACAAGGTAAAATTAAAGCAAGAACTAGAAAGTATATAAGATTTAGAGTTTACTACTGAAGATATGCAAAGAATTGCAGAAGGAGGAGGAATGAGGAAGTCATTAGATTGGTAATAAGGGTTATAAGTTCGAATATTTTTTGTATTGTTGTATTTTTTGTGTTTTGTATGTTTTTTTTTGTTTTGTATTTTTTTAAATGTTTCTTATTTGTTGGAGAAAACCTTAATAAACATATTATAAAAAAAGGAAATATTTCTTCGCCCACCTCTCTCTTAGCACTAAAACTCATGGGAATCTAATGCCGCTGAATGGCCATGCTCTGCCTCCACAATGGGAGACAGCAATGCTTCTGAATGCCTGTTACTCGACAATACAGGAGGGGAGAGCTGCTCTTGTGTTCGAATCCTGCTTGCTGGTGAGAACAGGATGCTGGCCCAGATGGGTTGCTGGCCTGATCCAGCAGGAATCATGTATGTATTATTTCAGTGGGGAAAGCTCTGGAGGAGAAGGGGGTCAAGAAACCATGTCCCCCCCACCCCCCACCCCATGCTGTTTGAGGGTTTGGCCATTTAGCTTCCAGCCTGCCTGCATCCTCTGCAGACTCTTCAAGGACTGTCATTTCCGGCAACTCACCGCTTGGTCAGTGATGTCTGCGTTGAGCTGCCCGTTATTCACCACCAGCTGCAGCAAGGAGGAAATGAGGTCACCAGAGAGAAGCAACTGGGAGGTGTGGTCGCCAGCTGGAGGCAGAGAGGGCAGCTTGGTTGGGGGAAGCTGGATGGAGTTGCCTCCATTATCAAGCACTAAGACCTGGAAGAAACATTTTAAAAAATCAGAGGTTAAGAGACATTGGGGGGCCCACAGAACTGTACAATTCAGTATAATTCAGGCACAGGCAAACTCGGCCCTCCAGATGTTTTGGGGCTACAACTCCCATCACCCCTAGCTAACAGGACCAGTGGTCAGGGATGATGGGAGTTGTAGTCCCAAAACATATGGAGGGCTGAGTTTGCCTCTGCCTGGAATTGTTTAATTGACACTGAAATGGGGAATGACTTAATATGGAGGCTTTCACATCAGGGTTTCCCCTGGGGCTATATTAAGTTCTCTGAGCTCCTAGGTGGGTCGATAACTAGCTGTTGTTATTCTCTGCTTCTCTCTCAACCTAGCCTACCTCACAGGGTTGTTGTTCTGAGACTCAAATGGGGAGGAGGAGAAGCTGCTTGGAGGAAAAGGTGGGATATAAATGCAATCAACCAATCGATCGATCGATAAAGGTGCCTTACATTCAGATTCAGCACAATTTGTTGTTCATCGCTGAACCACGGCAGGCCAGCCAGGGTGTAATGTAGTTTTCCCAGCGTACCGAATGGGCAGATGCCTGTGTAGGAAAGAAAAAGGAAGCAGAGAGAAAGAGGGCAGATGTAAGCTGTCGCTGGGGCACCTCCTTCCAATATATTGTCCCATGCCTTTCCTCCAGCAATAATATCCAGGGTTCATGAGACATATTCTGTGTACTCAACGTCACAAGCTAGACAAAAAAAAAATCAGTTTTGAATCGGTGGTGAACTGGTGGTGTCGAGGGGGAGAGGGAGAGGAGAAAGTTTGCAGCCTGTTCAGTTTAGAGAAAAGATGGGTAAGGGGCAACAGGGTAAAGAAAAACCTAGAGAAAGTGGACAGAGAAATGTTTTTCTCCTCTCATAACACTGCAACTTGAATGTCAGAAAATTCAGGGCATGTAAAGCAAGGTGGGACTTTACACAACACATAGCTAAGCTTTGAAACTCAGGAGGAAGTGAGCTAGCTAGAGCTTAGTCCAAGGCTTCCATATTGGTATCCTCATCATCATCCCAATTAGCATTTCACTTGTGCTTTTAGACGGTTCAAACCCTTTTGCACACAAGGTCTCAGCCAACAATGCAACAATCCTGTATATCAGGCACGGCCAACAGGTAGACCATGATCTACTGGTAGATCACTGGACGTCTGTGGTAGATCACTGGCTCCCCCCATAGAAGCTCAACAACTTTGGCTCGCCTAAAAAAAGCTCAACATTTTCTCCCTGCACACCTGAACCCCCCAAAAGGGGGTAGATCACTGCCGGTTTTTAACTCTGTGAGTAGATCACAGTCACTTGGGAGTTGGCCACCCCTGCTGTATATTAATGGATCATCATCCTGTTTGGCTTTTGTGCTTCATTTCTAGGCACAGGTCCTCGCTTTAAAGCTCTGTGTCCAAGCATTTGTTTTGTTTTGCCACGGCACTTGCCCTGCGAAAACCTGCTTTATAGCGCTGAATCAGACCAGAGCAAACCCAAATTGCAGAAAACCCCAATTGCCGTTTCAAGTTGTGCAATATTATATACTCTAGTTGACGATCCAAAGGAGATGGGAAAGGGGGAGGTCATGGGAAACTTACTGTTGACCGTGCCAAGAAGGGTGTTCACAATATTCAGCACAAGATCTGCAACTGGACACAGCTGCAACAAAGGGAAAGGCGCAGGAGTGAAGCCACAGAACTGAGCGCTCCGCACATTCTTTGTTATGTTATCTGGAAAATAAATCTCCCTGTGCCGCCTGCCAGCCACCCCAGAGGCAGGCGCCGCCCGAGCTGCCCTCAGGGAAACCATCGCAAGGAAGAAATCTTCATCTGCTTATCCTGCTGGCATCCCAGAGATGCAATGGCAGACAACAAGGACAACAAGGGGTGAAGAGTCGCCATTTACTTGCAGGAGCTATTGGTCATCCTGATTCCCAGAAGGGTAAAACTCTAGCTCTAGGGTAAGGAACCTTTGGCCCTCCAGCTTCTACTGAACTGCAGCTCCCATCAGCCCTAGAAGTATGGGCAATGGTCGAGGATGATGGGAGATGTGGTTCAGCTGGAGAGCCAAAGGTTCCCCATATTGGCATTCTCCGCTTCAAGGGTGGAGCCAGTGAGAGCCAGTAGTGTGGTGTAGTGGTTAGAGTGTCGGACCAGGACCTGAGAGACCAGCGTTCGAATTCCTGCTCAACCATGAAGCTCCCTGGGTGTGATCTTGGGCCAGTCACTGCCTCTCAGCCTAGCCTACCTCACAGGGTTGTTGGGATTAAATGAAGAAGAGGAGAACCCTGTGTACCACCTTGAGCTTCTTGCAGAAGAAGGTGGGGCATAAATGCAATAAATAATAAAGAAATAAAATTCCTAGGGTATCCTTTTGCCTTGTATCAGTATTAACTATGTCTGTTGCTCCATCTCATCCTGTGCAGTCTACTCTGAATAGCAATGCCTCTTCTAAATTCAGCAAAACTATGATGCAAAGAAAGTGATCAACAATCATGCTGAGCTGGCAAATTCTCGGAAGACTCACCACTCCAGGGATGACATTGCTCAGGAGATTAGTCAAGACCCTGTCCAAGTTGAGTGGAAGGAACCTAAGGAAGAAAAGAAATGGGGACCGTGAATCTTTAAGGTGTTTCAGTGGCTAGGAGCCACAGTGGCTAAGTTCCTAAGGACCTCTGGTCACTCACCCAGACAGGATCTGAATGCCACCCAGGTTGGTCCTGCAGTTTTCCACAACTAGGATGGGAGTGCCTGACTTGTCCTGGACCAGACGTGCATTTGCTGTGATGTTCACTTCCACCAGAAGATTCAGCAGCCCACCCAAAAGCCTGGAAGAGATGAAGATGAGATCGACCACTGAACCAACTCCAGTTTCTGCAGGTTCTCAGATTGCAATGGCTTCTTTGTCAGGCATTGCTTGGGGCACAAATATCAAGGATGCCCTGCAGGTCCTACAACACCTATCCTGGGTGTGGTTTTGTTTTCCCCACCAAGTTTTGAAATCTATTATTTTGACAAAGGTGGATAATGGAAGCTATCACCCATTGCACTGCGTAACTGCGGTCTCAGTTCCCCCATGTGTTGGTCTTTAAGTACCTGGAATGGCCATGAATGCTTAGTGAACCCAAGTACACAAATGGTTTAGAGGGAGAAATTCAAATTGAAGCTGGGGGAGACCCAATTAGAAGGAATGACTGTGCTCAGTGGCCATAGAATGATGACTGACAGCTGGGGGGGGGAGGGTTGGGGAACTGAGGGAAGGGGGATGGAGTATCCTAGAAAGGGCATGGCTGGCTGGCTGGCTGGCTAGAACTGCAATATTGTGTTGCAGATCCCTCTTGTACACTATCGGTGAGTCCTGCACAGATGCTACTCTCTGCAGATTTTACTTTTCACGTGTAAAAGGTTGGGCACCCTCTTTCTCCCCCTGTGGAATTCAAGAAGCAACTTCTTGTGATTCCTGCATTGCAGGAGGCAGGACTAGATGACCCTGTGAGTCCCCCCGGACACCACATGTCTATGAGTCTATGACCCTGTGCACATGGGCACTTAAGTAGAATTGAAGTCGCATCCAGAGATATCTGTGTGCATAGACGTGCTCATGGAATCGCTCGTAAATATGGTGATCCACATTCAACGATGGGGACCCAATCCACGAACGGGCAGGTACATTGGCTTGTTCCATAGAAGTGAATGAGGGAGCTGCTTTGAGTGAAGGATCACCACCTGTACATGGAAGCCTATCCTATTCCCCCCACCCCAGAAGCTGCCACCCAAGCAACCCAACCATGTATTTGAAGCAGGAGCTTGTGTCCGCAATCAATCTTCAGGATACTTCAATGCTGTTTAAGTTTTTTTTATCATCATCATCATCATCATCATCAAAGACTCTTTCTTGAACTGGCTAGGATAGGAGATGAAATAAAAAGCCTCATACACTTTTGGAGGATGAATAAGAGGAGAAAATTCTCAGGACTTCTCAACAGGAACATGGAAGGCTGCCTTATGCAGAGTCATGGCCGTTGGTTCATTTACTCAGCTTTGTCTACACTGACTGTGGAAGAGTGCCTCTCCAGGGTTTCTCAGCTCAACCTGGAGATGCTGCTAGAGATTGAACTTGGATTCTTCTGCCTACAAAGCAGGTGTTCTGCCTCTGAGCTATCGCTCTCCCTGCTTGCTATGTCCTATGGAAGTCAACTCACGTATCTCCCTTGAGAGCAACTTTGGTATAGATGTTCAGTCCGACCCCAACGCCTTTCAAGAATTTCAGTGAGACCTTAGGAAGGACGACGTCCACCAACTTCAAGCTGGAGGGTGAAGGAGAGACAGTCAGGAGCAGAAGCTAAATCCACAAAGCATCATCTACATCTTGCCAAAGGGAAATGTTGAGTTCTACCCCCTGTGTTTTTCTCAGTAAAAGAGATAACTCACCCAAGGAGACCTTCACGTCCAAGGACACCACCAAGGAGACCTCCTTTGCCTCCCAGGGCACCGCCGACAATCCCAAGAGGTCCTCCGCCTTGGCCTCCAAGAACTCCTCCAGCCAAGCCTCCTACCAAGCCGAGAGGACCTCCTCCTTGGCCTCCAAGTGCACCTCCAGCCAAGCCTCCTACCAAGCCGAGAGGACCTCCTCCTTGGCCTCCAAGGGCACCACCAGCCAAGCCTCCTACCAAGCCGAGAGGACCTCCTCCCTGGCCTCCAAGTGCACCTCCAGCCAAACCTCCTACCAAGCCGAGAGGACCTCCTCCTTGGCCTCCAAGGGCACCACCAGCCAAGCCTCCTACCAAGCCAAGAGGACCTCCTCCTTGGCCTCCAAGGATGCCTCCTAGAAGGTCTCCACCAAGCACTTGCCCCAAAAGACCCTGGAGCAGGTTGCCTTTGGCCAGCGTCTCTGAGATGCCTGGAAGGAAGACACAGCATTTAGCACAAGGAAATAAAAGTCAGTGTTGACAAATGTCCTCATCAACGGTATACAAGGACACAAAACAAACAGCTATCTCATTAGCATGCTTTTCCACCACAGGTTGGGTGGACTGAACCTGGCTTATTAAGCATGCCTCTTTCCACGTTCCACATTCTTCCAGATGTAGAGTCAGAATCTCCTTTTATGTTGCAACTACCATTCACATACTGTATCAGGAACTGGCAATAGGGAGCCGATTTCTCATTTTAATATTTGTATGGTTTTATGCACTGGTGTTAAACCACCCTGATTTTTTGAATGAATAAAGGTAAAGGGACCCCTGACCATTAGGTCCAGTCGTGACCGACTCTGGGGTTGCGCGCTCATCTCGCATTATTGGCCGAGGGAGCCGGCGTATAGCTTCCAGGTCATGTGGCCAGCATGACAAAGCCGCTTCTGGCAAACCAGAGCAGCACATGGAAACACCATTTACCTTGCCGCTGTAGCGGTCCCTATTTATCTACTTGCATTTTTACGTGCTTTCAAACTGCTAGGTTGGCAGGAGCTGGGACCGAGCAACGGGAGCTCACCCCGTCACAGGGATTCGAACCGCTGACCTTCTGATCAGCAAGCCCTAGGCTCAGTGGTTTAACCACAGCGCCACCTGGGTCCCTCCTTTTTTAATGAATAGTGGTATATAAATATGTTAATTGATAAATAAACAAACTGCTGGGATGGGGCAATGCAATGGTCTGGCTTGAGATGGTACCCCTAATTTTAGAAATGAAGGAGGCGGTATAAACCTGAATGGCAGCCTGGGGAGGGGGAACATCACATCCATTGTGCATGCATTATCCTGTTCACTTTTGATTTCTGCAGAGCAGCGGGGTTGGACTAGATGGCCCTTGGTGTCCCTTCCAGCTCTACAATCCCATGAAACACCTGTGCAGACCTGAGGGTCTGAGGGGCTGTGCTGGCACATCAAGGGATGAAGTCCATAGCAGAGGCACACCTGGGCACACAAGCGCCAAGACCACTGTACCCACTCCTGTTTGAAGAGGAGGCGGCCAATTTTTGCTTCTCTGCAAATGCTCATTCAAGAGTTGGATGGTTCCCTTTGCCATTTCTCTGAATTTTCATATTTTAGAAAAATCAGAAAGATCCAGAGCTCACCAGTCTCCAGGACATCCTTATGCAGTCGGGCCACCGAAAGGACATTGTCAGCGAGAGCTTGGGTGGAGGGCAGGAGGCCGCAAAGGAGGAGGAGAGTCCAAGCCATTAGCATCTTGATCTGGTACCTGAGAAAATATGACTGGTTGTCAGAAGGAAGGAAGGAAGGAAGGAAGGAAGGAAGGAAGGAAGGAAGGAAGGAAGGAAGGAAGGAAGGAAGGAAGGAAGGATTGTCCGTGCATTTTTAAGAAAACCATTTTAAGCATTGACTTGCTAAGTGCAGTCGATTATATCTTGAATTTAAAACCCTGACTTGGGGACTGTCTCTGCATAAATTCTTGGTAGCTTCTAGCTGTTGTTATTGTGTACAAACCTGCTTTATGCTGAACTGGACCTTTTGGCCATCAGGGTTGCCTAATTCTGACTCGCAGCACACCTCCATCCCCACCCCCTGAGGTCTGCCCCAGTCCTGATGGCTAAAGACCCCAAGGGTTGAATCCTGCATGCAAAGCAGCCCCAGGTATTCTGCTGCTCAATTACAGCCTCTCGACTGGAGCAGGACTAATGGATCCGGTGTTTTCCCCACCGGAAAAGTTTTCCCCACAAAAGCCAAACTCTGTTTGGTTAACAATTCAACAACGTATTAAGCACAACCTTCATGAAATAAATTTGATGGACCACCTTACATAAATGTCTCCCAGAAAGCGAGTCCCATTGAGTTAAATGAGACCTATTCCATAAGCGCAAGGATTGACAAATCTATCAGTTTAGGAGTCTCTCGGTTTCTCTCTTCTTCTTTTTCAGTCTTAAGTTGGCACATTCCTACATTATTCTGCCATTTTTTTGAAGTCCTCTTGAAAATACTTTCACATTCTAGTGTGCATTCCTCCATGCCATTTTGTCCAAGAGATACATTTTTGCAAGGAATTTTCCTCCACTTAATGCATTTTGTATGTTTTTCTTCACTAATATAGGTATCCTTCTGCACCCTGTTCCCTAATTTTTGCACTGTGTCACAAAAGGTGGGGAAGTGGCCATCTCAAAGACAGCTGTGTTTCAGTACCCATATCATATTGAGATGTGAGAATGGCTTAGGTTCGCATCCAAATATGAACTGAACTGGTCACAGCCTTAGAGCACCAGCGCTCGCAAGATCCCTTCCAAGCTGCGAAATCAAACTCAGCGGTTCCTTTGGGAGACGCAAACCTTGGAGTCTCATCTCTTACCTGACTCAGCTGGAGGCGTCCTAAGATGCTCCTCACTTGTTGCCGTCCTTCAGGGAGGAAGATGCTTCAGAGCCACGGCATGTGGTCCTTATATATCTAATATCTGTGTCAGGAATGAGGAAAACTGGATTGTTTGTGGACAACTCATGATATTTGCTTGGGTGTAAAATAGCAAGTGGTTTGCGATTTATGTCCAATGCAAATATTTCCTTAGAAATCTGAAAAGCTGTGTAAATCGTTGAGCAATGTGTATTGAACATCTAAGGAGGTGTATTTGGTTCAACTTTAATCTGGGATGCCAATTCCCGAGGGGCCACGTCAATCATTCCTGCCATGATTGCGTGTTCCATGCTAGGGGTTGGTGAAGCAAGAGTTAGCATCAGACGCTGACCACAGTACTTAAGGGATTATGGCCTTGTTTGCACCAGGGCTTACGCAGGATGGGGTCAAGCATTGATTTCATGCTTTCTGCGCAACAGCCCTCGGAGATCCATAATGCACCGTGGCCTTAAGCAAAAGGAATTACCAATAGCTGCTAGGCAGGATGGCTATGCCATCTACCAGCTGTGGAGGCCGTTGTCCTTCCAAGCAAGAGTTGCTTGAAACCACAGGAGGGGAGAGCTATCTTGTGCTCAAATCCTGCTTGCAGGATTCTGACAGACATCTGGTTGACCGCTGGGAGAACAGGAGGCTGCACTCTATGGGCTATTGCCCTGATCCAATAATATGTCAAACGACCTTGCTTGTCCAGGAAAAAAGAAATTGAGTGAAGTGAAAAATGACATAGTTACAGGTAGGTAGCCGTGTTGGTCTGAGTCAAAGCAAGGGCTTTCCCCCCGCAGGACCAATTGTAGTCATCAGCAGTCATTAACAGCCATCTACAGGATTACCACTCCCATCAGCCCATCACCCATTCCCACCCCCCACCCCACCCTCTGTATATACATAAGGGTCTGACTCTTCTGTTTCCAGTGTATCTGAAGAAGTGTGCATGCACACGAAAGCTCATACCAAAATAAAAACTTAGTTGGTCTTTAAGGTGCTGCTGAAGGAATTTTTTTATTTTGAAAAATGGCATGTGAAGGAAGAAAGGGGCAACTGGGGGGCACCCTCTATAGTGTCCCCTCTATAGTACAGTGGACAGATTGAAGGAAAAAAATCACCATTTGCATTGTCATTCAAAAATGTGAAAACAAAACATGCCTCTCAATAAATCTGCTTTATTGATCACCTCTTAACTTTTTAAACAGAGCTCTGCTCCTGCACCTTTGAAAGCAACCAGCCATGCAGAAACTAAACAGAAGCTTTTCCTGGCAGGGAGATGAATCTGCAAGGCAGGGAGCAGTTTTGCCTCCTTTTTTCCTGCATTCCAGGAAAAACAGGGCCAGTAAAAGGAGCATGTGGCAATTCCAGAGACAGGTCTGCTGCCATGTGTTAGTGGAAGAAGCTCTGCTTGGCCCAGGACTGGGCTCCTTGACCTTTGAGCTACTGCATTTGTGTCTCCTTGCTTAGCCAAAGAAGGCTCTCAGAGCAACTGACAAAAATAAGTAATAAGGCGATCCCTGCCCTTGGGCAGACAACCTACATTTATGAATTTAGAAAACCAAGAAATGGAGAGAAACCAAAATGGTCATGTTGGCCAACTCCACCTCCTTCTCCTCCTGCCACACAGTTCCTTTCCCTTAGAGCTCTCGCTTTGCTTCCTCCCCTTTTGCCATGCAGCCTCATGCAGAAGGGCTGGGATTGGCTTCTCTTGGGCAGGGCAGAGCCCTCAAGACCCTGGATGGGTGCATCCTCAGACAGAAATTGGGGGGCAGGTGCGTCGGTGCCCTGCTGGAAGTTTTGCATCTGCCAAGCAAACGACACGAACTAGGGAGCTGTTCTTTTCATGCCCTGGGAAGGTTTGAAGATCTGTGGAATGATAGAATTGTAGAGTTGGAAGAGGTCCCCCTGAGGCTCATCTAGTCCAACCCCCTGCCATGCAGGAGTCTTTTGCCCAACATGGGACTCGAACTCACGACGCTGAGATTAAGAGTCTCATGCTCTTCTGACTGGACTATCCTGAGTTCTAATGGGGGGGGGTCCTTTTAAAAGAAGTTATAGATACACACATACTGGGATAGCTCAGTCAGTAGAGCATGAGACTCTTAATCTCAAGGTTGTGGGTTCGAGTTCCATGTTGGGCAAAAGATTCCTGCACCGCAAGGGGTTGGACTAGATGATCCTCATGGCCCCTTCCAACTCTGCAATTCCATGGACATAAATACATGCATAGATGTTTCATGTGTTTACTGGAATGTCAGCAACTGGCATTGCTTTGCATTTTTCATTTTAGAAATGTAATTTTTAGATTGCATTTCTCTGTGGTTCATTGCTCTGCACTCTGATGGGAGGAAGGGCAGTATAGAATCATAGAATCATAGAGTTGGAAGAGACCACCAGGGCCGTCCTGTCCAACCCCCTGCCGAGCAGGAAACACCATCAAAGCACTCTTGACATACGTCTGTCAAGCCTCTGCTTAAAGACCTCCAAAGAAGGAGACTCCACCACACTCCTTGACAGCAAATTCCACTGCCGAACAGCTCTCACTGTCAGGAAGTTCTTTCTAATGTTTAGGTGGAATCTTCTTTCTTGTAGTTTGAATCCATTGCTCCGTGTCCGCTTCTCTGGAGCAGCAGAAAACAACCTTTCACCCTCCTCTATATGACATCCTTTTATATAGGAAAACAACTACCAGACTTTTAGAAGACATCTGAAGGCAGCCCTGTTCAGGGAGGCTTTTAATGTTTAATAGATTATTGTGTTTTATTTTTCTGTTGGAAGCCGCCCAGAGTGGCTGGGGAAACCCAGCCAGATGGGCGGGGTATAAATAATAAATTGTTGTTGTTGTTGTTGTTGTTGTTGTTGTTGTTGTTGTTGTTGTTGTTGTTGTTGTTATATATTTGAACATGGCTAACATATCACCCCTTAACCTTCTCTTCTCCAGGCTAAACATACCCAGCTCCCTAAGCCGTTCCTCATAAGGCATCGTTTCCAGGCCTTTGACCATTTTGGTTGCCCTCCTCTGGACACGTTCCAGCTTGTCAATATCCTTCTTGAACTGTGGTGCCCAGAACTGGACACAGTACTCCAGGTGAGGTCTGACCAGAGCAGAATACAGTGGTACTATTACTTCCCTTGATCTAGATGCTATACTCCATAGAAATGGGATCAACCATTTATTCATTCACTCCTTTCTCCGGCTCCCCTTTAAAGCTACTCTTTTCCAATCCCTCTACCCTGGAGACAGGAGGGCCTTGTTCTGCTTCTGATGGGCAGCAGGGCTGATACGCAAAGTGTTGGCTTGTCCCCAACCCCTTTCAGGCTCAGAGGAACAGCTGATCTTCCGGGCAAACAAGCCTTGCCGCTGCTGCCACGAGGTTCTGCTCAGGTGACAAGGAGCTTATTACAGGCGGCCATTGTCCCAGCTGAGACTTTGCAAGCTCCGTGACTTTCGGTGCCAGAGCAGGAGAGAGAGAGAGAAAGGTGCACAATGGTTTGCTGACAAGGGCTGTATCATGTTATCAAGGCCTTTGATCCTCATTAGGATTGAAGCCAGATCCACGTAACAAGGAGGATGCCACTGCTGCGATAAAGGTCACTGGGTTGCTTACAAGCCGTGGCATGGCGTGTGTGATGATGGAGGTGGTGAAGCTTCGTTGCAAAAGTGGCATGTCGTCCTGTCCCTCCCCGGTGGTGACCTTTCCAGGGTCTTCCTGGGAAGCAGCTCCTGTTTGGAAAAAGCCACTTTGAAGAGCCAGAGGCCTGGGCAAAGGCTTCACAAAGGGGAAACTGTGCAAAGGACCTGGGCTGGAAAAGATCCACAGCACCACGACCATATAACACGGGTCCTAAAGAGACACGGGTGGTGCTGTGATCTAAACCCAGAGCCTAGGGCTTGCCTATCAGAAGGTCGGCAGTTCGAATCCCTGTGACGGGGTGAGCTCCCGTTGCTCGGTTCCAGCTCCTGCCAACCTAGCAGTTCGAAAGCACGTCAAAGTGCCCTGTTTAGGGAAGCTTTTAATCTTTAAGAAATTAGTGTATTTTAATATTTCTGTTGGAAGCCGCCCAGAGTGGCTGGGGAGGCCCAGCCAGATGGGCGGGGTATAAGTTTATTATTATTATTATTATTATTATTATTATTATTATTATTATTATTATGTGCAAGTAGATAAATAGGTACCGCTCCGGCAGGAAGATAAATGGTATTTCCGTGCGTTGCTCTGGTTCACCAGAAGTGGCAGTCATGTTGGCCACATGACCTGGAAGCTGTCTGCGGACAAACGCCGGCTCCCTCGGCCTACAGAGCGAGATGAGCGTGCAACGCCAGGGTCGTCCGTGACTGGACCTAACGGTCAGAGGTCCCTTTACCTTTAAAGGATCTGCATTGGCTCCCAGTACGTTTCCAAGCACAATTCAAAGGGTTGGTGTTGACTTTTAAAACCCTAAATGACCTTGACCCTGTATACCTAAAGGAGCATCTCCACCCCCATCGTTCAGCCCGGACACTCAAGCTCAGCTCCCAGGGTCTTCTGCTGGTTCCCTCACTGCGAGAAGCGATGTTACAGGGAGCCAGGCAGAGGGCCTTCTCGGTGGTGGCACCCACCCTGTGGAATGCCCTCCCGTCAGATATTAAGGAAATTAAGAACTACGCAACTTTAAAAGACACCTGAAGGAAGTTTTTAATGTTTGATGTTTTCTTATGTTTTTATACATGTTGGAAACTGCCCAGAGAGGCTGGGGCAACCCAGCCAGATGGGTGAGGTAGAAATAATAATAAAAATATTGAAACAAAATAAAAAAATTCCTTCCAGCAGCACCTTAAAGACCAACTAAGTTTTTTATTTTGGTATGAGCTTTCGTGTGCATGCACACTTCTTCAGATATCTGGAGGGGGGGTGGATGTAAGGGGGAGGGATTACAGAGGAAACCCCCCCCCATCAGAAGCAGCCCGTCTCCAAGCAGTCATGAGAGCGAGGGGTCTGAAGAGGTGAGTCAGGAAGCGGAGAAGGAGTGCCAGGGCTCTGGCAGCACTGGAGAGCCCCTGCTCCATAGGCAGGAAGAGCGAGAGGTGGAAAGAGTGGACAGGAATAGGGCAGACAGAAGACCCGTACCTCCGACGCCGGAACTGAGAAAGAGAAGGAAAGGGAGGCGCTTCTCAGTTCCGAGGCTTTTATGCTGGTCGAAAACGCGGAAGAGTTTAGTGCAGGAGTCTGACTCGAGCGGGTAGACATGAAATGAGCAATCCGTTACACTGTAAATAATGTGCACCAATAAAAACGTCTGAAAGACAAGCATGTGGATGGTCGTTACTCAAGAGTAGTCACAACAAACCCTGACAGTCACCAACCTGGATGGCTTTAATGATGTTGAGACAAAATTATGGAGGATGAGAGGACTATGGATGGCTCCTAGCCAGGATGGCTCTGCTCTGCCTCCACAGTCAGAGGCAGAAATGCTTTTGAATCCCAGTTGCTGGAAACCACAGGAGGGGAGAGTTGCTCTTGTGTTTGAATCCCATTTACAGGTTCCCCCCACACATCTGGTTCACCGCTGTGAGAAGAGGATGCTGAACTAGATGGACCATTGACCTGATCCAGCAGATGTTATGCTCTTGTTTTTTATGTTCTTCTTTTCAAGACTACCTGATCCCTTATATCCCATCCCAATAACTGAGACATTTGGGGCTGTCTCCGTTTGTGGCACCCATGGCCCAAATGCATGTGTCGTCATGCTGCCATACACCCAGATTGTCCTGGACATTACTGGGATTTCAAAGGTGGAATTGACATCCGGGTGGATTTCCGAAAGGTGGCACTTTATGCTGAATCTTAGGCAAGTCAATCAATTGTGTGTATTTTGGGTGTATCCTAAAAAAAAAAGCTGCAGATGGTGACAGCAGTCACGAAATTAAAAGACGCCTGCTTCTTGGGAGAAAAGCAATGACAAACCTAGACAGCATCTTAAAAAGCAGAGACATCACCTTGCCGACAAAGGTCCGTATAGTTAAGGTATGGTTTTCCCAGTAGTGATGTATGGAAGTGAGAGCTGGAATATAAAGATGGCTGATCGAGAATTGATGCTTTTGAATTATGGTGCTGGAGGAGACTCTTGAGAGTCCCATGGACTGCAAGAAGATCAAACCTATCCATTCTGAAGGAAATCAGCCCTGAGTGCTCACTGGAAGGACAGATCGTGAAGCTGAGGCTCCAATACTTTGGCCACCTCATGAGAAGAGAAGAATCCTTGGAAAAGACCCTGATGTTGGGAAAGATGGAGGGCACAAGGAGAAGGGGATGACAGAGGACGAGGTGGTTGGACAGTGTTCTTGAATCTACGAACATGAGTCTGACCAAACTGCGGGAGGCAGTGCAAGACAGGAGTACCTGGCGTGCTATGGTCCATGGGGTCACGAAGAGTCGGACACGACTAAACAACTAAACAACAACATCTTGTAACTGCTAGAGGCCATCTGTTCAGTGTTGTGGGCCCAAGCCTGTGGATCTGTCTCCCAACTGCGGTTAGACACCCTCCTTGCTGAACTTTGGGCGCATGACTTAAATCTTCTTGTTCCATCAGGCATTTTAAGGTAGTGTTTCAGTATTTGTTGTTGTTTAGTTGTTTTTGTCGTTGTTTAGTCGTGTCAAACTTCATGGACAAAGACAACAGTGTTTTAGTTTATGATATACCGTAGTTTTTTTCATTTCATTTCATGTATGATTTGTTTTTGTGTCCACAGCTTATAAGTGTGAGCGATTAAGCAGTATATGAATGTCTTTTAAAAAATAAATAATGGAGCAGAATCTCACAGGAAGCAGCCGATAGTGAACCGCTGGAAAAGACTGCCTGCTTCTGCTTGCAGAATTGCGTGGACACTGAACCCAACTCACTGAAATGACCTTCATGTTTCTGAACATCCACAGATTTCTGGCAGGCTTTTCGCCCAAGGAAAGAAAAAGGAATGCAGAAGAGGTGGGGTTTTTTTTATTGAAGGAACCCGCAAAATATCATTCCAAGCCTCTGGACAGAGAGTAACAGCCTAGAGGACTGGCAAATGGGGGTGAGGTTTCATCAGGCAGGCGAGGAAGAAGAATTCTCCAATCACTGAACACTCCAGATCAAATTGTAGAGTTGGAAGGGACCCACATCTAGGTGGATGTGCTGCTTTCGTTTTGGATCACGTGGCTGGGATGCTGGTGCACAGAGGAGCCTCTGGCCTCTTTTTTAAACAGCCATTTTTAAGTTTTTAAACTTCTCCAAGTCTATCATGGAATCGTCCTCGACATTGCTGTGGTCCACCTCAAGGATCACATGACCCTGCCAAGGTGGAGGGGGAAAGCCATTAGTTTAAAATTTAATTGCCACATTTAAAAAAACAAGGGCTCTATGTGTCCTTTCTACCAGGGCTGTGCACAACTCTCCACCACCCAATCTGCCCCATGGCCTCAATCTGCCCCTCACCCAAAAAATCAGGCCATCCTAAACATTAGGAAGAACTTCCTGACAGTAAGAGCTGTTCGACAGTGGAATTTGCTGCCAATGAGTGTGGTGGAGTCTCCTTCTTTGGAGGTCTTTAAGCAGAGGCTTGACAGGCATATGTCAAGAATGGTTTGATGGTGTTTCCTGCTTGGCAGGGGCTTGGACAGGATGGCCCTTGTGGTCTCTTCCAAGTCGATGATGATTCTATGATTCTATTCTATGATTCCTCTCTGGATCTTGTTCTCAATCCATTTGGGGGCACGGCTAATATCATACCCTCCAATATTCCTCAAATGGAAATAGGGACATCTCTCACACACCAACTGACCCTCCTTGACCCCCCTTTTTTTTGTGCCCCTCACCTCTGCAGAGTATTTGTATCAGAAAGGGAGCACATGCCACCACCACCACACCAACGGGACACAGCACACGAAGTTCAGGCTGTTTCTATGTGGTTGGAGTACAGGGGTCATGGACTCGTAGGACTGCAGAGTTGGAAGGGCCCCTGAGGGTCATCTAGTCCAACCCCCTGCAATGCCAGGGGTCTCAGCTAAAACTAGAGCTAAAACCAGCCTGCTTGTTCATCAGACAACCACGCAGAAATGAAAAGCCAATGCAAGGTTAGCAAGCGCATTGCCCCACACTGACCTCCATCATCTTGAATTCAGGGTGACCATAGTCAGCCCCCATCAGGTTGGGCATTTTCATCTGGTTCTTTTCCAGGGCATCTGGAAAGGGCAAAGAAGAAAGTCTCGTTGGCTTTAGAGCGAGTGGAAGGAACTGTGCAGGAGGCGTCTCCCTTACGACTGAAGGGTGAAGTCATCCCACTGCCAAGACCCTTCTCCGGAAAACCCAAATTGCTATTTGTTCTGATTCAGAGTTAAAGAGCAGGTTTTTCTAGGGAAAGGGGAGGGGCGAAGAGAACTCAGGCAGGGGAAACGTGGACCTGGGCCTAGAAAGCATGAAGCAAAATGTAGGTACATATGAATGAGCCCTCCCGGGCAGATCGAGAATACTGCTATCGGAAGCAGTGTCTGGGTGGAAATCACAAAAAAAATGTCTGGGGAAATCCCTACATATGGCAACCCATGTCAGCAGTGTAGTTTTGGGTGATTTTCCTTAAAAACAGCAGTTTTGCCCAAACAGCTCAACAACTTTGTGCAACAGTAAAAAACAACAACAAGGTCAACAACTTTTCTGTCCAGATTTTCACTGTTTGAAATATGGCAACCCTGAGCAAATATCCCAAAGGTTCTTACCATTTATCCCTGGGATGCAAGTGGTGATTATGGCATTCTGCAGATATTCCTTTAGTTGGTCTTCCTAAAACAAGAGGAAGAGGAAGTCTTCATTATGGTTGATACAGAAACTGCACATGAAATCAGTGTTGGTCCCCTACACTCAAGTAAGGGAATGACGATGACGACAACAACAACAACAACAACAACAACAACAACAACTCCTCTATCTATCCTGCCCTTTTCTCAAACCAGGAATCAAGATGGCTCAGAGAAATTAAAACAACATGGATAAAATATGAAAGCATAAAAAGGCTCATTGCTGAAAAGTAATTAAACTCTAATAGAATTAAAACAATATTTAAGAAGCCTACTCCATTGAAATACTGTTCTGAGTTTGGGGGGCTTCCATTGCTGACGGAGCCAGGCAAGTTTCTTGGTGAGTTGGTGCCTCCTAAGTATGGATCATTAGTATAAGAGAGGAAGTTGCTTTGTGCCAGAAGACAAATGGATGGGATGCCTCCAGGGCCGGCTCTAGGTAGACCCCCGGTGGTGCAGGGCACCATGGTGCCGGCCCGCCAGGAGGGCGCCACGAGCTGCGCCCGCCCGGTCCGCCGGTTCGACAACCGCGCTGCGCCCGCCCGCCCGCCCACCACGATGGGAAACGGGGCAGGGGGGCGCGGGAGGGATCCGTCGCTCCACGGCGCCAGGGGCGCTTAAGACGGCCCTGGATGCCTCACTCCCGTGGCTGAGATCCACAGCCTGAGATCATTTCTACAGCGGGGATCAAACCTGAGACCTTACACACAGGCAAGGCAGGTGTTTGGATCACTGATCAGACTGGAGCAAAAGTTAGAAGGGGGAAAGTTCCCGGAGCACAATGTGGGAATTCTCTAGAAAGCCTGTTGAGATGATGAGGCACAACCTCCTGGGACCCGCCATCTTGAAGAATTCCTGTTCAGGCTGCATGTGATTGTATACCAGGGAATCTCTCACAGGGCTAAACCCACTACAGTGGTAAATCTACTTACAAATAACTCTACTTATGAATTTTTCTACTTACAAATGGAGCTCCGTCCGCCATCTTGGATGCGGTTTAGAT
This sequence comes from Zootoca vivipara, assembly GCF_965207765.1. Lineage (NCBI taxonomy): Eukaryota > Metazoa > Chordata > Lepidosauria > Squamata > Lacertidae > Zootoca > Zootoca vivipara. Next base: position 93,356,171 of record NC_142590.1, on the reverse strand, counting down.
AGGATTTTTTCTAGGGTTTTTAGATAGGGTTGCCTCGACTTACAAATTTTTTCGACTTACAAATGTGTGTTCGGAACGCATTAAATTCGTAAGTAGAGGTACCACTGTATTTCCTGAATAATTTTCATCTCCAGATTCTCAAGGGTGGGGAGAAGAGCAGAGGCAGGGGTGGTCTAGGCGATGTTTCTGAAAGGTCATATTTGGTCCCAGGACCTGAAGTTCCCCACCCTGCCTTAAATCCTTCGAGAGATAAGTCAGCAATTCCGTGTGTGCTCTTGAGGAGCCCAAGACAACCTCACACTTACATTAATGTCGCCGCCTGAGGGAGAAGTCATAGATATTGCTGTGGTCCTGCAAAACAAAAGAAAGGCCGCATGATAGGACATGCCAGTGTCTCCATTGCTTCCTCCATGGCTGCTTTCTTGTGCTTAGTGATATTTCATTATTTGTCATATTGAAGATTTCCACTGCTGCTTTCCTCCTCTCACCTCCCTTCAAATCCTTCCTCAACGCCCCGTACTTCTTCCACAAAAGGGCTGTAGATTCAAGACAGACAAAAGGAAGTCCCTCTCCCCTTCACACGATGCAGAGGAAGGTGTGGAGAGCTTGAGGGAGGAAGGAATTCATTTCATTCCATTTTCGGAGAGGACCAACCTGATCCAACGTTCCCAAACTTGCTTTTGGATTGGACTAGAACCCCCAGTCGGACAGCACAAATTTTGCTAGGGGTTTTTGGTGTACAAGAAGTACATGTGAAAATACATGTACTTCATAAAAGATTCACCCATAAATCGTGTCTTCCTAGTGAACGCATCAAACGGAACTGAAAAGTGTCTATTTGGTGTAAAGAGTATGTACCGTATCTTGTATACAGAAAATGCAAACGACAGGATGCAATGTAACAGATCGCTGATTGGATGCCAGCAAAACTGAAACGGGGTAGAAATACCTGCTCAGCTGATTCTGAGCCTAAATATGGATTGGGAAGGAACACCTTATGGGGGGGGGGGAGCCCAGCCTCATGTATGCCACCAAAATGGGGGGGGGTGGTGGTCTTCATGGGTGTGGGAGGAAAATGCCATGAACTGTGCCCTCTCTGCTACTGAAGGGAAGCAGGAATTGTGATGCTAATTAGCAGATTGACTAATCAAGGTTTTAAGTCCACAATGATCAGAACTGCCACTGAAATTGGAAGCTGCCCAGAGTGGCTGGGGAAACCCAGCCAGATGGGCAGGGTATATATAATAAATTATTATTATTATTATTATTATTATTATTATTATTATTATTATTATTATATTTCACATAACAAGGAATGTGATAAAAGAAATGGAATAAAAGAATGTTTAAGGAGAATGTTTAAGGGGTTTGAATGGAGTGTCTCCAAGGGCCGAGAAAAAAAACCCTAGAAAAAAACCAAAGTTTTAAACCTCATGTATAAAAACAGCCATAGACTTGGAGAAGGCCCCTGACCATCTTCTTCAACTGAGGATTTGTTGAAGGACAGGAAGAGTGCTCAGCTCAGTACCTGCCCGTTTCTGGTTGCAAGAAAACTTTCATTGTGTCCTCGACCTGCTCATAGCCAACATCCCATTCGTGCACCTGCAATGGAACAACAGAAGGAAGCCCAAGTGAGCACATTGCCTTCCAAAGTGACACAAGTCTGCAGCGGAGGGAGAAAAAAATGTGGAACTTTTAATTTTGATTTGTAAATTTGAGTTTAAAAGGGGTGTGGGTGCGTGCGAGAGAGAGGGGGCGGAGAGAGGAAGGAAGAAGTGTTCAGCTGTTGGTGTGCGAACTAGCAAGGGACTTGTTTTTAACTTTCTAAAACATGGCACCAGGCATCTGGAAAACCTGGGGTGGAAATACCTGCTCAGTTCATTCAAATCCTGAATATGTTTTGGGGAGGGGCAGGGGGGGCCTTGTGGGGGGGGAAGCCCAGCAGGGGCGACAGCACAAGTAAAACATGTCAGGAGGGAGACCTAAATTCTGCCTACCATGTCGATGGTGCAGATGGGTTCGTTGTCTGGATCTGTTTTGGCGTCTATGGTCGAATGGACTGCCATGATACTTTTGCCATCTTCGATGCGAACCTTGGGCGTTTCTACAGATCTGATTTCCAACTTTGCATTCTTTGAGGGGTCCATATCTGGAAGCTGCAGGAAGTCAGAATGCAATGAAAACCAGCAGTTGTAAGGAAGCAGAGAACCAAAAGCTCTTGCAGGTACAATATTCTGATTCCAAGTTTAGTCCTCCACCTCCTCCTCCTCCTCTGTTGACTCAGGTATCGTCACCCGTTCAATATTTGCCAAAGGCCTTTTTTTTTTAATAGTGGGGGATATGAAATGTTATTAAAGACCAAAGAAAAACACTTTGGAGAAAAATAAAAAAAATTCCTTCAGTAGCACCTTAAAGACCAACTAAGTTTTTATTTTGGTATGAGCTTTCGTGTGCATGCACACTTCTTAATAAAAACTTAGTTGGTCTTTAAGGTGCTACTGAAGATTTTTTTTTTTTTTGCTTCAACTCAGACCAACACGGCTACCTACCTGTAACTAGAACTTTGGAGAAAATACAGCGTGTTGTGCTGTCAGCCCCGAACAACTTTCAACTGCCCCATTACATTTATATTTAAGATGCTGATCATTCTTCTGTTCTGGCACTTTCTGTTTGGGGGTGGGGGGAAATACTGAGTGCATTCTGAGAACCTGCACCATGTTCGTTTTTGGAAACCTATCATTAAGCTTGCGTTGTCTGAAGATGAAAATGCTTCTCTAAGGCTCTGTGGTACTTTGCTTGGATGCTGTCCCTGACCCCGGTTTCTGCAGAAAAGCCGATTGACGTTATGTTACGACTCCAGGGAGTAGCGGTGGGGCAAGTGGAAGCGTTTTCAGGTTTTCCATGATGGGCATCTGGCCGGCCCCTGTGAGAACAGGATGCTGGACTAGATGGGCCATTGGCCTGATCCAGAAGGTGCTCTTCTTATACCGAGTTCTTCGGATCATTTGTCAATTGGTTGAGAAGATGTGAGGCTTTCACAATGAATCGGCAGCAGAACGTCCCTCAGACCTTGTGGGGGGGGGCGAACTATATTTGGGGGGGGGTGAACGAATGAACAAATTCCTATGCCCCACAAATAACCCAGAGGTGCATTTTAAATAAAAACACACATTCTACTCATGTAAAAACACACTGATTCCTGGACCATCCGCAGGCTGGATTTAGAAGGCAGTTGGGCCGGATTTAGAGGGCAGTGTTGTGATAAGCAGTGAGGACTCACCCCTGGTATCATTTCTTTCATCTTGCCCACTGTTAGATCAGAAACCTGCCAAAAGAGTGAGGGAAAACCACATTAAATGGGCAGGAGGAGATGAGTGCTTTAAACGCAGCCGTGGCTCCATCCAAAAGTAGCTTGTTTCAAAGGCAGAGCCAAGGGGAGCAACATGAAGAGATGCCACAAAAGCAGGAGATTCTGCTTTCAGAAGTGGTGGAGCCTAGGCTTGGTCAATGGAAACCATTACAGCGGTACCTCTACTTACGAATAACTCTACTTACGAATGTTTCTACTTACGAACGGAGCTCCGTCCGCCATCTTGGATGCAGTTTAGATAGGATTTTTTTCTCCTTACGAATTTTTAGATAGGGTTGCTTCGACTTACGAATTTTTTCTCCCAATGTATTCCTATGGGATTCGACTTACAATTTTTTTCGACTTACGAATGTGCATTCGGAACGCATTAAATTCGTAAGTAGAGGTACCACTGTATTAGCAAATGTAAGTGGGAAAGGTACAAACCCATCATCAAATGGCAAATTCGGGAAAGCTTGCAAGCAGCTAGATGGCTCCAGTAACAAAAAAAGAACCTAAAACCAGCAGTTCTCGTTGTGAACGCTTTCAGATTATCCACTCTTGCTTGCCTCAAAGTGCCACTCAGCAAAATTCCATCCACTTCCTACCTCTTGATATCCCTGATCTCTGGCTGCGTCTGAAGACTGAAGACCAGAAATATGAGAACCTACAAGAAACTGAAATTTACTCCCATCCCTAGGCGGGGCAGTTGCAAAGTCAGAGCCAACAGAGCCAATTCCACTGGTTCATCCATATAGCCTTGACCTCACCACTGGTCTTCTTTGCCCCAGGAGGGCAGGAGGACCTCTGCTCTGACCCACCACAGCAGCCACCGCTCACTTTCTCCAGTCAGAATTAATGGTGCGTCGCCGTTAAAGGAAATTCTGTTACAGACACAGAAGTTGACATGCCAGCAGATTCAAGGAATCCAAATCTGCTCACTCACCGAGTCTCTAGTAGCGTCACAGTCCATGTCTTTCTTGAATAGTTCCAACACAGTGTTCAGGATAGCCGTCGGTATGACGACTTGAGTGATGCCATCACCTCTTGAGTAAGAAACTTCAGAGCCTGGTGCTTCACAGACGTTTGCAATTTCATTTCCATCTCTGTCTCGGACTACGGGCTGAAGGAGAAAGTAAGAATAATGGTTGCATCATTTGAAAAGAACCCAAAAACGTAATCCACATATACATTCGATGGGATGCAAGACCTTGGTCATCTTTTTTTCTTTTGGTCATTTACAAGTATGTGGGCGAATTACATCCTCCTCAACGGGGCCTTCTCTGTGGCAGCCCGAGGTTGTGGCATTCCCTCCCCAAAGAGATGCACCTGGCTCCTTCATTATCTAGTTTCCCTTGTATGCTGAACATGCACCTCTTTGCCCTGGCCTTTGACACTTCAGATACATATTTTCAGGACCCAATCTATTCTTATGACCAGTGCTCTTTTTCTTAAAAAAAATGTTTAGGGGTACTCTCATTTTGACTCAAGAAAACCACCATTTTATAGTTCAAATCAGGGAAAATACAGTAAATGAACAAAAGTACAAAGATTCACAAAATGTTTAGGGGTATGTGTACGCCTGTGTATCCCCAGAAAAAAGCACTGCTTATGACTGCAAATTGCTTTTAATATTGTGTTTTTTAATTGTTATAACCTGCGCTAGAATCTTACGGTGAAGGCTGGGTAAGAAATTTTGGCATCGCATGGGGCACCACTGAAATATTAAAGCCCAAAGTCCACCACTGAGTTATGGTTCTGTTTATCTGTTTTGTTTTGGTTTTGGGTGCTCTTTTTTAATTGCATTTATATTTTATCATGATAAGCCACCCTGGGGGCACTTTTTGGGGCTAAAAGGCGGTATAGAAATGTGTTTGTTTCTTCATTAAGGGAAGTCATAGTCCCACTCTATTCCACCTTCGTCAGACCCCACCTGCAGTCCCGTCTCCTGTTCTGAACGCCACCATTTAAGAAGGATATTGACAAGCTAGAAGGGGGGCAGAGAAGGGCAACCAAGATCATAGGGGTCTGTAAAGTAAGCATGATCAGGAATGGTGGAGAGAGTTAAGAATGTTTAGCCTGGAAAAGGAAAGGAAATCAGCCCTGAGTGCTCACTGGAAGGACAGATCCTGAAGCTGAAACTCCAATACTTTGGCCACCTCATGAGAAGAGAAGACTCCCTGGAAAAGACCTCGATGTTGGGAAAGATTGAGGGCACTAGGAGAAGGGGACGACAGAGGACGAGATGGTTGGACAGTGTTCTTGAAGCTACGAACATGAGTTTGACCAAACTGCGGGAGGCAGTGCAAGACAGGCGTGCCTGGCGTGCTGTGGTCCATGGGGTCACGAAGGGTCAGACACGACTAAACGACTAAACAACAACAACAACAACAAGCCTGGAAAAGAGGAGACCGAGAGGTGATATGAGAGCCATCTTCCAGTATCTCAAGGGTTGTCATATGGAAGATGGAGCAAGCTTGTTTTCTCCTTCTCCGGAGGGTAGGACTCAAACCAATGGTTATAAGTTACAAGAAAGGAGATTCTGACTGAAGTCAGGAAGAACTTTCTGATGCTAAGAGCTGTTTGACAGTGGAACAGTCTCCCACGAGAGGTGGTGGACTCTCCTTCCTTGGAGGCTTTTCAGCGGCGGTTGCATGGCCATCTGTCATGCATTCTTTAGCTGTTATTCCTGCATTGCAGGCGGTTGGACTAGATGACCCTCAGGGTCCCTTCCAATTCTACAATTCTATGACTCCACGATTCCAAATAAAACTGGCTAACGAGATGTTGGACTAGACACGCCTTTGGTGTGATCCAGCAGGGCTTGCCGCATGTTCCTATAACCTTCTGCCTTTGTCAAAGTCATGGGGTGCAGGCTGCAGAATGGGAACACCTATTGGTTAGCTCCTTTAAGAGCCTTCGTTTCATAGAAAGGGGGAAGGCTCTGAAAGATCACGAAAAGTTGTACTAAGTACAAGAAGATATAACTGGCACACAGCAGAGCCATCCACACTTACCTTGAACTTCATGTCCAAGGCGCCTTCATGTACTTTTGGCAGCCCGTTCATTGTATACTGTATTGTTCCCCGATCACCAATAGGGCATTCCTCTGGGGAAATGACATGGGAAATGATTTGCAGCATCTGACAGGGCAAATAACCATGGGTGAAGCAACTACTGCCTTCGCCTGAGGCTTCCTGGAAGCCTGTCCACTCCAGCAAGGCAATTCCTAAGTCCTTAAGCTACTGCCCTGGCAGAATAATGTCTTCCTCCATGAAAAGATCTGACTCAGGGCTTATCTGCACTCACCTTTTGCCCTGCCCTTTCCAGGCACACGTCCGTGCTTGAAAGCTCCAGGTCCAAATCTTTTTTAACATTATTTTTGCCCTGAGCTTTCCCTGCAAAAACCCGCTCTTTAGCGCTCAGTTGGAGCAAACGTCTTTGGGTTTCCCTCAGATTGCTGTTTGCTCCGATTGAGTTTTAAAGAGCAGGTTTTCGTGGGGAAAGCCCAGAGCAAAAACAAGGGTATGTGGATACTGAGCTTTAAACCGCAGGCCGTGCCTGGAAAGAACGGAGGAAAGGTAAGTGTGGTCTCCCTGGGGAGGTGGTGGGCTCTCCTTCCTTGGAGGTTTTTAGGCAGATGTTGGAAGACCACCTGCCATGGATGCTTTAGTTGAGATTCCTTCGTTGCAGGGGGTTGACTGGATGGCTCTTGGGGTCCCTTCCAACTATGATTCCAGCTCTGTCATAGATTCTATGATAAGCCAGAAGAGGTTGCTAAGAAAGAAGGATGTCAGAGGCCAGGCTTTGGTGCCTGAGCTCTGTTCCAAAGCTACGGCTCAGTCACTCTGAGTTTAGTCTGAGAAAAATGAGTGTGTACATTCTCTGCTGAATGCTCAGTTGCAAGATTCCCATTGCAATGCTCAGCATTTCCATGGCAAGTAAGTCAAAGTGGAAAGAACTGTGGACAGGTTGAGGACCACTGGAGGAGCTGTTTGTTTAAATACATATTCAGATAACCACCTGGGTTATATAGCAGAATGAACAGGGTCCTTAATTCATAAAGCTTGTGATCACTGTGGGTCATCTTAGTCCTAGTTGGCCACATACCTGGGGCACTGACCTGAACTGAGCCATCAGTTTTTAAGGGTTAAAAGGAGCAGTGTAGAACAAACAGCCTTGGTCAACCTGGTGCCCCCAGGCCTCTTGGACTTCACTGGCTGGGAGCTGAAGACCAACACTTCCAGAGGGCACACAGGTTGACCAAGGCTGGCGTAGAAGATGCCAGCTAAGCTTACCAAATGCTTTCTTCATTTTCTCCTCCATGTGCAAGAGCACTTTGTCTGTTGCCGGGCACATCTAGAAGAGAGAGAAAAAGCCGAAGGGCATTGAAGCAAACTCAGCTGCTATTAACATGTTTTCATGTGATCTGTGCACCAAGCATATTTCTGCACAACCTCAACAGACAACCCCCCCCCCCTGGTAAGTTCTCTTTCAGGTCCATCAGACTCACCATGCCGGGGAGGACTTTCTGGAGGGTAGAATTAAGGAATTTGTTCACAATCTTCGGAAGCATGCTGTGGGGAGGGAAAGGGACTTTGTGAACGCGAGGTGTTGGGAGATCTATCTAAGCTGAGAACAAGAGCAATCACTTCTTTCCTGGTATCAAAACCTATGTATGGGGCTGTTTTTAATAAGAGTTGCCATTTATAAACAGCCATCCTCATAGGTTTTGAAACCAGCCCAGGAATCTTCTGTTCACCAATGAATTGAGGTGTTGTTTTTTTTGGGGGGGGGGTGTTAAATGTCCTTTTCCTCCAGAGGGTATTTAACAGCTTGTCCTCACTTCCACTTGTCCTGTGCCAACACCCCGACCCTAGTCTCCAGGGAAGCTGCTTTTATCCTGGCTGGGAAGCAAATACAGTGGTACCTCTACTTACGAATAACTCTACTTACGAATGTTTCTACTTACGAACGGAGTTCCGTCCGCCATCTTGGATGCGGTTTAGATGGGATTTTTTCTACTTACGAATTTTTAGATAGGGTTTCTTCTACTTACGAATTTTTTCTCCCAATGCATTCCTATGGGATTCGACTTACAAATTTTTTTGACTTACAAATGTGCGTTCGGAACGCATTAAATTCGTAAGTAGAGGTACCACTGTACAGATATCTCCTGCAAATCATGACTTGTTCTCTAACCTCTGATTGAAAGCATACTGTCAAAGGCCGTTGCGGCTACTCTAGAGTAACGACTCGGCACCTGCTTGTCTTTAAACAATCTTTATTGGTGCGCTCTATGTACAGTGTAACGGGATGTCAGGAAACAGGTCTCCTCAGTCCGATGCAGAATCCGGGACTGCCCCCCTGCTCCCCCTTTTCCAACATAAAAGGTGCGGCGCGGACAGTCTCCTCCCTTTCCGTCTTTTCCTTAATTCCGGAACCGGGGGCAAAGGTCTGCGCTCCATGTTTTCCCTTTCCCCCCTGCTCTCCTCCCTCCGTCCCTGGCTGTGGGGCTCATGCTCTCCCAGACTCCCTCTTCCCATTCCCTGCCTAGCCTCTGCCGAGTCTGCGCTCTCATGACTACTAGTCGATGAGCTGCTCCTGATTAGAGGAGGGGGTTCCCTGTACTCCCTTCCTCTTACACATACTAAGGAGGTTCACATGGTGTCTTCACTGCACGTCTTTAAACACCCAGCAAAAACATTCCTCTTCTCCCAGGCCTTTAGCTAATGAAACAATCTATGGCAGGGGTCGGCAACCTAAGGCCCATGGGCCACAAGCGGCCCATGGGGGTCGTTTAACCAGCCCATGGACTCCCACCCCCCGCTCGGTCAGCTCCCGTGCGCTGCGCTAAACTGGTGCGGAGCAGAGCAGGGACCTCCTTCCACGACGCTGGCCGGCTTCCCATTGGCTGCAGGAAGCTCCTGCAGCCAGTGGGAAGCGGCGCACGCCTCCTCCATGCTGGAAGGAGCACCGAAAATAGTGTTTGCGCATGCGTGTGTGCACACACACACTCCGGCCCACCGCGGCGTCTGCGGGACCGTGTACCAGCCCAAGCCACAAAAACTTTGCCGACCCCTGATCTATGGCCTTTTACACTGGGGGTGGGGCGTATTGGTTTTTGTTGTTACTACATTTTGTGTTCTATTATTGCAAACTGCCCTGTGATCATTGGATGAAGGGCACCATAGAAATTTAATTCATGATGATGATGATGATGACGACAAACACAATTTTCTTCTCTGCTGTCCCTGTCCTCTCTGCCAGGGGCAGTCTGGGTCCTAAGACATGGCACCGGCAACACAGAGCAGCTTTGCCTGCTTAGGGAATACTGTACCTTGCAGATCAATAGCGACAGGAAACCTTTCGACTGGATGCTGCCTGCTGTCTAAATACGCAGGAAGACAACACCCCTATTCTGCATACTCAGGACTGGACTGCTGGCCAGAGCAGAATTCAAAACTCTTCATTTGAATCAGTTCTTTCTTGCTGGTACTCACCTGCTAGGGAGGTTGGTTTTGCAGCTTATCAGCTCCACAGTGCATTGTTTTACTTTCATCTTGAGTTCTTTATTGGCATCGTATTCAATGCAGCTGATGGTTCTCATTCGTGATTTCACCGTGATCTCCATGGTGCCACCTATGAAGCTGCACAAAATGAAATCTGGTTTCTTAGGGAGAGCAGTTTCTGACATGCCTGGCCCTTCCTCACACTTCACAGTGACCAAGCCGTTGTCTAAATTCCGAATCTACTGCCAGAGGAAAAAGAGACAGAATGCGTCTCCGGGCCTGAATTCGCATGAAAACAAATGGCGCATATCTGATGTTAATCTCACTGGTCTTATCTGTATAGTCAGTGCTTATTTTTTTCTGAGGGGACGCAGGGGTACGCATACCCCTAAACGTTTTGTGAATCTAAGTTTGACGCCTCATTGAGGGGCAGTATTTCAATATGAGTAGGAAAATGAGAGTACCCCTAAACATTTTTGGAAAAAAGAAAGAACGCGCTGTTGATAATTATTTCAAATTGTACTCTGTAAACTGCTTAGGGATTATTGGACAAAAAGTGGTTTGCAAATTGTAAATTGAAAAAGGGGGAAAAGGCACAGGGACATGCAGCCTTCCTACGCGTGCAGAGTCAGACTCCTCTCAGGCTTTTGTGTATTGAGCACCATAGTCTGAAGGGGATCCTGAACTGAATATTCTTAGATACCTCCTCGCAATCAGGAATGCTTCCCAGGTGCATAGAGGCATCTAAACATTTTCGGTGGAAGATTTAAGAACGGCCTCTGCACAGAGAAAGCCACTTGAGTTTAGGAAGCGAACTGTGAGCTTATCTGCTGTTGTTTGGAGAAAAAGAGAAAACGAGACCACCATTCCAATGCAGCCATCCTAGATTGGCGGTCCCTTAATTAGGGATGTCCCAACGTGGGTGGCGCTGTGGGTTAAACCATAGAGCCTAGGGCTTGCCAATCAGAAGGTCGGCGGTTCGAATCCCCGCGACGGGGTGAGTTCCCGTTGCTCGGTCCCAGCTCCTGCCAACCTAGCAGTTCGAAAGCACGTCAAAGTGCAAGTAGATAAATAGGTACCGCTACAGTGGGAAGGTAAACGGCGTTTCCATGTGCTGCTCTGGTTCGCCAGAAGCGGCTTAGTCATGCTGGCCACATGACCCAGAAGCTGTACGCTGGCTCCCTCGGCCAGTAAAACGAGATGAGTGCCGCAGCCCCAGAGTTGTCTGTGACTGGACCTAATGGTCAGGGGTCCCTTTACCTTTCTAAGGAACATCATGGGATCAAATCAGAAACTGGGATGGCTTCTGGAAATCTGGGGCTGTCCCTGAAAAATAGGAACACTTTGAGGGTCTGGCTGTGGTCGCCTCCAGATCTCCTGTCAACTTGCCAACTGGAGCTGATGAGAAGTGAGCCCATCAAGATTTGGGGGGCACCATGTTGTCCACCCCTGACCCTAGTGCACCCTTGGGATCGCCTAAAAGAGCTCTCTGGACTGTTGCCCTGTCTTTCTCCGAACCCCCCCCCCCCCGAGATCTTGCCCTGTCTTTGGACGCAAGGTCTTGCTCACCTTTTCCCAGCAATTGTTATCTGAGATCCCAAGTCCATTTCCATGTCCGCAGGTTCGTGCAATTTCATTTCAAGCTCGGGGGGCTGGATATCTGTAACTTTCAGCCTAGGGGACAAAAGACATGATGCATTGAAGTACAGTAGAGAGAAATGCGCTCTGACAATGGAGAGAGCAGGCATGGAGTCTGAACGGCCATCAGCGTAAAGCTCTGATTCAATGGTAAAAGGCGGGTTTTCCGGGGGGGAAACACTGGGACACAAAAACAAAAACTGGGTGGTGGTGGGGGGGAGGTAATCATTTTGTTTGTTACTACATTATGCATTTTTGTGTTTTTATATTGTTCATCGAATCATAGACTCATAGAGTTGGAAGAGACCACAAGGGCCATCCAGTCCAACCCCCTGCCAAGCAGGAAACACCATCAAAGCATTCTTGACATATGGCTGTCAAGCCTCTGCTTAAAGACCTCCAAAGAAGGAGACTCCACCACACTCCTTGGCAGCAAATTCCACTGCCGAACAGCTCTTACTGTCAGGAAGTTCTTCCTAATGTTTAGGTGGAATCTTGTTAACCACCCTGGGATCCTCGGGCGGACAGTGTTATAGAAATTTAATAAATAAAATAAAATAAAAATGCAACACATTTGGGAATAAATTAGGAGAAATATATCAGCTTCTCTTTATTTCTAGTCTATATTTTCCACATCACTTGTTTGTTCTGTAAAAAGTCCTCACAAAATATCATCAGCACCGTGGGGAAAATTTATCCTAATCTGCACAGGCTTCTATGCACTTTTGCCAAATTGACATATTTTTGGCAAAGCAGTTTTTCCTAATATAATGCATTGTTATATTTACCCATCCCCAATAAAGTATGCATTTTTATAGACCCTGTTACCCCAGTCGATACATTTTTAAATCAAATTCCTTCCCCATACCTCCCCAAATGTTTGTGTGACAGGACAGCGCTTTCCAAATGAGCCCCCCCTGCCCCTTCAGGTCATTGGAAAAGGCTGTCACTTATAGTTTTTGCATACAGGGACAGCATTCCCTGGGCCAAGTTAAAATATGTGTTAGTCTTCTCAACGTCTTCCAGTACACTGGCATTAGTTCGCCTGTCTTCCCAAGTGATATGTATAATTTTTCGGAGACACCGTTGATAGAATACTTTGAAGAATTGGAGATGGCGTTTATAAGTGGTCCGTGTTTCACAAGTATACAGTAAGGTTGGTAGTACAATAGCTTTGTAAACGAGTATTTTGGTTTCCCTGCACTTCAATCGGGAGAAAGCTGCACTTGTAAATATGTATTTTTACATATTTTACATATTTTTTCATATCACTTGGGAAGACAGGCAAACTAATGCCAGTGTACTGGAATAAGCAAAGATCACCAATGCGAAGCGATGATTCTTCAACGTCAACTTCATTGGACTGGTCATATTGTGCGGATGTCTGATGATCGTCTTCCAAAGCAAGTACTCTATTTGAAGGTTACCAGACCTCCCCGTTTCTCTGAGACAGTCCCCGCACAAAATCTATTGAAGTTGAAAAGTGTCCCCGGATTCATTGAAAAAAATCTGGTAACCTTACTCTATTCTGAACTTAAAAATGGAAAGCGTAATGCTGGTGGTCAACAAAAGAGGTTTAAAGACTGTCTCAAGACAAATCTTTAAAATGTAGTATGAACACCGACAACTGGGAAACATTGGCCTGCGAGCGCTCCAGTTGGAAAACAGCCTTTACCAAAGGTGTCATGGGCTTTGAAGACGCTCAAACTCAGGATGCAAGGGAGATATGTGCTAAGAGGAAGGTATGTTTGGCAAACCCACACCGTGATCAACTCCCGCCTGGAAACCAATGTCCCCACTGTGGAGGGACGTGTGGATCCAGAACTGGCCTCCATGGTCACCTACGGACACACCGTTAAAACCATATTCATGGAAGACAATCTTACTCGGCTGCGAGGGATCGCCAGAGAAGAAGGTCTTCTCGACACATTTGTACTAGAGCACTGGCATGCCAGGTCCGCTTCCTGTTGGTACAGGCTGACATAGCCCCCCTCCCCAAAATGCCTCACCCTTTGATGCCTTTGATAGCTTTCGCGCCACCCTGGTTTTTGGTCGCAGACTCTGCCATTTCCTCCAGAATGTGGCTTTCAGTCATGGATTTTTTGGCAGCTGAAAGAGATTTGGCAGCTCGTGAATTAGACCTGCAGAGCCAGGTTGCCATAGCTCACCATGAAACAGCCCACAGGTAAGGCCATTCCTCCATTACTATTAGAATTGTAGAACTGTGCAGTTGGAAGGGACACCAAGGGGCATCTAGTCCAACCCCCTGCAATTCAGGAATCTCAGCTAAAGAATCCTTGGAAGGTCACCATCCAGCCTCCGTTTAGCTTATTAGCAGGACATCCTCTCTCTAAATTCCCCCCCCATTAAACAGTTAAGTCTAATCAGGGTTCTTGTTTAACCAAGATTTTAAACCAGGCTTTGTAAAGCTCGCTTTTAGGGTTTGGGTACATGATGACTTCACCATTTCCCCCCCCTAGACATCCCAGTGAGAGTGGTGCTACACCGTGATGGCTCAGTGACAGATTTGCTCTTTTCGGAGGGGAGCCTGATTTCTATGCAGCAGAGGCCGCGTCTGACTGTTATGTTTCCCACCTCAATTCCCTCTGCCGAGGGGGAGAGTTGGTCCCCTTCTGTATCAGCACACAGAGAATCTTGGATTCAAGGAGGAGTCTTTAGACTCATAGGCTAAGCAAATACATTACTTTCACTAAGTGAAACTTAATCAAGCATTACAGAAGAGGAGATCGATGTTAGCAAGGGCATTATGAAATAGCTTATATACATTTTGAAATATAACCTAACACTATAAATCTAGAATACTGATGCAGAACTGAGAAGCCCTTATTAAATCACCAAGGCTGGAACACACACAAAAGGTGATACGAGTCCTCTCGAAAGAAAAAAGGGGCAGATGCTCAAAGGAAAGGATATTTATACTAATTTTTTGCCCCTGAAGGAGCTATATTTCATTGTATATTAATTTCATTTTACACAGGTTGTACAGTGAAAATAAAGGTATTATTATTATTATTATTATTATTATTATTATTATTATTATTATTATTCTATTCTTCTAAACTTTCTCAATAAAAACAACAATAAAGAAACCAAGGGTTCATTCTGCAAAATATCCATCTACACAAAAGAATCCAATAAATCTTATGTGTTGCAACTTCCGCCATAATACACAGTCTGCTATCATCAAGAAAAATAATTTTAGCAACAATTGCTATAAATAAAAACAATTGCTATTTTAAAAAAGCATATCTGGAGAGGTTACACAGACATATTAACAACACCTAAATTATATGAATATGAGAATGTGTCTGGTTCACATTTGAGGATACTAAATGTTTCGGTGTTAATAAAGGCATTTATTCCCACGTCGGGGCCCCAGTGAAGCCTCCTCCGTCCCACAATGCCGCCACACGCAAAGGGGTGAGTGGGCTTGTCTAACTAACCTGTAACTGTGGATTGATTAATTCAGCTCATTGCAAGCTTTTCCTTTTATAACAGGAGACATGGGGGAATTGTTCGGGATAGGGAATAGAGAGTGCTAATGTGCCTGTCTCGTATGAAAATCTGATCTGTCTCGAAAGGACCACAAAAACAGAAAGATGTGCTTTATTCCCATTTAAATCATTTTAATTGAGTTGAATTGGAGCTGATTTTGGGGAGGTATGTTTCCCGTTCTCTTGAAGCGTGGGGCTAGCAGAGGAAGCGGAAGCCAGAATCTGGTCAAGCCGGTCTAGTCTAGCCAGGCAAGAAGGCTGGCCGAGTCAAGTGCAGGCAAAGGTGAAGGCAGATCTCCCGGAGCAGCTCAGAAGCGCTGAGCTTCAGAAGATGTTGTCTCAGCAAAGAGCTGAGTCTGTTTATCCAGTGGTCGTTGGCCTGCCTCCCTAGGGAGCTAGGTTTTTGCTGAGTTTATGGTGTGCTTCTCTGAGTCTGAGCAAGCTACATCCTCAGTTCCGGAGGAGCCTGGCAAAGGGAATAAGGGTCTTTCTCCCCCACCAAAAGTATAATAATAATAATAATAATAATAATAATAATAATAATAATAATAATAAATTTATTATCTATACCCCGCCCATCTGGCTGGGTTTCCGCAGCCACTCTGGGCAGCTTCCAACAGAAAAATGAAATAAAATAATCTATTAAACATTAAAAGCCTCCCTAAACAGGGCTGCCTTCAGATGTCTTCTAAAAATCTGGTAGCTGTTTTTCTCTTTGAAATCTGATGGGAGCGCGTTCCACAGGGTGGGTGCCACTACCGAGAAGGCCCTCTGCCTGGTTCCCTGCAACTTGGCTTCTCGCAATGAGGGTTCCGCCAGAAGGCCCTCGGTAATGGACCTCAGTGTTCGGGCTGAACAATGGGGGTGGAGACGCTCCTTCAGGTATACTGGACCGAGGCCATTTAGGGCTTTAAAGGTTCAACACTTTGAACTGTGCTCGGAAACGTACTGGGAGCCAATGTAGGTCTTTCAAGACCAGTGTTATGTGGTCTCGGCGGCCGCTCCCAGTCACCAGTCTAGCTGCCGCATTCTGGATTATCCCTGTATCCCTTCCTCATCTGCTTCTTTCTCAGGGTAGGGAAAGCGACTGGTTTGGGAGTCATGGCAGATCGACTGCTTCCCAGGAGAGACATACCTGTCCATCCAACAAGTTTAAGTTTATGTCACTTACCGACTAATATTGTTTTTTTATCAATCCTCACCATGGGCTCAATGCATTCGGAGGTTCCGTCAGAAAGGGCTGCCCAGCTGCAGAACAGCAGCAGCAGGCAGACCTGCGTTGCCTTGAGACAGAGACCCATGATGCGTCACCACCACGTACGGAAGAAAAAGGAGAAGACGTGACCCAAGGACCTGCGGTGGAAGGAGTAAAAGTGCCAAAAAAAAGTTATTTGTTTGGGTTATGAATGAATTACGGTGGCTGAGATTTAGAACCCAAAATGAGGGGCTTTGAGGGTGTACAAAAAGCGAGTTCCACGGAAGGAATCATCATTTCTCGAAAGGTGTTGCCAGAATTTATTCATTAAATGCCTTAAGTCACAAGAACATTGAGTCACCATTCCTGTATTTTGAACTTGTCTGCGGGGAGAAGCAAATGGGCTCCTACACAGCTGTAATTACTTTTAAGAAGATCTATGAATCAATTGGCTCCACTCCCCCCCCCCATGGAAATTATTTATTTATTTAGAATATGTCTTAACTGCTTTATATTCATAACAATCCTTGAAGTGATTTGCAAAATAAAAATAAAAATCAGATGCAATGGGACAGAATTCTCAAAACGCTATACAGAGTAGAGGTCCAGTCCCTGAAAAAGATAGGAGTGGAATGCTTCAATGCAGTCCTAGATTCCATATCAAGAAGAGCAGCCCTCTCCGTTTGGACTGAAAGACTTATCTACTACTGTTTTCTATTTTCTGCCGTATTTCATTTATTTATTTAGCAAGGTCTATAAATCACTTGATTGTTTTCTGAGTGGTTTTCAAAAATGTAAAATGAAACACTTAAATCTTTCTAACTTAAAGAAAGTTAGAACTAAGTATTTAAAACATTTAAAGAATGGTTATTGCAATGTGGTTTTGATTCATTTTCATCTCTAAACTGTTTGACATGTTTGCATTGAGATACAACTTTGTTTGCCTTAGAGCATATGACATGCAACAGTTTCATAAAAATAAAAAACCAACAGTCAAAAAGAAATTAAAATCAACCATCAGCTAAAAGCACATTAAAGCATCTCCATGCCTCCGTGCCTAGATAGGCTTGCCTCAACAAAAATATTTTAAACAGGGGTAGGAAAGAGTGGAGAAGGCAGTTGCCGGGTGTCAAAAGGCACAAAGTTCTGAAGTGCAATTGCTGCCACACTAAATGAAATCATCAAAGTAAATTCTAATTTATGCAACATTTTAGGGTTTGTCCAAATGACCTGTTTACCATGCATTTGCCATGTTTTGTTTGCCTAAGGCTTACGTGGAGTTTAGACACAGTCCTGTCTTTACTGAGAATTCATTCTGATTCATATGGGGGCCAGTTATGTGAGAATGAGCCTTCTTGATTCGCTTGCACAAAGCTTCTGCTGAGCTCAGACTATGTCTATTCTTTATTGAGCATCTGTTCCGATTTGCTTGTGGCGCGTTTCTCTGCCTTCCTGCAAATGGTTCGCTATTTTCACACTTTTGTGCACATTTCCCACATCACTTTCCTAGCCTCGAAAGGGAGGGTGGGTGCAACAAGCGGGATTTCCAAGCGGGATTCAGTCACATCCTGGCAAATTCAGGGCAACTCAAGCTGATCCGGAGTTCTCGCAAAACAAACCTGCTTCCCCAAAAGATTGGACTCTTTTGCGAGAAGGAAAGTTACAGGGAAACCCACTGCTTGATGCAGCACCATCTAATCTCCCTACAAGCAAATCAGAACGGATGTTCATTTTAAAAAAAGTTGTCTGAAAGTGACTGGTAGCAGAGTGCTTCATACCACGTTAATCTTGCAAACCTAAATTTCTGATATGTGCTTATTTCCCTCCTGCCAATTAACGGCAGTTTGGAGGCTCTCTGAATTAGCTGCAAGCAAATGGTGACAAACGAGCCATTTTGGACTTAGTAGTAATTACAGGCTTGTTTCATAATCACACTTGGTGAAAAGGACTTTTTGTGTAGAGAGAATGCAAAATAAGCAAAGTCTCCAGTCTCAAAGGTCGTCTCCAGAACCTTTCTCTTTCTTGTCGATCTCCTACCATCAGAGGTGTCTTTGGGCAACTGCATCGCTCACTTACCTGTCCAGCTGGACTGGAGATTCCTCAGGAGCAGACAGAGCTTCACCTGCTAATCTCCTCTTTGATAGGGAAGAGCCAGATATTATATACTCACACCAGGAATGAAAGAACCAATTCAGAGCTCCGATAAGCACTGGGATGTGTGAAGTGAGCGCGCAGTGGCATCTTCCAAAGTAAATATTTTTACTGACATGTTGGAAAATTTTGGAGAAGTCACCGAATGCTAGGGATCATATGACTCTCTGGGAGGTGCACAGAGGCAAGGCGCTGGATCAGACCACAGCAGAGCCCAGCAGGTGACGCTAAAAAGAGCAGGGGGAAATGGGCGAAAAATGGGGCTGGCCAGGGAGCAGGAAGACACACACATGCACCGTGCGACATGTGGCTCGCACTTTCACACAAGGGGTTCACCAGCCCTGGCTCCTCTCCCCTGCTGTGGTTTTATTGGCTTACTTATTATGATGGAGGAAGCAGCCAACACTTTCCCCCTTCTCCAGCCTGGTCCTATAAACTGTTCCCCATTAAATCATAGCTGCCAAGTTTTTCCTTTTCTCGCGAGGAAGCCTATTCAGCATGAGGGAAAATCCCTGTAAAAAAGGGATAACTTGGCAGCTATGCATTAAATAGACGCCACCTCCTTAACATTTAACACTGCTGTTTCTCCAAGATCAGAGGCAGTCACGCTTCTGACCCCCGGTTGCTGAAAACAGGAGAAATGGAAAGTGATCTTGTGCGCGGCTTCTACTTGTAGCTTTCCCTTTGGGGTACCTAGTTGCTCACCATGACATAGCTGCCAAGTCTCCCGTATTCCCCGGGAAACCCCCATTTTTCCAGCTGTTCCCAGCCGAAAAAACGGGGTTTTTTTTGTTTTCCCCCGGTTTATTCTGCCGCGGTGGCCATTTTGGAACTGGACGGAGCATGCTCAGAAGTGACTTTTGATGCTGCTCTGCCCAGTTCCAAAATGGCTGCAGCGCGACTTCTGGTGCGGTGGCCATTTTGGAACTGGGCACAGCAGCATCAAAAGTCACTTCTGAGCATGCTCCGCCCAGTTCCAAAATGTGGGCAGCGCTACTTCCGGTCTGCTACTTCCGGTCCGGTCCCTTATTTCTCGGGCTGGAACTTGGCAGGCATGCACCATGAGAGAACACAAAGCTGGACGATTACAGGCTGTTGGCCTGATCCAGCAGACTCTCCTTATGTTCTCAAGGAGTACTATTTCATTGTTTCAACCCTACCAGTGGCAGAGCTTCATGCTCCAGCACCGGGGGGGGGGGCAGAGAGCAGGTGGGGGCAGGGCTGGTGCATGTTCTGGGGCCATGGCGCTCTGCCCACAGGGGCGTGGCATGCGTCCTGGGGGTGTGGCACCCAGTGTGGGCGGGGGAGCAGCCGCGATGGCACCCCACCGGGAACGCACTGCCGGGGGCGGTGCACTCCCCCCGCACTCCTCTTCCTCAGCCAGTGAACCCTACCTGTCCTTTCTCCAAGGAACCTGGAGCAACTGATGTTATGTTTCCAGTCCCAGGGTCTCCAAGCCAGTTCTGGGCTGGGCAGTTTAACGTTCGTAACAGAACCGCATTGTGTACCTCTAGAAACTGTATTCTCAACATGGATGGTTCTGCGGCCCAGATAAAGGTTACACATTTGTATATATGCCAGCAATTAGGGTGGAATCTACATGCATGTTAAAAACATTGTGAGGGGGGGGGGATCGTTTTGAAAAATGCATGGAATTTTCTGTAGCTCAGAGCTTCCACCTAGTGTCACAATTGTATATTGCACTTGACAACACAGTCAAAACGTTTTATTTGCAGCTGTATAGCTGCACTCCTGTTCATAGAGTCATAGAAGGGACACCCAGAGGCTCATCTGGTCCAACCCCCTGCAATGCAGGAATCTCAACACACAGCCCCTCATTCAATCTGAAACCATGCCAGCCTCTTTATCTTTGCAAGTGTGCTTGCAGTTTTATTGCTGCACAACTTTATCCTTTGCTCTCCTCTTACTAGCTTGGTTTATTCTTCACTGCACTCCCAACTCATCTTTCTTTCTCTTTCTTTCTTTCTTTCTTTCTTTCTTTCTTTCTTTCTTTCTTTCTTTCTTTCTTTCTTTTCTTTTCTTTTCTTTTCTTTTCTTTTCTTTTCTTTTCTCTCTCCCTCTTCCCACTGGTGGAGGAAGAGGGGGTCAGGGGGAGCATTCCACCCCCGGCACCACGATCCCAGTGGGGTGCCATTGCAGCTTCCCCCCCTGCTGGGCGCCACACCCCCGCAGGCGGTGCATTATGCCCCAGGATGCATGCCAGCCATGCCCACGTCTGCTCTCCGCCTCCGGTGCCAGAGCATGAAGCTCCACCACTGCTTCTTCCACCTTCCTTCTGCCTGTCCGTCTGATAAAACAGACACTTTCCTACAAGCTCCCAACACATGATGTACCTGCTAGCCCCAAAGTCACCGCAGCAACTTTTTGCATTCTGCCTCCTCTAAGCATGACATGTGGCTTAAATTGCACCTTAGAAGATTTCTACCTTTATCTGATAGGGCTTTAAGATTTCACAATTAGCAGGGGTTTAAGAGATGATTTTGTGCCATGTAATACAATCACTCCATATCCTTCTGTGAAGACAGGAAGTCCCTGGGCACCTACACTCTGTACAGTAAGGACGTCAAAAATATTTCAGCATGATTTGGTGCCATTGTGAGATCCGCTTTCATCTCTTCCGGTCTCAGCAGATTTTAAAACAACAATGTCACAACAACCTCATTTGAGCTGTAAGTGTAAAAAGCTCTCTTTTTGCCTAATGCGAAGATTACGGAATAACTCCCTTCCCCACCTTCTTGACCAAAAGAGGAGGAAGTGTTATTGGCTATATTTTATTATCCCGCCACCATTGTTCCCCTGGATTTATTCTACGGATGCATTAGATAGGACAGAGAGTGACCGCTTAAATCTGTCAATTAATTCACAGCTTAAAATTAACACTCATGAAAATAGGGCCTTAAATTTTGTTCTGTTGAGCTGTCTCCAGTGGGCCAGTGGGCCAGTGCTAGCCAGAAAAGGATAATAGGGACTGTAATGGTGCTGATTGTTTCATCGCGAGTAAGGCGCTCCACTCTGCAGCTGGTTTTTACAGAGTTTTATTATATACATATAATAATATAATAATATACATATAATATTATTATATGTATATTATATGTATATTATTATATACATATAATATATATATTAGGGACCCAGGTGGCGCTGTGGGCTAAACCACTGAGCCTAGGGCTTGCTGATCAGAAGGTCGGCGGTTCGAATCCCTGTGACGGGGTGAGCTCCCGTTGCTCGGTCCCAGCTCCTGCCAACCTAGCAGTTCGAAAGCACATCAAAATGCAAGTAGATAAATAGGAACCGCTATAGCGGGAAGGTAAACGGTGTTTCCATGTGCTGCTCTGGTTTGCCAGAAGCAGCTTTGTCAGGCTGGCCACATGACCTGGAAGCTATACGCCGGCTCCCTCGGCCAATAATGCGAGATGAGCGCGCAACCCCAGAGTCGGTCACGACTGGACCTAATGGTCAGGGGTCCCTTTACCTTTACCTTTATTATATACATATGTACAATGCAGAGGATCACAAAGCATGACTGCTCTATTCCGAATCAGAATCCGGAAGCTCCGTCTGTCATGACTTTCGCCAACAGAACACCCTTGGCGTCCTGAATCGCCTCCTCTCCTCACGACACTTCCCCCCCTGTGCTGTTGGGGGGCTGGGGCTGGTGGAGCGCTTTCTCCCCTAGAACTGCTGAGCTTGGGAGCCAGTGTTGTCTCCTCTGGAGCCTCCCCTTCTTGAGGGCTCTGGTCTGACCCTTCAAACCTTCCCTCTGGGAACCTCCCCCTCTCAGCATCCCCAAGGCTCTGCCCCGCTTCCTGAGCGTCAGCACCACCTTCCACGGACTGACGGTTCCGCAGTGCTAGCATCCCGGGCTCCGTCTGCATCAAAGAGCCCTGGTCCCAACTTCCTGGATTCTCTGCTGACCCCTGACAGGGACCGTGAGGGTCATCTAGTCCAACCCCCTGCAATACAAGAATCTTTCATCCAGCGTGGGACTCCAATTCCTGACCCTGAGATTAAGAGTCAATTCAGTCCAATTTTCACTTGAAAGGGCAGGTTTTTGCTCCAGGAGAGAGAGAGGGGGAGTGCTCAGAGATGGAATTTTAAATCACAGCCCAGGAAAAGAAAAGTGTGCGTAAGAAGACCTAATCTGTGGAAAACAAGGCTATCAATGCCATTAGCTCTTGAGTACAATGTGTCAAGGTGGTCATCAGGGGTCAGGTAAAAAATGCATTGCGGTTGACTTTAGAAGTTGGCTGCGTTAAATCAACTACTGAGACCTGCAGGTATAGGGCAATGCACAAATTTAGACAATATCAATAATATCCTGCTTTAAATCATTCCGTTTACCACTTGCAATATTTTACAGGTCTCCTGCAAAACCCCTTCCCAGCTCTTCTTGGAACCTGAGACTTTGCATATGCAAACCAGATGTTCTACCAAGAAGCTCCTGAGCTCCTGTGTGTGTCTCCCAACATGAAGCCGAATTATCATAGCCCCTTGCTATGGCCAACACTTTAAGAATCCTTTCAGAACCACTCAGGTGCACATTCCTGCCTTCTTCCCTCACCCCCACAATGCTTCGCTTTACTCCATGGCAGAGGCAGGTCCATGGTCCCGCCAGCATCAAGCAACAGCCACAATCCACAACACGCAATGGCCACAGCCAATCCACAAACGGAGTCACACAGCCCAAGGGCACAGATTCTGCAGCGTCCATCTTTTGCACCCATCACACGCCAGAGGTCTGCGTCTCGTGCTGCCAAGTGCACACGAAGCTTCCACATCTGTGCATGGAAGTGCGTTGCAGTTCCTGTGGCTCATCATCTCCGCGGCCCATGAGTGCAGAGCCCATTGTTTCCGAGGTGCTTTTGAACTTGTGCAATATTGATGATAACATCACAGGCAGCGCATGGTGCAACAGAGGCGATAGCGATCTCTGGTTCTCGGCGTGCTTTGCTTGTGTCATGGAAACTTGGCTGCAGCTGTTGGCTTTGTCTGTGTACTCAGAGAGTAAGAACAGGCAGTATGGTGAGGAAAAGGGATTTGCTCTGTGTAATCTGCAAGAAGCAGGAATATGTAGGCCAGTACTGATGGGAGTTTACCACTGTAGTTCAAAGCAGGAGGGACGTAAAGCAGGAGGTTGTTGGGGGGGGGTTCATGGGGGAACAAATTGGAGAAGATTATGTCTAGCACACCTCCAGTCTTGAGAAAGCCAGGAGAGGGAGGCCATGATCTGGTGCAATTCCCCTACATTTTGTTGTTCTGAGAAAAAATGAGAAACTGATCTCTCACCAAGCCACATCTCCCTTTTCTTTTCTTTTCTTTCTTTTCTTTTTTCTTTTGCATTGGTGCAGCAACAATGAGCCAGTTTTGAAAGTGGTTTAAATTTCCTGACATATTCTGTGAGTGGGTCTTTGCCTCTGCTTTGTCAATATCTCGTGCGAGAAGAAAGGGGAGAAGAGAGAAAGGGCAGCAGAAGAAAATGGGAAGGAACTGGAAGAGTAGGGTAGCAAAGTCCAGTTAAGGCCTTGATTGTCTCTAACACATCCAGAAAATCTTGCCTAATGGAGGTCTCAGGAGCGTCCCTCCTGCTTTGAACTACAGTGGTACCTTGGTTTTTGAACGTAATCCATTCCGGAAGACCGGTCGACTTCTGCAACGTTCGAAAACCAAAGCATTCACTTCCGGAAGCATTTACTTATGGAAAACTCAATACGGAAGCCGCGTGGCATGTTCGACTTCTGAAAAGCATTCAAAAACCAAAACGTTTGACTTCCGAGACGTTTGAAAACCAAGGTACCACTGTACAGTGGAACCTTGGTTTATGAACACCTCGGTTTACAAATTTTCGGTTTACAAACGCCGCGGACCCATCTGGAATGGATTAATTCACATTCCATTACTTTCGATGGGAAAGTTCGCTTCAGTTTATGAACGTTTCAGTTTATGAACAGACTTCCGGAACCAATTACACCCATGCTTCGGGTTAAGTACGCTTCAGGTTGAGTACTCCGCGGACCCGTCTGGGACGGATTAATCCACTTTCCATTACTTTCAATGGGCAAGTTCACTTCAGTTTTTGAACGCTTCAGTTTATGAACAGACTTCCAGAACCAATTGTGTTCATAAACCGAGGTACCACTGTATATTAATAAGCCGCCTCAAATGATTGGAGAACCAGAGTAGAAACATCCTAATAAACAAGATTTTGGATGTTGTCCTTGTCAAACTGAAAACCATCCTTATAATTCCAAAACAGTATTGCTGGAAGTCCACCAGCCAAAGGAATACAGTGGTACCTCTACTTACGAATTTAATGCGTTCTGAACGCACATTTGTAAGTCGGAAAAAATTGTAAGTTGAATCCCATAGGAATGCATTGGGAGAAAAAATCGTAAGTCGAAGCAACCCTATCTAAAAATTCGTAAGTAGAAAAAATCCTATCTAAACCGCATCCAAGATGGCGGACAGAGCTCCATTCGTAAGTAGAAACATTCGTAAGTAGAGTTATTCGTAAGTAGAGGTACCACTGTACGACTGAAGCAAATGCTCTGATTAGGTAATGAAGCTCAGTCCAGATAAGACTGAGACACTGTTAGTAGGAGGTTTCCTTGATGGAATGGATGGGAGGCTGCCTGCTCTTGAGGGCGTTACATGCCCTTGGAAGGAGCAGGTATCAGCTTGGACCCATTGCTAGGGCTTGAGGTTGGGGGGGGGGCCTCAGTGGTCCTGAGTGCCTTCCATCAGTTTGGGCCGGTGGCCCAGCTATGCCCCTATCCGGATAGTCCAAGTGTCCCGATTTTCCAGGGAAGCCGTCCCAGTTTCTGATTTGATCCTGGCATGTCCCAGTTTTCCTTTTTCCTCCCCTCCATGTCTCGGAGAACAATGAAAAGTCAGGGGTGCAAGAACAGAGTCCTGTTAATACAGAAAATAAAATCCCTGCACCAAATGAAGGACACGGTGAAACTAGCATACAAAGCCCTTCCTCTAATTTTGAAGGAAAAGGTCACCAATCCACGTTAAATTCTTTAATTGCAATGCTTCAGCAGCCAGCCATTTCTGAGGAAACGCAGGGAATGTCGATTCCTTTATTGTAAAGGGAGCCTCACACTGTCTACTTGGAAGTCAGTCCCACTGTATTCCATGGAGCTTACTCCCAGGTAACTGAGTAAAGATTGGGCAGCCTTACACTGCCATCCTAAGCGTCTGAAGAAGTGTGCATGCACACGAAAGCTTATACCAATGACAAACTTAGTTGATCTCTAAGGTGCTATTGGAAAGAATTCTTTTATTTTGTTTCGACTACGGCAGACCAACGCGGCTACCTACCTGTAACTAATCCTAAGCATGTTTACTCAGAAGTAAGTCCCACTGAGTTCAATAGGATTTACTCTCTGTTCCTGATCATTCTCACAGATTCCGTTGTTGTGGTTGTTAAGGATAAGAATAAGCGCTGAAATCTTATTTCTTTCCAGAAGTTGTTGCCTACGATCCGAGGTAGGTGAGGTGGCGACAGGTGCAGGTGTGGATATTAGGTCTATGTGTGCAGCAAGATTGAATGTGGGAGAATGTCCCCTTTTTTATCGGAGAAATGTTGGCGGGGATGAGATAGAGATAGCCAAACTTCTGTTGCCTATGCTCTTATACCTCTGAAGGTATAAGATTGCCTCTGGAAGTTCCAGCTAGTGCAGAATTCAGCGGCCAGATTGCTCAGCAGGGCAAGACAGGGTTTTGATCATATTATACTGATCCTGGCCTGATCCTGGTTTTGACCTTTTTTTGAGGGAAGGGCAAAGTTGTTGAACGTTTTTTTTTTTTTTTTGCTAAATCACATAGAATTTTGAGCTATTTTTATGGAAAGTCGGCAAACAACACTGGGTTACTTTGCATCCGGATTTCCCCAGAAATTTTACCAGAAATGGATCTACCAACGGCCTTTTAAACTGGGGGGGGGGGGAGATTGCTTTCTTTTTTACTTCGCTAGGCATTTTTGTGTTGTATACAGTGGTACCTTGCAAGACGAATGCCCTGCAAGACTAATTTTTCATGTCTTGCAATCTGATGGTGACTCGCAAGATGAATTCGTTTTGTGAAAAATCCGTCTTGCGAATCGCGCTTTCCCATAGGAATGCATCGAAATTTAATTAATGCGTTCCTATGGACAAAAAAAAGAAATTTCAATGCATTCCTATGGGAAAGCGCGATTCGCAAGATGAATTTTTCGCAAAACGAATTGACTCACGGAACGAATTAAATTCGTCTGGCGAGGCACCACTGTATTGCAAACCGTCCTGTGATCCTCAAATGGAGGCCAGGACAGAAATTTAATACATAATAATAAACATAGGTACACATTTAGTAGACCCGGCTTCAAAGATTATTGCTGGCATTTGAAGTCCATTCAAAATGAAGTGCATTTTCCATGGCACCAGCTTAATATTTGACTTAAACCTTCAGCCCACTAAGCGACACAATTGAAGGCATTGGAGAACAATGTAAATCACATCACGTTACATATGGCCTGCATCAAGGGACATTTAGATCCCCTGCAAAAGTCTTTACAATGGAGCCAGGAGGAGCCTTCCCGGCTGATGTTTATCACTGCATCAGTCCAGTTGTGGCCGCTATATAAAGCTCTCAGAGCAAATTGCTTTCTCCAGCCTGGGAAGGTTGGGAAGTTCAGGTGTGACCAGTAAGGACGAAGGTAAGGAAAGTTGCAGGTGGTAGAGGGTTGAATTGGCCGATGAGTGGGGGGATGGGGCAAAGGGTTGGTTGGAAAGCCCTACTCTAGACATCAGCATTAATTGCAAGATGCTGCGACTACTGTGCGAAGGCTTTGAAGGGGAGTGGGGTGAGAGTGTCGCAGAATAGAACAAAAAGAATCATTTGAGTCCCATGCATGCATTAAACTGCACTGTGTGGTTTAGGCCACTTGTTGGCACATTCCCCCCCCCCAGCTATTCAATGGGACCACAAGCCTGGAGACCCAGAGAGATTTGAGAGGTCTTTTCACTTAAGGTTTTGCTTGCAATGAAGGCTGTCAGTTTTTGGAAGGATCAAACCAATGACATGAATACATGCAGAGAACTTTACATGCTAACAACCAGGGCGATAGCAATAGAGAAGCAGGCAGGGCCCTTTCCTTGTAGAGATGTTTCACAGCGGAGTGTGGCCCTCGTATTTCCCCAGAAATGTGCAATTCAAGGTGAATGTGGAAATGGCAGCCTAAACAAAGGATTTGAGGAATGTTGGGGGAAGCTATTCGATCAAGCAGCTGTCAAAAATGACTTTGTGGGACTTTTCTTGCACATGCACACAAAGGAAAGAAATAGAGAGTGCAAAAGAAAATGAGGCTTGTGCAGGAGATCTTCCTGATGAATGATGTTCTTGAACTCCATAAGACATTATGACCTTTACCGTGGACATGTAAAAGGGTAAAAGAGTATTGGGAAATAATCTATAATAAATAAAGAACCAGAGTCCTTTCTGTTGGGGATATTTCAGACCAAAATTCCCAGGTGTCAAAAAAGGTTATTTATGTATGCTACAACTGTGGCCCGTGTTTCGTTAGCCCCAAAATAATAATAATAATAATAAATTTTTATTTATACCCCGCCCTCCCCAGTCAAAAACCGGGCTCAGGGCGGCTGACACCAACAGAATTACAATAAAACATAAAAACAATTAATTAAAATACAGATTAAAATGGAAAACGAGCGAGGTCCCAACTAAAGAAGAATGGCAACTTAAACTGATGGAATATGCACAACTCGCAGACTTAACATATAGAATAAGAGAACAAGAAGAGCATGCATTTAAAGAAGATTGGAAGACATTTATTGAATATTGGCTCCCAGTACGTTTCCGAGCACAATTCAAAGTGTTGGTGTTGACCTTTAAAGCCCTAAACGGCCTCGGTCCGGTATACCTGAAGGAGCGTCTCCACCTCCATCGTTCTGCCCGGACACTGAGGTCCAGCTCCGAGGGCCTTTTGGCGGTTCCCTCACTGTGAGAAGCCAAGTTACAGGGAACCAGGCAGAGGGCCTTCTCGGTAGTGGCACCTACCCTGTGGAATGCCCTCCCACTAGAGGTCAAAGAGAACAACAACTACCAGACCTTTAGAAGGCATCTCAAGGCAGCCCTGTTTAGGGAAGCTTTTAATGTTTAATGGATTTCTGTATTTTAATGTTTGATGGATTTCTGTATTTTAGAATTTCTGTTTTGTTGGAAGCCGCCCAGAGTGGCTGGGGGAACCCGGCCAGATGGGCGGGGTATAAATAATAAATTATTATTATTATTATTATTATTATTATTATTATTATTATTATTATTATATATGGGAAATAATTGTGTGCAGCTGACAATGCTGGCAGCATTATGATAAATTCAACAGTGTAAATAAGTTTGATGGATGCAATAATGGAGTACTGATCAGTATAGCTTTTGTAAAATATGCAGGGATTTGTGATATGTAAAGTGAACCATGGAAAGAGAAGAAGGGAAATCACTGATATCTTAAGGATGTAAAATGAGAATTTTAAATTGTAAAACAGAAAATTTAATAAAAATTATATATATCTATATATAAAAAAAGATTATGACCTTTACCGACATTTGATCTCTTTCCCCGCTTGAGTAAGTGGCAGGAGGTGTCCTTTTCAGATATTTAAAAGCGCTAAAAAGGATGTAAATGAGAAAAGCATTTTCCAACTTTAACCTACTCATTAGAATATGTATAGAGAATCATCTCTCCGTTGTATCAGGAATTCTGCAAAATCCTGGGGATCTCCCCGCTTACAAATCTGTGTGGCCGATGAGCCCAGTCTTTGCACAAATCAAGTCTCCAGTGACTAGGAGAACGGGATTTGGCCCATTTATCAGCCCCAGTGATCTCTCTCAGGAGCTTTTTTCCGGATTTCTGCTTCCTTGCACAGTAGGGATGATGACCTGACCCAACTTTCCCAGCAGGTCTCCAGTTTCGAAGATGTGGATTTTCTTGGGACTGCTTGTCCTCTGCAGCCTGGTCGGCCCCTTGCAAGGAGGCCCCAAAGGACCTTCACATGGGATCGTGTCCATCATCAGTTCGGGCATGGCTCACAAATGTAAGAATGCTTCGTGACTCTTGTTTGCACTGGTTAGTAAGGAGACAGGCGCGAGTAGCTCCCCTTTCTGCTTGCTCCGAATCACATCCGTTGAAAACTGTACCACCTAAGCTTGTGAAAGAAACTTTTTATTGATTTCCATGGATGTTTTCAGGAAGGGGGTGATTTCCTGCCTGTTGCCGACACCTGCTTATTTCTTTCCTTGGCAAAGAGTTTGACAGAGCGGCAGTCAGAAAGACTTAGGGGTTAAAGCCAAGAGCTCTGTGGGAGCTAGGAAAAGGGGCTTGGGAGAAGAAAAAGAGGCAGGCATGTTCTGGGAAGTTTCATTCAGGGATAAGCGTCAACCACAAGGGTGAATTCACGCAGCAGAGACCTTCAAGGCAGCTAAAGGATGCTTCAGGGAGCTGAGTTTGGTTGAACTGGAGAAAGAAGGGTCCCGGGGGGGGGGGGAGGATAGCTTGAGTTACAAGAACAGAGGGGTTGGCATGGCAACGTTTTGAAGGTCAAGGTGGAGAAATTTGTGCTGGGTGTGGCAGTGGGCAGGAAAGCAATCTAGGGATGTAAGGAAGACCATCACAGTTGTTTCGAAGAGCAGGTTTGTGAACAGAGAAGACTGAGCTGAGCTGTGATGTTCAGGTGGGGGAGCCCTGAGTTGACCTTGGCTTACAGCCCCGCTTGCATCTTGCTCTCACTACTATTCTTGACTGCTGCCAAAAGAGGCATCTACATGCTTTACGAGTGCAAAAGCCAATTTCGCAAACATTGCAATATAAAGCTCCCTAATTCAAGTACAGTGGTACCTCTACTTATGAATTTAATGTGTTCCGAACTCACATTCGTAAGTTGAAAAAAATTGTAAGTCGAATCCCATAGGAATGCATTGGGAGAAAAAATTCGTAAGTAGAAAAAATCCTATCTAAACAGCATCCAAGATGGCGGACGGAGCTCCATTCGTAAGTAGAAACGTTCGTAAGTCGAGTCATTCGTAAGTAGAGGTACCACTGTAGTATGCAATGAAACAAAACCACTAAAATGTTAAGCGGCAATCATCCCTAATTAAAAAATATGCCCCCAAAAAACCCATCTTTTGAAAAATAACATAGCAAGTAAAAAAAAAAAAGTCAAGAGAGGTGTGTCACCACCTGCCTTTGGGAACCCCAGAATCTTTGGGGTGAAATTAAGCCATGTTAGAATTTCTACATTTTTTTTGCAGCTGCCTTAGCATGTCATCTGCCTAACCAGCTAAGGTTGCAATCCTAGATACATTTATTGTTGAGCAGACATGGAAAGGAATGGGCTGAGAGACTGTGCCCGGTGGACGTGCCCTTCACGTATCTTCTCCTCTGCTCCAAAGTTCACCACCCCAATCCTTCCATCACGTCATCTGCAGAGCCCTGAGCAAGATTTCTTGGACCAGTTTCCAGCATAACATTTCCTGAAAGTCATTGCAATAAGGCTGAATGGCTCGTTGAACATTTACTTTGATTCACCTGAGAGCCCTGCCTTTGTGAGAGAAAACTGGTAGAGAAATATAATATGATATATAATATAATATAATATAATAATATAATATAATATAATATAATATAATATAATATAATATAATAATATAAATGATGTTGTTGTTGTTTAGTCGTTTAGTCATGTCCAACTCTTTGTGACCCCATGGACCATAGCACGCCAGGCACTCCTGTCTTGCACTGCCTCCCGCAGTTTGGTCAAATTCATGTTCGTAGCTTCGAGAACACTGTCCAACCATCTCGTCCTCTGTCGTCCCCTTCTCCTTGTGCCCTCCATCTTTCCCAACATCAGGGTCTTTTCCAGGGAGTCTTCTCTTCTCATGAGGTGGCCAAAGTATTGGAGCCTCAGCTTCACGATCTTTTCCTTCCAGTGAGCACCCAGGGCTGATTTCCTTCAGAATGGATAGGTTTGATCTTCTTGCAGTCCATGGGACTCTCAAGAGTCTCCTCCAGCACCATAATTCAAAAGCATCAATTATTCGGTGATCAGCCTTCTTTATGGTCCAGCTCTCACTTCCATACATCACTACTGGGAAAACCATAGCTTTAACTATATGGACCTTTGTCGGCAAGGTGATGTCTCTGCTTTTTAAGATGCTGTCTAGGTTTGTCATTGCTTTTCTCCCAAGAAGCAGGCGTCTTTTAATTTTGTGGCTGCTGTCACCATCTGCAGTGATAATGGAACCCAAGAAAGTAAAATCTCTCACTGCCTCCATTTCTTCCCCTTCTATTTGCCAGGAGGTGATGGGACCAGTGGCCATGATCTTAGTGGGTTTTTTTATGTTGAGCTATATAATAATATTATATTGTTTTATAATATAATTTAATAATATAATAATAATCAGTGTTCAGTAAACACTGAAAATGTTGTTTTTTAAAGAAAAATAGTTAATGGGGGGGTGAAGCTGCATGGTATGTAATAACAGACAACCCATGCCAAGCAAATCATTTCCCACCCGCAAGATCCTGTGCCGTGAGTCGTTTCCTGTGTGTTTCAGATGTCTCCTCCGTCTTCCTTCGGGAGGAGCTTCTCCAGATCCACCTCTTGGGCATTCAATTCCCAGATGTCTCTCACAAAGATCAGCACCCGGAAAACTGGATTAAGGAGTAAGTAAATGACGAGGCATTTGCAACACCATATTTCATTTTTAAAAAAAAAAATATTTTTTTTTAATTTTACAGATTACAAAAAAGATATATATAAGAAAAACGCTTACATAGACAGATTTCCCACTTTCTTTCCACCCCCCTCCCATGGGCCCTCCCCTGCCACAGGAGAATCCCATGCAGGCGGGCAGTTGAAGATGGTCCATTTTATAGTTGAGTTTATGTCCCCCCCCTCCCCCAGAGTCCCCTCCTGCCACCAGAGAGCTCCAGGGGCAGAGAGCAGGGAGACAACCACCCAGCTATCCAGAAAGAAAAAATCTATACTAAAAAAAAGAAAAAAATTCAGAAAAAATAAAAAAAAAGAAAAAAGACAAAAGACAATAATAAAAACAATCTTTTTGAAATTTACATTAATATGCAACGCCATATTTCAGAGTGGAAAGGGAATCAAGGAAAAGAGCCGGACCCAAAGGAGGCCTTGTGCTGGTTCCAAGGGGGCCTTTATCTCATTTTCTGGCACAGCAGGGAACATGCTGTGATTTTTGATATCATTCAATGTAGCTCTTGGCTGGCTTTGCTCTGGGCTCACCAGGAATGCACCTGGATTTCTTTCTTTCTTTTACCAACTGACTGCTTTATCTTCTTGGGCCTTTGTTAGCCCAAACCCAAAGCTAGAAGAGGTGCAAAGAGAACATGTCAGGCAAATAAAAACAAACTTTGATGCCCAAAGGAGCCAAGTCCCCCCCTTCCCCCCCTCCAAAAAAAACCAAGATCAAGGTTGTCAGGGGTCACTTGGCACAATGCAATTGATAGGATAGAATTTATCCCCAAGAGACCTCTCGGCTAAGGGGGCAAAGTTCACACGTCCCTCTTTAAGTTGCATGAATCTTTTGAGAAATGTGAATATTGCAGGTGCTGGGACAACCTGCGCCCACTTGGGACCATGCAGGGCATGGAGAGGGACTTTAAAACTCCCCGCCACTCACTGCTGCCTTGGTTCTTCATTTTCTTCTCTGAAGGATACCAGCGTAATTTTACATTATAGTAAATCCTGTAAGAAAGGTTTAAACGACAAGCATGGAAATTGCAGGCTGATGCGGAAATGTGGTGAAATTAACTTAAGATTCGGGGGGGGGGGGATTTGGGTGAATATAAAGTTGACCAATTCAGGCATCCCTACCCCCTAGTTTTGATGCTATAGGAGATGGATTTTATCATTTTCTGTCTGAAATTTATAAATTTCCCCTTTCCTTTAATCACATGAGTTCAGTATAGTTGCGCCCAAGTGCTGCAAGGCTTGCATGCTCAATGTCAAACCTTTATTGCCATATCAACAAAATCCCAGCCCATGCCACTCAGCGTTTTCAGCTGTTATGTTCACCCTGGACCACTCAGAAGAACGTCATCTGCATCTGGCCAAAGGGGGCCATCCAACCAGATGCCCATTGTGGGGAAACCTACAAGCAGGACCTGAGCACAAGAACAACTCTCCCTTCCTGCGGTTTCCAGCAAGTGGTACTCAGAATCAGTGCTGCCTCCGACTGTGGAAGTCCAATACAATGCAAGCAGCACGCAAGGGCACAAGATTCAATCAAGTTTCAATTGAGTATTATTAGTACAAAAAGAAAACAATAAGAGAACCATATACAAACGCTGACACAGAAGCCAAAACCAAACGTCAAGCAGATTGTTGTTGTTGTTGTTTAGTCGTTTAGTCGTGTCCGACTCTTCGTGACCCCATGGACCAAAGCACGCCAGGCACTCCTGTCTTGCACTGCCTCCCGCAGTTTGGTCAAACTCATGTTCGTAGCTTCGAGAACACGTCAAGCAGATAGCATATACAAATAAATACCGAAAGGCTAACCAGTCTTTATGGTCTTTGAGGCTATGTAGCGGTCAGCAAAGTGGCAGCAGGTCGAACGAAGTGTCAACGATAAACAGGCTGCCGGCGTTTTTCGCCTGTTTTGCCCATACGACGGGCTTCTTCAGTAGTTTCTCCTTCTGCTTTCAGTTATGTTTAATGCATTCAAATTCGTATGAAACCACTTATCTTGGCTTAGGCCACAATGCTCAAGTTCTTATTTCAAAAGGTTCTCTCATGCGGCTTTGATACATTTACATATTCAATTTCTTATATTCAGAGTTTTCTTAGTTTGAGCATGTATTGACTAAGCCAATACATGCTCAAACTAAGAGCAATACATGCTCAAACTGAAAGCAGAAGGAGAAACTACTGAAGAAGCCCGTCATCTGGGCGAAACAGGCGAAAAACGCCAGCAGCCTGTTTATCATTGACACTTCGTTCGAACCTGCTGCCACTTTGCTGACTGCTACATAGCCTCAAAGACCATAAAGACTGGTTTGCCTTTCGGTATTTATTTGTATATGCTATCTGCTTGATGTTTGGTTTTGGCTTCTGTGTCAGCGTTTGTATATGGTTCTCTTTTTGTTTTCTTTTTGTACTAATAATACTTGATTGAATCTTGATTGAATCTTGTGCCCTTGCGTGCTGCTTGTATTTTATTGGCCTCCGACTGTGGAGGCAGAGCTGAGTCATCCTGGTTAGAAGCCATCCCTTGCAGGGGTACAACTACTGCCAGTGCCCTCCGTCAAGAGTTTGGGTGTAATCTTCGACGCCTCCCTTTCTATGGAGGCGCAGGGTGCAGCTATAACAAAGGCGCCATTTTTCCATCTCCGCCAAGCTAAGCAATTGGTCCCTTAACTCTCTCGCCCCAACCTCGCCACTGTGATCCATGTGACAGTCACCTCCAGGCTTGATTGTTGTAACTCACTCTACATGGGGCTGCCCTTGAAACAGACCCAGAAACCTCAGCAGGTGCAGAATGCCGCAGCGAGACTCCTTATGGGGTCTTCGCCGCGGGATCACATTCACCCAGTACTATACCAGCTGCACTGGCTCCCGGTGGAGTACAGGATCAGGTTTAAGGTGCTGGTTTTAACCTTTAAAGCCATAGAAGGCCTAGGACCCTTGTACCTACGGGACCGCCTCTCCTGGTATGCCCCGCGGAGGACCCTACGGTCTGCTAATAACAACACCCTGAAGATCCCAGGCCCCAGGGAGGTGAGACTGGCCTCAACCAGAGCCAGGGCCTTTTCGGCCATGGCCCCTGGCCTGGTGGAACGCTCTCTCACAAGACACCAGGGCCCTGCGAGATTTGACATCTTTCCGCAGGGCCTGCAAGACGGAGCTGTTCCACCAGGCCTTTGGTCTGGGTTCAGTCTGACTCATTTTCTCTTTGTATAAGAACAAGCACAAAGGAGGTTTCCCAGCCCGCTCAAAGGTCCTTATAATGTCAGTGGAAACAGTTGGTCCTGGCCAGTATTAACCGCTTTCCATTTAACCCCTTCATGGATCAATGCCTTGTCGTGGCGAAGGGGCTTGAATAACTCGGAGAAGCTATGAGCTATGCCATGCAGGGCCACCCAAGATGGACAGGTCATAGTGGAGAGTTTTGACTAAACGTGATCCACCTGGAGAAGGAACTGGCAAGCCACTCCAGTATCCCTGCCAAGAAAACTCCATGGACAAAGACAACAGGCATATAAAAGTTATGACGCTGGAAGATGAGCCCCTCAGGTCGGAAGGCGTCCAACATGCTACTGAGGAAGAGCGGAGGACAAGTACAAGTAGATTCAGAGCTGATGAAGCGGCTGGGCCAAAGCTGAAAGGACGCTCAGTTGCGGATATGCCTGGAAGCGAAAGGAAAGTCCGATGCTGTAAAGAAAAATATTGCATAGGAACCTGGAATGTAAGAACCATGGATGGAGGTAAGCTGGATGTGGTCAAAAATGAGATGACAAGAATAAATATCGACATCCTGGGCATCAGTGAACTAAAATGGAAGGGAATGGGCGAATTCCGTTCGGGTGACTATCATATCTACTACTGTGGGCAAGAATCCTGTAGAAGAAATGGAGTGGCCCTCATAGTCAACAAAAGAGTGGCAAAAGCTGTAATGGGATGCAATCTCAAAAATGACAGAATGATCTCGATACGAATCCAAGGCAGACCTTTTAACATCACAGTAATCCAAGTTTATGCACCAACTACCGGTGCTGAAGAAAGTGAAATTGACCAATTCTATGAAGACCTACAACACCTTCTAGAAATGACACCAAAGAAGGATGTTCTTCTCATTACAGGGGATTGGAATGCTAAAGTAGGGAATCAAGAGATAAAAGGAATAACTGGCAAGTTTGGCCTTGGAGTTCAAAATGAAGCAGGGCAAAGGCTAATAGAGTTCTGTCAAGAGAACAAGCTGGTCATCACAAACACTCTCTTCCAACAACACAAGAGACGACTCTACACATGGATATCACCAAATGGGCAGCATCAAAATCAGATTGATTATATTCTCTGCAGCCAAAGATGGAGAAGCTCTATACAGTCAGCAAAAACAAGACCTGGAGCTGACTGTAACTCAGATCATCAGCTTCTTATAGCAAAATTCCAGCTTAAACTGAAGAAAGTAGGAAAAACCACTGGGCCAGTAAGATACAATCTGAATCAAATCCCTTATGAATACACAGTGGAAGTGAGGAACAGGTTTAAGGATTTAGATTTGGTGGACAGAGTGCCTGAAGAACTATGGATGGAGGCTCGTAACATTATACAGGAGGCAGCAACGAAAACCATCCCAAGGAAAAGGAAATGCAAGAAAGCAAAATGGCTGTCCAACGAGGCCTTACAAATAGCGGAGGAGAGGAGGCAAGCAAAATGCAAGGGAGATAGGGAAAGATACAGGAAACTGAATGCAGATTTCCAAAAAGCAGCAAGGAGAGACAAGAGGGTCTTCTTAAATGAGCAATGCAAAGAAAAAGAGGAAAACAATAGAATGGGGAAAACCAGAGATCTGTTCAAGAAAATTGGAGATATGAAAGGAACATTTCGTACAAAGATTACCATAATCAAGGACAAAAGTGGTAAGGACCTAACAGAAGCAGAAGACATCAAGAAGAGGTGGCAAGAATACACAGAGGAATTATACCAGAAAGATATGGAGGTCTCATACACCCCAGGTAGTGTGGTTGCTGACCTTGAGCCAGACATCTTGGAGAGTGAAGTCAAATGGGCCTTAGAAAGCACTGCTAATAACAAGGCCAGTGGAAATGATGATATTCCAGCTGAACTATTTAAAATTTTAAAAGATGATGCTGTTAAGGTGCTACACCCAATATGCCAGCAAGTTTGGAAAACTCAGCAATGGCCAGAGGATTGGAGAAGATCAGTCTACATCCCAATTCCAAAGAAGGGCAGTGCCAAAGAATGCTCCAACTACCGCACAATTGCGCTCATTTCACACGCTAGCAAGGTTATGCTCAAAATTCTACAAGGCAGGCTTAGGCAGTATGTGGACCGAGAACTCCCAGAAGTGCAAGCTGGATTTCGAAAGGGCAGAGGAACCAGAGACCAAATAGCAAACATGCGCTGGATTATGGAGAAAGCTAGAGAGTTCCAGAAAAACGTCTACTTCTGCTTCATTGACTATGCAAAAGCCTTTGACTGTGTCGACCACAGCAAACTATGGCAAGTTCTTAAAGAAATGGGAGTGCCTGATCACCTCATCTGTCTCCTGAGAAATCTCTATGTGGGACAAGAAGCTACAGTTAGAACTGGATATGGAACAACTGATTGGTTCAAAATTGGGAAAGGAGTACAACAAGGTTGTATATTGTCTCCCTGCTTATTTAACTTATATGCAGAATTCATCATGCGAAAGGCTGGACTAGATGAATCCCAAGCCGGAATTAAGATTGCCGGAAGAAATATCAACAACCTCAGATATGCAGATGACACAACCTTGATGGCAGAAAGCGAGGAGGAATTAAAGAACCTTTTAATGAGGGTGAAAGAGGAGAGCGCAAAATATGGTCTGAAGCTCAACATCAAAAAAACCAAGATCATGGCCAATAGAAAGAAGAAATGGCAAATAGAAGGGGAAGAAATGGAGGCAGTGAGAGATTTTACTTTCTTGGGCTCCTTGATCACTGCAGATGGTGACAGCAGTCACGAAATTAAAAGACGCCTGCTTCTTGGGAGAAAAGCAATGACAAACCTAGACAGCATCTTAAAAAGCAGAGACATCACCTTGCCGACAAAGGTCCGTATAGTTAAAGCTATGGTTTTCCCAGTAGTGATGTATGGAAGTGAGAGCTGGACCATAAAGAAGGCTGATCGCCGAAGAATTGATGCTTTTGAATTATGGTGCTGGAGGAGACTCTTGAGAGTCCCATGGACTGCTAGAAGATCAAACCTATCCATTCTTAAGGAAATCAGCCCTGAGTGCTCCCTGGAAGGACAGATCGTGAAGCTGAGGCTCCAATACTTTGGCCACCTCATGAGAAGAGAAGAATCCTTGGAAAAGACCCTGATGTTGGGAAAGATTGAGGGCACTAGGAGAAGGGGACGACAGAGGACAAGATGGTTGGACAGTGTTCTCGAAGCTACGAACATGAGTTTGACCAAGCTGCGGGAGGCAGTGGAAGACAGGAGTGCCTGGCGTGCTATGGTCCATGGGGTCACGAAGAGTCGGACACGACTAAACGACTAAACAACAACAACATTTAACCTGAGGACTGCCATTTGTTCAGTTTAATTTTAATTTATTCGAATTAATTTTGGGGTGCATTTTAATTGATTGATTGATTGTTTTTTAATCTATATTGTGTTATTAATATGGTGTTAGCTGCTCTGAGCCCAGCTCTGGCAAGGGAGGGCAGGATACAAATAAAATATTATCATCATCATCATCATCATAGCTCTCTCCTCCATGACTTTGTCTAACCCTCTTTTTAGTTTTAGTTAAACAAAAACCATCAAAGGACCACCTTCAGTGGGTTGTGGGTTGCCATTAAAAGGCCACTCGTTGTTCCCCCGTGACAAGACATGGACAGACTGCCACGATCTCTGAAGGAGGACTAATCTGACCTCAGAGCTTGGCACTGAGCCTACCCGAAATAAAGGATCTCTTTTACATCTTGTGTACACAGACGCCTCTCCCAATTCCAGGCTCTTGTTGATCTCAGATATCTTAAAGGGCAAGCGAGAGGTTGAAGTGAGCGTGAAAAGAATCCTCTGGAGCTCTCCCCCCTGTTTCTGCCCTTGGGTGTCATGGAGCAATATTGCAATCCATGCCACAGAGAGGGCGTTCGCTCAGATTCGGTTTGCCCTTATGCTTGGTGGTTTCTCAAAGGCGACTGGTTGGTCACAGGGAGAGCACGATGATGGACGGGATGAGCCATGGCCCTGATCCAGCCGATGTTCTTCTTGCGTTCTTAAGTTCAGTTTGTGGGAGGGGGTGAATGGCAAAGCTATCACCATCACTGAATAATAATGATGATAATAATAATAATAATAATAATGGGCTACATTGGCCGAGCCTTTTATGGGAGCTGGATCCTAACACCTGAAGGGCTCCAGGTTCCCCACCTCTGCTCGACCACGAGCCCCCAGCTGTAAAGTGGATTATCTCATGCTCTTGAATTTGAGAGAGCCCCCCCCCCACATCACCACCACCCCAGCATTAGTACACTCCCCCCCCCCCGGATATATAACCAGCCATGGCCAACTGAACGCCTGATTTTCAATCTTCAGGTTGCATGTCGTGAGGGTCCTCACTCCGTCTGTCACTCTGGAGCTGCACGAAAAGGGAGATTCCTTGCTGTGCATCAAGGCCAGATTTCATCTCAGTGGTAAATTGTGAGTTGCACCCGCTTTTCCCCTGCCCCCCGTGTGCTTTTCTCCTATTTCATTGCTACTGGGCGCCTTTGTTGGGGGGGGGGAGGTTGCTTCCCAAGTTAAGGCTTGGGAATATCTGTGGATATTCTAGGGAAGGGTCTGGAAGGAAATACTAGCGCAATTGATCACTTGCAGGGTTAAACATTTAGTTCCGTTGTTATTGTTGTTGTTGTTTGTTTGTTTGTTGTTTTAAAGTGTTCTGTCCAAGTGGCACTGCCAGTTCAGGTGGGGGCCCACAAGACTGTGACCCGGTAGCAAGCAGGCACATTATCAGCCATTGAGAAATGTGCCGTCCAGTGGGTACAGAAAGCCAGGCGAGAAGCCCCACTGGTCAGACCAAAGGCCCCTCGACCTTGACACCCTGGTTCCAACAGAGGCCCTTCAGGATGCTCACAAACAGGGCAGGAAAGTGTCAGTGTCACTGTCACAGAGGCCGGATGGGGCTACTTCAGAGTAACGACTCTACACCGCTCTGCATTTTATCTTTTTATTGGTGCTGCGTATTTACAGTGCTAAAGGCAGTGCTATTTACAGAGACACATCTTATCCGCTAGAATCAGAACCTCCGAGTGGCGTTTGGCGCGTTTTTCTCCAACATAATAACTTGGGGAGACCCATCCTCTTCCCCCTACGTTTTCGGCGCAATTCCGGAGTTGGGGGAACAGGTCTGCCCCCCTTGCTTTCCCCTTCCTGTCTCACATGGGGCGCTGGCTCCGCTACCCTGTCTGAGCCTCGGACCCCACTTCCTGCTTCCCCACTTGAGACGGAGCTCTCCCTGCTTTCCCCTGCGCTCGGGGATGGGCTGGAACTCAGGAGGGGAGGGACTTCGCGATATCCCCTGTCCCTCACAGTCACGGTCCGGTTGGCGGGCTGTTGAAGCCCTGGCTGAGGACGTCAGGACCAGAGGCAAGATGGTGGCGTAGAAGCAGGAGCAGGTGCAGGGTCAAGGAGCAAGGCAGAGGCGAAGGTCTGGGAGTCAAGGAGCAAGGCGTCGGCAAGGCAAGGGTCCAAGGGTCGAGGGTCAAGGCGTCGGCAAGGCAAGGGTCCAGGGAGCAAGGAGCAAGAGGCCAGAGGCAACCAGGCAGGGATAGTGTTGCTGTGGCCAAGAGCTGAAGGGAAATGCTGAGCTTTTATCCCTCCCAGCTCCTGCCACCAGGTGCAGTGAGGTATCAAGTGGCCTCACCTGGGTGGCCACTCCTTGCTTCTCCAGCACAAGCTGAGGCAGGTCCCAGTCCTGCAAAGCACTACAGGCCCCAGAGCCTGACTCCTGCCCATACTCCTGACAGTCAGCTCCTTCCTGGTGTTTGTTCGCAGCCACTACTGGCCTCCAGAGATCTGCTACTGCTACTGAACCCATAAGTCTGAGCAAAACTGGTTAACACCACTGGGTGGCAATGACTTGCCGGAGCTTAGCCCTTGGACTACATATGCTGAGGTTCAGCATAAGGCAGCTGCCATCTGATCATTTACAGTAGGAGCATAGGAAAGTGCCTTGTACCGAGTCAGGCCACAGGTCTACAGTATATAGGGCAGCATTGTCCACCATCACCTCTGCCAGCCACTGTGGACAATGCTCTACCTGTGAGCCTTGACCCGTCCCTCAAGCTTTGGACATAAGCCATAGAACCCCAAATACTGATGCTCTCTGCTGGAATAAAAACATAATGCTTTGCCCAGAAACACAGTGGTCTGGGTGGTGGTTAAGGAATGCAGTAGGGGAGGAATCTCACTGGGGTTCTGTTCAATGTCTTTTCGTCTCCTAGCTTTTTCGGCAAACACTTTGAGCGGGTTGACATCATCGTAGACGTGGACTTAAAAGCGGAAGTCAGGCTTGAGGACTATTTTGCGGGCGTCTTCCACATCAGAATGCAAGTGTGCAAAAGTGAATTCATAATCGCAAGGATCACCTGTCCTTCGCAGTAAGTGCTGACGCAATTCGCTCAACGGGCTCATTCCTACAGTTTCGTGTGCATGCCTTTGGCTGAGAGAGCTGCCAAAGTTGGCCCCAGAATCCTTTCAGGAAACCAGGTCCCCTCCCAGCCGCAGCACACACTCGGCTTCACTGCCAAAAGGTGGTGTTGTGGGACCATCGAAGGATGACCATTTGAAGAAGTTTTGAGACATCCTTTATTTTGTTTCATTGCTTGCTGCTTGTCATCCTGGGCTTCTTTAGGAGGAAGAGTAGGAGAGAAATGTAAAATATAACAACACAACACAACACAACACAACACAATACAATACAATACTACAATATCAACAACAATACTGAAAGCAAGTTTCCATTCCAAGCAATGCAAAAATCTCATTAGTGGCAGAAGAAGGACATTTGCTTCTCCTGGCAGCATGGCTAGAGATTAGGGCTGGGCAATATATTGATATATCATCCCAAATCAGTTTGAAATCCAAATTGTGATATCGGTTTCAAAAATTTTGACCTGGCAATATATCATGAATCATGATGTGTGTGTGCTATGCAAAAATTGCAATGGGGGGGAAACCGTG
This sequence comes from Zootoca vivipara, assembly GCF_965207765.1. Taxonomy (NCBI): domain Eukaryota; kingdom Metazoa; phylum Chordata; class Lepidosauria; order Squamata; family Lacertidae; genus Zootoca; species Zootoca vivipara. The sequence goes on along the minus strand of NC_142590.1, from coordinate 93,313,803 downwards.
AACCAGCCAATGCTCCTCTCAATTCCTTCAGCCCTTGGTAACTCAACTGGTTCAGGGTTAATTCTGCCTCATGCAGGGAGGCAATAAATCACAAGAGCAGGTGCCAGCAAAAAACACGATGTGGGGGAAACTGAGAACACAGCAGTATATCACGGAATTCTTAGAAAAGGAACAGAAACAGCTCATCTGTTGGGTTGGAGCTGCTATCCTAGTTTCTTGCTTACCAGTAGAGGAAAGGTGCCCACAAGCATCTGGTTGGCCATTGAGAGAGCCACTAACAGGATCCTGCACTAGGACTTTGGCTAGTGCAACAGGGCTTCCTCTCCCTCTCTTCACCCCCATCCCTACCCCCCTGCTGGCAATTGACGGGGTTGTTGGGAGAACCCCCAGAACTCACATGGGAGCAGGAGAGGGGAGGTGGTTCCATCAGGCGAGCAGAAATGCTTGCACTGAGCAGAGCCCTCTCCTTAGCTCTCCCATATGGCGCCACCAGCATGGTCCATGCTTAGGCATGGCTGGGAGATGCAACCCAACTTCTCCAGTTCTTGGGAGTGTCTTGCGCATCTGTAAGATAAGCTTTGCACTCAGAATGAGCTGATAACAAGCTGCTTCCATCCCGGACTCTTTCCTTCCCTCTTTTCTTACTTGCTTCTTCCTGCAGCTTGTTGGTGAAAAAAGTGAGGCCCATTGTAACGACCATCCTTACAGCATCATTCCACAAGACGGTGAGTTGCAGCTCCGTGGACTCGGCGTGTGTCGGCCATGAAAGAGGGTTAAATAAGTCTTGGGGATACCATAATACATATATCCGCAGATTACCAAGGTAGACATGATGCCCCTATAATCCTGTGAACTGTAGCACAGGTCCAAACTCACCATAAGGCATAAGCGCCAAGCCTAAATTCCAAGTTAAAATGGCCAGAGAGGGAGGACAGAACCATGGACAGAGCAATAGTGGGGTCCAGTGATCAATGCAAAGTGCATAAATTCTTACTCCTGGAGACATTTTGAAGAGAACCCAGAAGCAAACAAGCTCAAAGGTGAGAGACCAAGGCTTCACCTTTGTATTAAATCCCTTGCCTTGCATTTCAGCTGTGCAGAGTGGTGGAAATGGTCATCGGCGTGGGAAGGGTCGATTTTCTACACACTGCCAACGGTGAGTTACTTTGACTAGCTGCCAAAACGTCTCTCTCCTTCATTCTCCTTGCCTCCTTCTAGAAGAAAGAGTTTGTGTCTCTTTCTTCTAGAAAAGGAGCCACAAAAGGCTCCTGGGCCCTCAGAGCTTATGGGCAGCATAAACTTTCATTGACAGCAGCAGCAGTAGCAGTGCTTTATAAATGCATTGGTTAAATGCATACATTCAGCTACAAGGCCATGGTAGATAAACAGGCATAAAGGAAACACATATAATTTCACAAACTGCTCCCGGTGGCTCAGTGCCAAGAGGCAACACCAGTTCCTGCCCTGCCCACATATACTGTATTCTTTGCATGAGAGCAGAGAGGTCGTTCTTTCACCTTGGTTTATTAATAGGGTGAAAAAGTTTCCCAAGAGCATAAAAACACAGGCTCCTGTTGTTCTTCTTAACCACTGAATATTGGTCCAATAAACAAAATGTTAAGTAGAGTAATATGCAGATCTTGCGGGACCCTGGTTCTTATACTTTGTAAACCACTTAGAAGCCTATTTTGGAATTAAGCAATAAATCATTATTGCCGTTGCTGTTAGTTTAGTTTGTTAAATTTCTCCATCTATTCCCACCAAAGAACCCCCCAAGCAATTTCTTATTGTTAATAATAATCTGTTATGGCCAGCTGGGTCGTCCCGGCTAAACGTGGGCACACAAGGACCTAACAGAGTTTCTCTGTTTTCACTGTTTGTTACGTCCAGTGATTCTTCATTCAACCCTACGGCTCTAACTGGAGGTCAACGAAAAGAGATGTTTTGCTACTCCTTTGGAGTGGTCCAGGTGTCCCCAGATAGAACGCACTGATCCTTTCCTTATCTTCACTCCCTGTGCCATGCGCTAAATGCATCCCTTGTGCCAGGCAACCGAAGCGTGGTCTGTATGTGGTGCCCGCACTTAGCAGGAAATGGCTCCTCGTGAACAAGATGTAGAGCCAGGTCCCCATTCTTCAGCCTGGCTATCAGCAGCTACCGGTAGGATGCTGTAGACAGCATAGGGTATTGCTGGCTGCAATGTGTGTTTGTGAGACTGTAACGCCATCGCTGTGCTTGATTCCTTGCAGTGTTTTTCTCAGTGGGCACAGTGGCTACCATGCAATATCAGCTCGCCTGCATGCCATTGATAACTTCAAGCTACGCCGTGCTGGAATTCAACGTAAGGGTCTCTCTCTTCCTGCAAGGAAGCTGATCTCCATACAAAACGTAGACAGAGCAGATCTGCCTTCCACTCAGAATTAACCTAGGGAATATTCATGGCCACCGGATGTTGCGCTGGCTGCTTGCAAAAAAAAATATGGCTCTTTTTAAAGGATTCACGGTACCGGTTTGGTTGGTGGCCATTAGCCGTGGCAGCCAACAATGGCCAGTTTCAACCCACTAGCCAGTTTCAATCCCACTAGCCTGCGCTAGGACTTCTGCTAGCCCAACAGGGCTTCCTCTCCTCACCTGCACCCTCCCCCCACCCCCAATTGATGTGCAGTGTTGGGAGAACCCCCAGAACAGCACATGGGATGAAGAGGAGCATTTTTGCGCTCTTAGATTCTTAGACATGTCAAGATATTGCTGGGATCCAACTCCCAGAGACCAAGATTGTGGGCTGGAGAGTGATAAAGGCTACCATTATTTTGAGTAACCGCGCTGTGCTTTTTTGCTCTTTCTCCAACTGCTTTCCAGATGATCATCCGAACCGGGGGACGAGTCATTACCCTCCCTGTCGGCACAGGGCCTGTCACCCTCCCTGCCTTGCATCACCATGGTTTCTGCCTAGGGATGTCTCAGGCCAGCCTGGACGCCATTCTCATGGTTCTGCTCCAGATCCGGGTGCAAGAGTTCATTTCCACCCCGGAAGTGGTGAGTGGTGGCGCATCAGGTAGAAGGGAACCGTTGCATGTCGCAAATGTCTCCGCTTGGCTCATCAAAATTTGCAGGTGGAGGCAGAACGGGGCAGCTGCCTCGGGCGGCAGCTGCTGAACACCAGGGCCTGGACAGAGCTGTGTGGGTCATGTGACCGCAACGCCCAGCTAGCCTTTTGCCCTTGGGTGCAGAAGAGGGCACTTACTTTCCCTTTCTTTTTAAAATCATTTTTATTTGATTTTACAAATACAAAATTATAACAGTCCATATAGATTACTCTGAATCTCGCAACACCCCCCTCTCTTCCATGGGTCTTATTATCAACATTTACAACTGCATATTATTCCATAATCTATATTCTATGTCAATCCATATTATCCATGGTATTTGTTACATTACAAGTGAGATTAAAATTCTGCTAATGTTCCCATCTGCTTGCAGTGGTCTCTTAAATAACTTATAAATTTTCCCCATTCTTTTTAAAAGTTTTTGTCCTCTTGGTTCCTGAGTTTTCCAGTCAGCTTTGCCATTTCGGCATAGTCCATCAGCTTAACTTGCCATTCCTCTCTGGTAGGGAATTTGCCTTCTTTCCATCTCTAGGCTAGTAGCATCCGAGCGGCTGTTGTCCCATACATAAAAATTGTTTTCTGATCTTTTGGGATGTCGGTACCTAAAATTCCTAATGCTTCTGGTTTTTTAAACAAAGGTTATTTTAAACATTTTTAGTAGCGGACGCTTATCTATCCTGTTGCCAATGTTTATGCACATTTCAGTTGACAGTGTACCGGTAGTAGCTTTTTTTATAAAGATTTCATTTTTTTATTCACTAAATTCATATCCCTCCCTTCCACCAAAGGAGCCCAGGGATGCAAACAGGCCGATGCTACAACATTATAGTTAAAACATCTCAACACAGTTAAACACTTTCCGCCATCGGGTGGCTGGGTATAAAAGAAAAAGGAGAGGCCTCGTGTCACCCTTCATTGCAGAAAGCAAAATGGATTCAGCGCCGCTGCCTTCTGCTATGTCCTTAGGGAAGGGCATTCTGACACATCAGAACACCCCATGAACTACCTTGCATGCTGGAGGGTCAAACTGAGGGGGTCTTTGCAGTGCAATAATGGCCCACTTAATTTAAATTAAGCTTTTAAAAAGATCTGCCATTTTCAACGCAACGCCATTTTGTGCCAACAGTTCTCCGGTGCCAGCGAGCTGACGACGGTCGTTGCATCTCTTCTATCACATCAAAAGGTGAGCGGATGTTTGCTTTTAAGACATGCATGCCTTGTTTTATCTTCAAAAGCCACACCTCGGATAAGGATAGCGATAAAAACCACTGAAGGAAAAACAAAAAAAACCTGTATTGGAGCGCAGCAAAGCAAGGCGGCGTCAAATCACCCTTAGCAGGCAAAATTCCAACAAAAACATTGATTTAGAAAACTGCAGAGGAGTTCATAAAGGGCACGGCCCTGTCGCAAGCAGTAGGGACGGGGGTAGAAAATGTGCAGAAAGCCCCCAGCAAAAAATATCAAAGGCTTGTTGAAGCAGACAAGTCTTTGGCCGGGCATCTAAAAACAAAAGGGAAAGCATTGCTGCGGGCAGCTGTGGTTGGTGCAACTTGGGACTAGCAGGCAGGAGGCCAGGAGGCCAACAGTAGGGGGAGCCAGAGCCAAAGACAAGCAGAGCCAATGCCCCCATCTTCCTTTTCCCAGCTGAGTTCTGCTGAGGCTAAGGAAGAGCAGGAACCTGACCAACAGTTGCATCCCCAAACGCGGGTCTCCAGCTGTTGTTGGACTACAACTCCCATCATCCCTAGCTAGCAGGACCAGTGGTCAGGGATGATGGGAATTGTAGTCCAAAGCTGCTGGAAACCCAAGTTTGGGAAACCCTGCCTTGGAGTGCTTGTAAGTTAAGGAGGCAGGCAAGTGGGGACAGGCTGAGGTTTGTGGGGCCTCAATGAACCAGCCTCCACCGGCTGCAGGTCTGTGGGACCTTGGGGAAAGATCCTTTGATGGGATGCCCCAGTGACTCACCACAAGCCCATGTCCACGTGCAGGCATATTTTATTTTTGTTTGTTTGTCCAATTTGTCCATTGCTTTTTCTTGCCCAGGGCAACGTAAAGCAGCTTACAGCCTAACAAACAGATAATAAGCCCCGCACAGATACATTAAAAGCAGGAGAGAGAAATGCATCGAAAATATCCTTTGTGCCCCACCCGCTTCACAGTGCCCCAAGTGTCCTCTGAAGGCGCCACTGAAAATCACCATCTCTTTGGTCGGAATCCGGAGGATTATCCTGGAGCCCAAGAGAGCCGTCCTTCAGCTTTCCGTCGAGATTGCCTTGTTGGCGAAAGGTCCGTCCGGGTCCCTGGTTGGGCTCTTCGTCCTGAGGGCTGTAAGTGCTGGAATAAAGGGTTTTCTGCATGGCTTGGCTTTCAAGTCCAGTGAATGGCAGGGAGGGAGGACTTTTCCAGTCTCCACACCCCCGCCATCTGAGATGTGTCCCCCCCCCTTGTCTGATTGCAGAACTTAAAACTGAGTGTCCATGCCTCTGTTGTCGGCGGCAGACTGTTCTTCACTACGAAACTGACCAGGTACCTTTGCCTCACTGTTGCATGACCGCTTAGTCTCGGGGAGTCTAAGCAGAGCAGGGGTCGACTTCCTTGCAACTTGGGGGATGTTATTGAGCAGCCTCCCCCAACCTGGTGCCCTCCAGATCTTTTGTGCTATAGCTCCCGTTGGCTGCAGTCGGACCCTGCTGCTGTGCAGTTGAGCTTGGAGTGAAGGAAGCCCAACAGTCTTGTCCAGACTTGGCCTGGAACCAAGAAGCCTTTATAAGGTGCAAGGGCAGAGGCGAAGCAACCTGCTCTGGTACCCTACCTGCCTGCAGACTGTCTCGCCAGAGTGGTGCATGCTCTAGTTATCTCTCGCTTGGACTACTGCAATGCGCTCTACATGGGGCTACCTTTGAAGGTGACTCGGAAACTACAACTAATCCAGAATGCGGCAGCTAGACTGGTGACTGGGAGCGGCCGCCCAGACCATATAACACCGGTCTTGAAAGATCTACATTGGCTCCCAGTACGTTTCCGAGCACAATTCAAAGTGTTGGTGCTGACCTTTAAAGCCCTAAATGGCCTCGGTCCAGTATACCTGAAGGAGTGTCTCCACCTCCATCATTCTGCCCAGACACTGAGGTCCAGCACCGAGGGCCTTCTGGCGGTTCCCTCGTTGCGAGAAGCCAAGTTGCAGGGAACCAGGCAGAGGGCCTTCTCAGTGGTGGCGCCTGCCCTGTGGAACGCCCTCCCAACAGATGTCAAAAAGGAAAACAACTACCAGACTTTTAGAAGACATCTGAAGGCAGCCCTGTTCAGGGAGGCTTTTAATGTTTAATAGATTGTTGTATTTTATTCTTCGGTTGGAAGCCGCCCAGAGTGGCTGGGGAGACCCGGCCAGATGGGCGGGGTATAAATAATAAATTGTTGTTGTTGTTGTTGTTGTTGTTGTTGTTCTTGTTCTTGTTCTTGTTACCCGGAGCAGCGCTTGTCCCAGGGGGCATGGTGTGCACCCCAGGGGGTGTGGCGCGTGTTCCGGGGCGTGGTGCTCGCTCAGGGTGCACCACCGATAGGGGGTCGGCATTTTGTCACACACACACACACCCTTTGGAATGGCACCCAGGGCGGACCGCCCCCTCCCCCCCCCCTCGGAATGCCCCTGCTTAAGGGATGTCACCTGATTCACTCTGGCCTATTGGGATAAAGAGCCTTCCTTGCCTGTGTGGTTCGGCATCCAGCAGTTCCCTTTTTTGCCAGTCTTGGGAGGCAGCATGATGTGAATTGTCAGGTCAGTCCTTTCTTTTAGGATGTAACTGGCTCCTCTCTTGACCCTTATGTACAATTGCTTCTTTCCACAGTCTTGAGCTGCTCCTGGTTTCCTCCCAAGTTGGACCTGTTGACGTAAGCTCATTTTCATTTAGTGATTGACTGAATTGATTTGACACCTTGATTGCACCTTCCACAGGGACAAGAAGAGGTTACAGTATTAAAGTAGCAGAAATAGAGACACAGCTAGCTAGACAGAGAGACAGAACGATCTGAGATACTGACAAGCTGGAACGTGTCCAGAAGAGGGCAACCAAAATGGTCAAAGGCCTGGAAACAATGCTTTATGAGGAACGGCTTAGGGAGCTGGGTATGTTTAGCCTGGAGAAGAGAAGGATGTCATATAGAAGAGAGTGAAAGGTTGTTTTCTGCTGCTCCAGAGAAGCGGACACGGAGCAATGGATTCAAACTTCAAGAAAGAAGATTTCACCTAAACATTAGGAAGAACTTCCTGACAGTAAGAGCTGTTCGGCAGTGGAATTTGCTGCCAAGGAGTGTGGTGGAGTCTCCTTCTTTGGAGGTCTTTAAGCAGAGGCTTGACAGGCATATGTCAAGAATGCTTTGATGGTGTTTCCTGCTTGGCAGGGGGTTGGACTGGATGACCCTTGTGGTCTCTTCCAACTCGATGATTCTATGATTCTATTCTATGATTCTATGAGACATGAACATATGCTTAAATAGGGGACCCCCTAGAACAGGGGTCAGCAAACTTTTTCAGCAGGGGGCCAGTCCACTGTCCCTCAGACCTTGTGGGGGGGTGGGCTATATTTTGAAGAGAAAAAAATGAACGAATTCCTATGCCCCACAAATAACCCAGAGATGCATTTTAAATAAAAGGACACATTCTACTCATGTAAAAACATGCTGATTCCCGGACCGTCCGCGGGCCAGATTTAGAAGGCAATTGGGCTGGATCCGGCCCCCGGGCCTTAGTTTGCCTACCCATGCCCTAGAAGCTTCATCTTGGCTATGGGAAGCCAGGCAAAACAGAGAGCTGGAGCAGTCAGTGTTTATGGATGGGGGGGGGGAAATGGGGGCAGGAGTCTGACTCAGGAGAGGGGGCCAGTGATTTGTAGGGAAGTGTACCAGCCAGGAGACAAGAGTCTGAGGCAGGGGAAGCTTCAGAGCCAGAAGGTGGAGCACAGACTGGGTCAGAAGAGGAGGAGGAAGCAAATCAGGCAAGCAAAGGGCCAGGTGCTTCCCCTCCCTCTCCTACACCACAGTATCCCAGAACCAGGAGGGGACTGAAGAGGGAAGAGCAAAGGAAGTTTCCACACAGGCGTAGTCTCTGGCTGGGTGCGCACAGCCTGTTGGGGGGAGGTACATAAACTGCTGCAGGGGGAGCGGTCCACTGTTGCTGCAAATGCTCCAGAGAGTGCAAACCTGGGACTAGCTGCCTAAATGCTAAAGTGGTGTGGGTGGGTGGGTGTTCGGAGCCATAGAAGCGACTGCTAAGCGTTTATCTTTGGCAGTAAAGTGTTAACTATCTGCCGTGTGCATGGAGTTCCCTTGACAGTGTCCTTCAACAGCCTGACCTATAGATGCAAATGGAAAGGATCCTGAATGAATTCCAGTGGAGACCCTTTTTTGCTGCCAGGCAATGGACACAATCTTCTCTAGATCATATTTCCTGGAGAGGTGTTGATTTTGGAGGCGTTGCGAACCATCCAAGACTTAAACCCTCCATGGGGATCAATCAACTCATCTCACAAGATGCAGTTGTTGAGGGGGACATTTGCACTGATAGAAAGCAAACCGCCCCAGCCCTCGCACCTCGGTTAAAATGCCCCTCTTGAGCCGGATCCAGTCTGAATCCCCCTTGTGATGGCGCATACATCCTCTGCCAGTTGGATTCCTGGATCACTGCCTCCACTCACTGTTCTGTCTTACAGGTCTCTGTCCTCGTGGAGTTGATCAAGTTGCTTGTACAAGAGACGTTTGTGCCACAAGTCAATGGTAAGGCAGCTCAAGTCCCATCTCTGACACACCCTCTATATATGAAAAGCCCTCTCACACTTCCACATGTGCTGTGCCTAGAAAGAATGGGTCCAAGTGGCTTTCCCTGTCCTGCTCCTTTTACAGGGAAACCCCACTGTAAATCAGAGCAAATGGCAATCTGGAGAAAATTCAAATAGCTGTTTGCTCTGATGGAGCACTAAAGAGCAGTTTTCCTTGGAGAAAGCAGCAGGACAAGACGAAGTATGGATAAGCTCTAATACCGATCTCAACCTTCCCATGTTCATGGAGCCACAACTGCAACACCGATGCATAAGAGTGTTTAGATTCTCCACTTTTGTTGGTGCGTTTCTTTGTACATGGAGTTAGACGGCGCCTTGTACGCCTCCTTCCGGCAACTCCTGCAGCCCAGCTGGTGCCAAATGCCTTTAGACCACATCTGTGGGGCTGAGAGGGGGGTCTTGTTGTGTGAGCAGCCCAGGACCTCCGGAGACACTGCCCAGGCTTGTGCCCCGGGGAGACCACTTCGGTGTTGCTAATGCAGCGGTTTGACTTGTCTAGGCCAATGAAAGGTTTTGGGAATGCTGGTCTAGACTATGGCTCAGACATGACCAAAAGAAAATGCTCCACTCTGCTCTTCTTTGCTGTTGTGCTTATTCTGGTTGCTTTTTTCAGAGTGCCTGGATGTCGGGATCCCACTGCCTCCAGTGGTGCACATTCACTGGAATTATCCGGTGATTCATTGTACGCAGGTAAGTCCGCCGTGGTACCTTCCTTCCAGCCACGCATCCAAACTTGTCTGGGCTCTCTGCTCCATGTTCTCCCCATTAGCAAATCCCACACATAAGATGCTTTTCCATGAATTTCCACATGCTAGGACTCCTGGACCAGCCAGATCATCTGTTTTCCAGGAGCAATAGTCCTTATATGTAACTTCCCTAATGGACCCTATTCTCTACAGTGTAGCCCTGATTCAGCTCTAGCTGTGGTAAACTATGAGTAAGAACTAGTGGCTCCGGATGGTGATGCATATCCCATAATGACATAAGATTGAGGTTAACAGATTGAGGTTGAATTCTGACAAGACAGAAGTACTGTTTTGGGGGAAAGAGGGGTGGGTGGGGGACTCACTGGTCCCGAATAGGGTAACTGTGCCCCTGAAGGACCAGGTGCGCAGCCTGGGAGTCATTTTGGACTCACAGCTGTCCATGGAGGCGCAGGTCAATTCTGTATCCAGGGCAGCTGTCTATCAGCTCCATCTGGTACGCAGGCTGAGACCCTACCTGCTTGCGGACTGTCTTACCAGAGTAGTGCATGCTCTAGTTATCTCCTGCTTGGACTACTGCAATGTGCTCTACGTGGGGCTACATTCAAAGGTGACCCGGAAACTACAACTAATCCAGAATACGGCAGCCAGACTGGTGACTGGAAGTGGCTGCCGAGACCATATAACATTGAAAGACCAACATTGGCTCCCAGTACATTTCCAAGCATAATTCAAAGTGTTGGTGCTGACCTCTAAAGCCCTAAACAGCCTCGGTCCAGTATACCTGAAGGAACATCTCCACCCTCATCATTCAGCCCAGACGCTGAGGTCCAGCTCTGAAGGCCTTCTGGCGGTTCCCTCACTGTGAGAAGCAAGGTTACAAGGAACCAGGCAGAGGGCTTTCTTGGTGGTGGCGCCTGCCCTGTGGAACACCTTCCCTTCAGATGTCAAGGAAATAAATAACTGTATGACTTTTAGTTACAGGTAGGTAGCCGTGTTGGTCTGAGTCGAAGCAAAATAAAAAAATTCCTTCAGTAGCACCTTAAAGACCAACTAAGTTTATATTTTGGTATGAGCTTTCGTGTGCATGCACACGAAAGCTCATACCAAAATATAAACTTAGTTGGTCTTTAAGGTGCTACTGAAGGATATTTTTTATTTTGTATGACTTTTAGAAGACATCTGAAGGCGATCCTGTTTAGGGAAGTTTTTAATGTTTGATGTTTTGTCAATTTTTTAAAAAATTATTATTATCACTAATTCTGTTGAGAGCCACCCAGAGTGGCTGGGAAAACCCAGCCAGATGGGCAGGATATAAATAAATTAGTAGTACCGTAGTAGTAGTAGTAGTAGTAGTAGTAGTAGTAGTAGTAGTAAAGGCTGCTGGATCAGGCCAGTGGCCTATCTAGTCCAGCAGCCTGTTCTCACAGCGGCCAACACACCAGCCAGCAGGATCCAAGCACAAGAGAACTCTCCCCTGCTGTGATTCCCAGAAATTCCCAGCAGGAGGACTTTAAATAAAATTACAAACTGATGTGGATAGCTGATTGGAAAAAAAGAAAAATGGAGAGAAATTGAAATGGACAGATTCTTCCATCCCTAGTTTCAATGGGCTGGAATGCAGAGGCAGGAAGACTCCTAGATCTTCTACTCTTCGCTGCTTAGAGCTTCCTCCAGCACTCAGCTTCTTCCTAAATTATGTTGTTGTTGTTTAGTCATTTAGTCGTGTCCAACTCTTCGTGACCCCATGGACCAGAGCACGCCAGGCACTCCTGTCTTGCACTGCCTCCCGCAGTTTGGTCAGACTCATGTTCGTAGCTTCGAGAACACTGTCCAACCATCTCGTCCTCTGTCGTCCCCTTCTCCTTGTGCCCTCAATCTTTCCCAACATCAGGGTCTTTTCCAGGGAGTCTTCTCTTCTCATGAGGTGGCCAAAGTATTGGAGCCTCAGCTTCAGGATCTGTCCTTCCAGTGAGCACTCAGGGTTGATTTCCTTCAGAATGGATAGGTTTGATCTTTTTGCAGTCCATGGGACTCTCAAGAGTCTCCTCCAGCACCATAATTCAAAAGCATCAATTCTTCAGCGATCAGCCTTCTTTATGGTCCAGCTCTCACTTCCATACATCACTACTGGGAAAACCATAGCTTTAACTATACAGACCTTTGTCGGCAAGGGTATGTAGGCCTGTCCTAATACAATCCCCATTTATTTCTGGGAGACAATGAGCTAAACTCTTTGCTTTTCCAACATCTGCAGGGGATGCTGGTATTGTGTGTGTGAGATGGCCAAGGGGACCTCGCCTCCGAAGACATTCCACCTGGTTTCGGCTGCAGCAGGAAGGCAAGAGGGATGTCTTAGCGAGAAAGAAGAACCTATACCTATCTTATCCTTTATTTTCCTAACTGTGAACCGCCCTGAGACCCCTGGGTATAGGGCAGTATATAAATTCTAATAATAATAATAATAATAATAATAATAATAATAATAATAATAATTTCATTTTGCACTTTGTTTCAAGCCTGGGGTCAAGTTGAGGGTGATTTGCACAAATGCTAGATGCTAGTAGCAGGACACTCTCAAATAGGAGGCAGGAGCCTTTCCATACTCTGCAAGTGGTTAGGCCTTGGGTGTTTTCCATTAACGGAAAAGATGGATACAGAAAATAATATGAGAAAGGTAAGAGTGGCCTTGCAAACCCATGCTGAATTTTAGCACGAGTCCGGGTCTGAATGTGCTTCTCTGTGTTAGGCTGCAAAAGGAGCAGAAGCGTAAAACACAGAAGACCAGGTAGCTCAATTACTCCAGACTGCAGGTGAAAGATCTCACATCTTAGAGCTCTCCTATGGAAACAGAGCATCTCCCTAGACATAGAAAGCTAGCAGATTGAAATGAAGAGTTCAGTATAGGCTTCTTCTTGGCATGCTGCATTTCTGTGTGCAGGGTGGGAGGCAAAAAAAATGGGGGGGGGGCATTCAAACATGCAAGCCTCCACCTGCAGCCTGATGTATGACCTTCACCACTCAACTCTGTGAATCAGAGAAATCTCCCCAGAGGGAGAAAACAATAGTTTGATACGCAGTTTTCAAATGACCTTATTCAAAAGCACCTGTTCAGCTTCATGCCCAAAGGCACACTTCTCCATTGTCTCCTGAGATAGACAGGTGCCAACTAAGGTTTCCTGTCCCACAATGACTGGTACAATTTAGGTGCTTGTTAAGCTTTGAGTGCTGGATTGTGGGTGATATTCTACGCTCATGGTGTCTCTCTCTCTCTCTTCACAATAAAACTTCTTCGCTTTTCTCAACGGCCAGAGAGCGTTTCTGTTTTGTGACACTGCCCATGATCCCTCGTGATTGCTTTGGCTCCTTTGGCAGCGAGCAGAAACAGCAAGCTCCGTTCAGTATTTCAGGGCGGAAATCCATAAAACGTCAATGCAACGACCGCTCTGGGCCCCTGCAGAGAGTCGCTCTCCCGGCTATGGGCTCCAGGGGGGTATTAAACCATAAACGCCTTTCACTATTATGTGACTAATATTGTCATTTATACAGCAACTCTTTGCATCACTGTCTGGCACAAGGGCTGCTGTAAGCAAAGATGCTGGGATTAGCGTGGAAGGAGACCCAGGGGAGGAGGCGGTTGTGAGCCCCCTAAAACACCTGGAAAATAAAAATGCCACCATGTGCTTTTTAAAAGTAAGGAGGGAGGAACATGTGGAGGGAGCTAGCTGCAAAACGGAGTGTGGGGTCCTATAATCCAACTTGTGGATCAGGCATGGCCTAGATCCACTCAAGGGTTCCTCATAAGCACCCCCTGCAAAATTGCAAAGGAGCTAGACGTGGTCCTCTCATATTTTAACTCTGTGCCATAGAATGTCTTGTACATCTCCCCCTGTAGGCCTGTGGGGTAAACTAGGGACTGGGGGAACCTCTAAAATAGATATGGCGGTGCATGGGGAGAAGAGGAGATAGTCCCACTGTGCAGGCGAAAGCTCTTGTGCTGTAACTGGAGAACTTCATTGGCTAAAACCCTACAGAGTATGATGGTGGGCTATTTCGTTCTGAAAATGGCTGGGACACCCCAAGCAATTGAGATCAGAAAGAGTATTTTAATGAGGCAAAATGACACACGATAGACATGATCCAGTTGCATTTCAGCACTTGCAAATCTTACAGGGAAAGTTAAGAATCCATTGTAATCAACACATTTCGCTGTGGCTCGATTGCTGCCCGTAGTATTTATTTTACTCAACAACATTTACAGGACAAGAATTGAGAAAGCAGAACACCTAAGGAATGCATGAACCTTTGCATTACTGGGAAGTCAGTTTCCTTTAAATTGGCAGGCCATATTTCTGAGTAAATGAGTTCCAGATCACACCCTTGTTCGCCACCTGCCGCCCAACCACCATGTGTGGTCCCTCCGTTTCATGCAGCAAAGAAAGGTAGACTCTCCTTCATTCTTAAGCGAAAGGATTTGCAGGTGCAAAGAGCAGAGATAAATGTGCCTTGCAGAGGAGGACGGACGGGGCGGCCTCTGTGCTCTTCTTTTCAGCTCAGGGCTGGTAGTCAAGGTCGCAGTTGACCTGAGCATAACCCTGTAAGTTAAAAGGCAAGGGACGAGTCAATACATGCTGCCAGAGGGATTTTGGGTAGAGGAATGATATGGAAAGGTGTTCAAATTATCCTACACAGAAGCAGTGTATTTCTGGGGCTCAGGAGACTGGGTGTGAGGTGGCACTCAGTAGCCAATGCAGTGCCCCTTCAGGTGGTGGTGCACTCCAAATCCCATCGGCCCAACCAGCATGGCCAAGGGTCAGCATTGCAATGATGGGAGTCGTTTGTGGTCCAACAACATTGGGGGGGGGAGCACCAGTTTGGCTGCCCTTACACCTGAGCTGCAGCTTCCAGCCCAAGGGTGAGCTCACCACTGGAAAAACAGAGGAAGCTCAGAGCTTTATTGCTCCCACAGATAAAGATACCTATGAATAAGGAAGCTGGGTATGTTTGGCCTGGAGAAGAGAAGGTTAAGGGGTGATATGATAGCCATGATCAATTATATAAAAGGATGTCATATAGAGGAGAGAGAAAGGTTGTTTTCTGCTGCTCCAGAGAAGCGGACACGGAGCAATGGATTCAAACTACAAGAAAGAAGATTCCACCTAAAGATTAGGAAGAACTTCCTGACAGTAAGAGCTGTTCGGCAGTGGAATTTGCTACCAAGGAGTGTGGTGGAGTCTCCTTCTTTGGAGGTCTTTAAGCAGAGGCTGGACAGGCATATGTCAAGAATGCTTTGATGGTGTTTCCTGCTCAGCAGGGGGTTGGACTGGATGGCCCTTGTGGTCTCTTGCAACTCTAGGATTCTATGATTCTATGAAAGAAGCACTCTTTGCTGGACCAGGTGAAAGGGGACCCGCCTAGTCCAGCATCTTCTTCTCATAGTGCCCCCCTTTGCCCCAGTGGGAAGCCCACAAGGAGGGTCTGAGAGCAAGACTAGCCCTCTTTCATGGGTGGTGGGTTGCCATCAAAAGACCACTCAGAGAAGATGTTGTTGCCCCGTGACAAGACTATGGACAGGCTGCCATGTTTTCCAAAGGAGGGTCAATCTGACCTCCATTACGCTCAGAGTTTAAGGAGAAGGCCTTGAGCATTTGCAGCTGGACCACTCAGAAGAGCATCGCCAAAGGGCCCAGCATCTAGTCCAGACTCCTGTCCTCACTGTGGCCAACCAGATGCCCATTGTGGGGAAACCTGCAAGCAGGATCCGAGCACAAGAGCAACTCCCCACCCCCACCCCCCTGCTGTTTCCAGCAAGTGGCACTCAGAAGCATCGCTGCCTCCGACTGTGGAGAGAGAGCGTCGCCCTCATGGCTGGTGGTGGCAGAGGAGGAACAGAAGCAGCAGGGGATTTGGGAATGTCTTGGCTAAATAAGTGGGCATTGAGGGGGCTGAAGGAATGGACGGAGGCAGCAGAGCCTAAGGAGTCTCACCTCATGAATCTCGATCTCGGGTTCGATGTACTGGACGTTGTTGAGCTTGGGAAGAGAGATCCCCACTTTCAGAGCAGCTGCAAAGGGGAAATGACAACACGGTCAACACCCCCAACTTGATGGGGCAATGGTGGGGCATGGGTTCATGTTCTTCACAAAGCCCCCTCCCTCTTGTCACCCTGAGAGCCTCCCCACTCCTAGGTGCTGAGCTCCTAGGACCTCAGTGGAGTTGCGGTTGAAGCGATTTGCCTCCATTACCGTTCACGTGAGCCAAGAAAGCTTCCTGGAATTCGGAGAGAACCACACTTCTCAAATGGGAGATCTGCCAGGGGAGAAAAGGCAATGGGTTGGTCCCAGATCTTGACATGAGCAAGCACAGAGAAGCAGAGTCAGACCACTGCTCTTTCTAGCACAATTTCATCTGCACTGACTGGCAGCAACTAGGGATGGGGGAGAAATCTGATGGACGAAGCACTGAAAGCTGATTCTATCCAATTCACACTTTCCGAAACAAAACACGGGACTAGCCTTTGAAATTCACACTCATCTGAATTTTGCGATGCAGTTCTCCAAGCAACCAATGTTTGCAAAAATGCATGTAGTGAAGGGGAAGTGTGCACGAAAATGAGGATATCAGTGAAAATAAGAGGCAAAAATGCATTGCAGATGGGGAAATAGCTTGCAAAAAAAGGTCTGCTAGTCAAAACTGCATATAAAAATGTGTTTATTAGGCAAAATTTGCACTAAGATGCTAGAGAAGCGGCGCTTTATTAAATACCACAAGTTGCTGCAAAATGTGGAGAACTGAATTTAAGAATGGAAGAAAGAGAAACCGTAGCAGCCAAAATGGACGGATTCTTCCATGTCTTGCAGCGACCCCCCCAGGGTTGTAGTCTTGGGGCTCCTTCACAGCCCTACTAGCAGATGCTGTCATTCAGTCCGGACACTGAGGTCCAGCTCCGAGGGCCTTCTGGCAGTTCGCTTCCTGCGAGAAGCAAGGTTACAGGGAAGCAGGCAGAGGGCCTTCTCGGTGGAACACCCTCCCTTCAGACGTCAAGGAGATAAACAACTATCTTACTTTTAAAAGACATCTGAAGGCAGCCCTGTTTAGGGAAGTTTTTAATGTTTAATGCTGTATTGCGTTTTTAAAATTCGTTTGGGAGCGGGGTATAAATAATAAATTATTATCAGTATGATGTTGTAAATAAATGGACTATAAATCTTTCTGATGTTCATTAATTCTTATCTGTGAACTATCAGAAGGGAGAGGGGAACTTCCGTGTCTAGGTCCGTGATAGGTTCCGAGGACTCGCGAAGCCTCAGAGATGCTGTCCGAGGCCTTGTAGGACCTCAGAGTTTGCGCCAGGGACCCTGCAGTGTGGGTGCTGAGCACCAGCAACAATTTTTTGTGGGTGTTCAGTTCAGGCCCCCCGAGCCCCCTATCGTCGGCGCCCCTGCATGGGATTGTTCTCTTGGGATACTGCAGAAGACGTTGCCTAAACAGGCTCAAAACAGCTATTGCACCCAACTGGGAGCACAGCATGGACGTAAAATACACAGCCACCCCTCACCCAAAGGAAAAATCCTGGCTACGCCCATGGAGCACAGTAAGGAAGGCAAACGGCGGACAGCGTACCTCTGTTATCTCCACACTGGAAGACTCCACCTCCAGACCAACATCTCTGCAAGACAAAGCAGAAGGACATGAGCTATGACGGCATCAGCGGCACCAGGGAACTGGACACTCGAGTCCAACAGGTCCCTGAGGAAAGGACAGGGCCTGGAGTGTCCCTTTCCTCCTTCACCACCATGAAAGCAGAAAACAGTTGGCCCTCGTCAGGCAGGGGGTGGGGGGTGAGGAAGGAAGTGAAATGGTAAGGAAACTAAAATGTCTGAGTGAACTCACCCATGGACGGCAACTGTCAGATGGAGACTTGTAATTGTGACATCCAGCTTGACAGCTAAGATCAGGTCCTGCAAACAGAAGGCCCAGAGGGAATCGTTTTCATGGGAGAAAACTACAAAGGCTCTATCATTTGTTTGTTTGTTTCCTTGTTTGTTTATAATACTTTTATGTTGTGAACCACACTATGATCTTCAAATGAAAGGTGGCATTCAAATTTTAATAGTAATAGTAATATACAGTCGTACCTTGGTTTTTGAACAGAATGCGTTCTGGAAGTCTGTTCGACTTCTGAAATCAAGGCACGGCTTCCGATTGGCTTCCAATTGCGCAGGCGCACCGGAAACAAATAGTGGAAGGCACATCGGATGTTCGGCATCCAAAAAAAGTTCAAAAACCGGAACACTCACTTCCGGGTTTTGAAAGTTCAGGAGCGAAAACGCACAAGTACCAAGGCGTTTGACCACCAAGGCACAACCGCAGTAATAATAGAAGCTGCCACTTGTGATGGTGTTGCTTGCCACCACCCCCTACCCTGCTGAACCCACCCCACCCCACTGCCAACTCCCTTTCTTTTACACCTCACCCAACCTGCCCCCCCCACCTGTGCAGCTTGCTTCAGCTCTCTGACCCACCCACAGCTCGCCCAACCCATTGCCCATGGAGAGCAGAAATCCTGTATTTTAAAATCCTACATGGGCAGGCACACTCAGTCTCCTGAGTGTCCATGGACAAGTGCAAATATTTATAAACCACTTTACAACTGAAAGCTGCCAAAGAGGCAGATAGTAAGATAAAATACAGATTGCAGGCTGTAAATAAAAATTGCAGACTTGGTAAAGTAAAAGAAATAGCCCCGTTTCTACAAGAGTACAATTAATTTTCCTAAAATGACCAGGTCAGACTTCAAGAGAAGACTTCTTAGATGCATTGCTTGCTTGATTTTCAAGAAGACAATGCATAAAATATCAAGATGCTGCACACTTGTCTTATTTGAGCTGGCGATACATTCCAGAGGGCTGGAGCTGCAACACTAAAAGCCCAGGTTCTAGTACACACTAAGCACATATCTAGGTCGCATGGTGCTCTCAGCAGTGCCCTCATCTGAGGAGCATAGTTGTAGCGCAGGGATATATGAGGTGAGATTATCCCTTAGGAGATCCATATGGATAAACAACCATTGCGGTTCACACACACACAGGTGTGCATTTGCGCTGTGAGGCTCGTCCCAGCTGCATTCAGATGGAGCCCAGCACAACGGCTGGTGCCCAGCAAGAGCTTCGACATCCAGCCTTCGTGCTGAGCGAGACATCATCTCCCTGAGAGCTGCAAGTCGCCAAGACAGGAGAACAAAGAAACAAATGCTTGGTGCTTTTACTCACCACGCCCAGGGTGAAGAGTGTCTGCGACTGTTGGTAAGCTCCGGATTCAGCCACGCCCACCTGGATGGCGGGACTGAGGCGCAGGATCGCTGCGCCCTCATGGAAGCTGATGATGGGGAGCTTGCTGACTACCACGTTGAGCATCAAGGCAACAGCCTGGGGGTAACGCTTTGAGATCTATAGTGGGAATGGAACGGGGGGGAGGTGAGCTGTTATTTGCATTGTTGTGGCCCATCGCACACCTGAAGCTGCTGTATGCAGAATTAGGCCCCTTTACCCCTGGCAGATATGCTCTACCCAATGATGTAGTGGGGGGGGAACACCACAAGGGCCGTTGCTCCAGGTGCAAAATTGTTAGGGGCGCAAAATGTCAACACCTGGTGCTGGGCTCCGTTGAAAATGGCTTCTCCATGCGAACCAGGAAGTGACCTTTCCAGGCCATGGAACAACTCTTCTTTTCTTATCTCTACAGCTACAATCTCCTGGGTGACGCGGATGCCATTAAGCAGTTGCATGCACTTGCGTACCCCGTCCCTGGGCACTGGCAACCCATGGTACACCACTGCCTCTACCTTCTCTCTCAGACTCCCTTAAGAACTTATTCCCTCTTACCATTTGGGCTGCTCTTAAAAACTTCAAAACTCCGCATCTGAGCACTCCCCCCCCCTTTCCTTTGGCAGAGCTTTTCTTGCAAAAAACCTGCTCTTTAAAGCTGAAGCGCAAAAAAAAAAACCCAGCAATTCAGGCTCTCTACAGAAAAGGAGGAAAGGCAAGTGTGGATAAGCCCTAACTGGAGGTGCCGAGGGCACATGTGGTGGGGCTGACTTAGGACTTACGCATAAAAGCAGGGAGAAGGCCAGCCAGGTGTGTGATGGAGAGAGATGGAGAGAGAGAGAGAGATGGAGAGAGAGAGAGAGAGATGGAGAGAGAGAGAGAGAGAGAGAGAGAGAGAGAGATGGAGAGAGATGGAGAGAGAGAAAGAGAGAGAGAGAGATAGAGAGAGAGAAAGAGAAAGAGAGAAAGTGTTATTGCGTGTGGGTTTGGTCCCACCCACTACTGGAATGTGGCCCCTGACATCTTTCCACCCAGCTAAAATACCTCTCAGATCCAATAAAGGGTTCGCCAGCCCTGCGTGAGTTCCTGGGTATCACTTACCGAGGGGATGGCCGGCTCCAGCATGGCGGTGGTGAGGTGACTCTGAAAAGAAGCAAAGAATTCTCAGTCTCAGGCCCTAGGGACACCTGGGGACTCTCCTGCTCTGAGACTCCATGGCATTCCAGGTGTCATTTCGGGGGAAACAAATACATGTCTGTTTCCAGAAGTCTGCCCCATTTCTGCATTATCTGCAAACACTTTTTTTCTTTTAGATTCTACATGTAATCTTGCATGTATGCATGCATGCATGCATGCATGCATGTATGTATGTATGTATGTATGTATATGTTTAATTCCTTCTTAAATATTGTTTTCCTATGTGTTTCTATTTTATCTGTCCTTGACAGGGGAAAAGGAGGGATATAAATAAACATCATCAACAACAACAACAAAAACAACTGCTTTGATAGATTTTTTTAATCACACAGCAGTAGGCAAATATTTTTTATGAATAAAGGATATTTAAATAATTAAATCATTATTGTGTCTTCTTCTCATTGGAAATTCCATTGTTTTATATTTTCCATAAACCACTTTGAGTGTGTGTGAGTGAGTGTGTGTATTGCAACCAAGCAGGGTGTAAATGTTGGGAAATAATAAACAGTTTTGGGCTCAGCTCAGCTTAGATGGCATTCACTACGCACAAATAACAGGCCCGGAAAGAAGAGTGGTTAGCAGAGCTCCCTCCCTCCCTCTACTGACCGACTGGCCTCCAATTTGGAGGTTCAGGGCTCCCGATTGTTCCAGGCTGGCGAAAAGGCTGGCAAAGAGATGCTCCGAGAGGCCCATGTTCACCATGGAGTCGTCGGAAACCGTCTCCGGGGGCGGCAGAGAGAAAGGGAGCAGAGGGCCGGCAGGTTCGAAGTCGAGGGGCTTGCCCATCAGCGCAATGACAGCCTGCGGAAAGAGACAGAGAGAATTAAGTGCCACCTCCCTTCCTGCGTTTTCCAGCAACTGGTACGCAGAAGCATTTCCCGCCTCCATTTGTATGGCATCGCCACCCCAGCTAATGTAGTGCCTGGCGTGCTGTGGTCCATGGGGTCACGAAGAGTCGGACACGACTAAACGACTAAACAACAACAGCCTTATTCTCCCTCCGGTAGCCTTTTCCGGTCCTCTTTTGAAGCCATCTAGGTGGTTCTACAATGCCCATTAGCAGGAGACTTCCTCACTCCTACCTAGAGATGCTGATTCAGGTTGAACCTGGGACCTTCTGCATGCAGAGCAGCTGTCCTGCCCCTGAGCTACAGTATATGGCACATCAGTGTTCATGCGAGGTCTGGTTCCCAGGCTAAGTGGGAGCCCCGCAAGGCTTGGGGTGGGTGGGGTGCAGGGAACCTACGTTTAAATCCAAATCGATGTAATCTTCGGTGATCTCAGGATCTTCCATCATGGCGTACTGGAGGCTTGACATGGGGTTGATGGAATTCAGGCCTGCAGGGGGCGAAATGGTGGCCCAAAGAGGACATTGGGTTACTCCGAGGGCTCTGCACACAGTTTTAACTGTGCAGTTTCATCATCATTCATAAATCAATCAATCGTCGTAATGAAGTACCTTCCAATTCAAGTACTGTACAAGATGCCCTGCCCTCCTGGTCTGGATCCTGTCCACTACCTGTGCTCCTGGGTCTGATTTGGAGGGTGCTTCAAGAGAAGGCTTAGGGATCCAGCATTGCAGCAGGCTGGACTAGATGACCCTCATGGTCCCCCCAACTCCACAGTCCTATGATTCTGTGAAGACACTAAGAACTGCCACAGGCATCAGCTGCAACTCTTGAGACCACCTGGGTGAATTTGCTTTTTCCTCCTCTCTCACCTTCCTCTTTCCTTGTGTGTTGTGCCTTTTTAGACCGAGAGCTTGATGTCAGGGACCGAGGACTTAGTACTGGTTTTTATAGCCTCGGCCCAGTATACCTGAAGGAGCGTCTCCACCCCCATTGTTCTGCGCCGGACACTGAGGTTCAGCACCAAGGGCCTTCTGGCAGTTCCCTCACTGCGAGAAGCAAAGCTACAGGGAACCAGGCAGAGGGCCTTCTCGGTAGTGGCACCCGCCCTGTGGAATGCCCTCCCACCAGAGGTCAAAGAGAAAAACAACTGCTGTACCTGACATTTAGAAAACATCTGAAGGCAGCCCTGTTTAGGG
Source organism: Zootoca vivipara (assembly GCF_965207765.1). Taxonomy (NCBI): domain Eukaryota; kingdom Metazoa; phylum Chordata; class Lepidosauria; order Squamata; family Lacertidae; genus Zootoca; species Zootoca vivipara. Next base: position 93,291,591 of record NC_142590.1, on the reverse strand, counting down.
AAGTTTTTAATGTGTGATATTTTAATGTATTTTAATCTTTGTTGGAAGCCGCCCAGAGTGGCTGGGGAAACCCAGCCGGATGGGCGGGGTATAAATAATAAATTATTATTATTATTATTATTATTATTATTATTATTAGCCACTCTGAGGGCCTTTTTCTTTTACTGCAGAGCAGGGTATAAATGTTGTGAATAAGCAGAGTAAGATTTAAAAGTACACCACTATGGAGAAATGACGCTTTAGACTGAAGTCTATCCTGTGGGTGTGAGCTTAATCTGTTATAGAAAAGATTTCCAAGTTTGTTTTGATGCCGTATGGATGGCTACATACAAGACGTAACATCTGTACATTCATTTGTCTTGGGAGACAACATTTTGTGTTTGGCAATTGTTTTTACAATTTTCAATAAAGTTTGTTTTTTTAAAAAAAAATGGTGTGTGTGGGGGGGGGGAGGGAATCCCTGCCTACAGGCTTCCAATCCCTAATTAGGGAAATAAGAAAAGGTGCAAAATAATTTGTTATTGAACTATAATCATACAATCAGTTATTCCATATCCAGTTCTAACTGTAGCTTCTTGTCCCACATAGAAATTTCTATGGGAAAGGAGTATGACAAGGTTGTATATTGTCTCCCTGCTTATTTAACTTATATGCAGAATTCATCATGCGAAAGGCTGGACTAGATGAATCCCAAACTGGAATTAAGATTGCCGGAAGAAATATCAACAACCTCAGATATGCAGATGACACAACCTTGATGGCAGAAAGTGAGGAGGAATTAAAGAACCTTTTAATGAGGGTGAAAGAGGAGAGCGCAAAATATGGCCTGAAGCTCAACATCAAAAAAACCAAGATCATGGCCACTGGTCCCATCACCTCCTGGCAAATAGAAGGGGAAGAAATGGAGGCAGTGAAAGATTTTACTTTCTTGGGCTCCTTGATCACTGCAGATGGTGACAGCAGTCACGAAATTAAAAGACGCCTGCTTCTTGGGACAAAAGCAATGACAAACCTAGACAGCATCTTAAAAAGCAGAGACATCACCTTGCCTACAAAGGTCCGTATAGTTAAAGCTATGGTTTTCCCAGTAGTGATTTATGGAAGTGAGAGCTGGACCATAAAGAAGGCTGATCGCCAAAGAATTGATGCTTTTGAATTATGGTGCTGGAGGAGACTCTTGAGAGTCCCATGGACTGCAAGAAGATCAAACCTATCCATTCTGAAGGAAATCAGCCCTGAGTGCTCACTGGAAGGACAGATACTGAAGCTGAGGCTCCAATACTTTGGCCACCTCATGAAAAGAGAAGGCTCCGTGGAAAAGACCCTGATGTTGGGAAAGATGTAGGGCACAAGGAGAAGGGGACGACAGAGGACGAGATGGTTGGACAGTGTTCTCGAAGCTACGAACATGAGTTTGACCAAACTGTGGGAGGCAGTGGAAGACAGGAGTGCCTGGCGTGCTCTGGTCCATGGGGTCACGAAGAGTCGGACATGACTAAATGACTAAACAACAACAAATCATACAGCCACCAGATGGATCAATTGGCTGACTCTGCACACTGAAGCATCATATTTTTTGTGTTGATAACAAATTAGGTTCTACTCTTCCTTACAGTGGCTCATTGCGGTCTTTGCTATATCAGCAGCCTCAGATGCGAGGACTGAACCTTCTGTAGGGGATGCATGAGATTTACTCAGTGGGGCTATGTGGGTATCCTGAACATGGAGAAGCTCTGCCCCTTAACCAGATCTGTTGGCTTGCTGTTGAAACTGCCTCTGAGAACCCACGCAAAACCACACAGCCCCGAGATCTCATAAGAGAACCAGTATGAACCTGCTCAAAGCCAGTAGGCCAACAGAGAGCCAATCTGGGAATGAACCTTGCAGCTGTTTTCTCAGCAAAATATATCTGATACACTCATAAGAAAAGGAACCCTCAAGGCTCCCTAACATTTGAAAACAGTCACCAGGAACACACATAAACGCACACGCCACTGCAATTCTCCGAAATATATTCCCAGCTGGCTCAGCTCCAGGACCTTGTTGCAGGAAGGTGGCTGTTGTAATCTTCTGTTGACTGAGCAGATGCTGGTCAATATTGACCTCCCTCCTTACACGGCCCTTAAAGCATATTTAATTTTCCCATTAAGAGGGATCAAAAAAGGACAGAGGGATGCAGGAGAAACTGACACTGGGCTCTGGAGTGGAGCAAAGAGGAAGTTCCTCCTCCGACAAGAAAACTGAGCCGTACCTTGCATCAACAAGGTCCCCACACCTATTGGGTGGGTTGGTTTTCTGCCCAATCCCTTTGCAAGCAAGTTATGTAAAAGACTCAAGCTATTCCCCCTTTCTTCACCTTTCCTCTCATCATCCTGCCTAGTAGCTATTGATAGCCCTCTCCTCCTCCTCCATGCATTTGCCCAATCCTCATTTAAAGCCATCTAGGCTGGTGGCCCTTACTGCCTCCTGTGGAAGGGAGTTCCATAGTTTAACTATGTGCTGCAGGAAGAAGTCCTTTCTCTAGTGCATTTTGTAATGGGCCTTGCATTCACACCTGTCAATTTAAATGCATTGCATGGCTGTTTCACCATCAGGAGGTGGCGCACTTCTTCATTTATTATTATTATTATTATTATTATTATTATTATTATTATTATTATTGATGCTGCTGTTGTTATCGATAATAATAGAATTTTTTTTCCTCTGCGTTTCCACAATGTGCAGTGCACAGACAGCCCTCGGTTCTGCTATGAGTTATGGGATGGGCGGGCAGAGGAACCCAGAGGCTCCTGCCTTCCCCACCCTTCGTGCGGCAACTTACCAACCATAGTGCCCAGCCTGGCATTCAATCCCAGGACCACGCTGGAGAGGCTCAGGCACATCTGTGTGAAAGGGAAAGTGAGGGGTGGGGAAGGAGGGTCAGTGAGTCAGCTGCAAGGGCTTTCCTCTTTGTCGTGTCATGTGAGAGTTTCATCAACAGACCGCTGTGCGGCTATCAGGTGGGCAGCCCTACCTTGTGGCAACGTGTTTGAAGGTGGTTCTAATATCTCCTCTCAGTCTCCTCTTTTCCAGGCTAAACATACCCAACTCCCTCCGCCATTTCTCATCAGGCTTGGTTTCCAGATTCTTGCTCACCTTTTCTGCACACCCTCCGGCTTGGCTTGTTTCCAGATTCTTGCTCACCTTTTCTGCCCACCCTCCGGCTTGGCTTGTCAAAATCCAGGGCCGTCTTAAGCCCATCCAGCGCCCTGGTGCTAGGTCCCTCCAGCGCCCGCCCCTCTCCAGATCCTCTCCAAGGGCCCGGGAGTGCCAAGCGGACCGCAGCAGCAGGGCCGGCTGTAGGTAGAGTCCCAGTGGCGTGGGGTGTCAGGGCGCCGGGCTGGTAGGCGAGGCGCCGCGCGGCAAAGCCATGCTGCGCCCTGCGAGGGCGGGGGCGACGGAGCGATCTCCGCCCCTCAGCGCCAGGGCACGCGACCTGCTTGAGACTGCCCTGAGCGGGAGGCCACCTCTGAGGACTCTGCGCTGCGCCTCCTTCTCGTTTCCCCAGCGCTGGGTTCCGCTCAGTCAAGCTTCGCCACCAGCGTGCGCACCGCGGGACCAGCAAGAGCTGCTTGGGCACTGTGCGCACGCTGGTGGCGAAGCTCGACTGAGTGGAACCCAGCGCTGGGGAAATGAGAAGGAGGCGCAGCGCGGAGTCCTCGGAGAAGGAGCGCAGTCCTGGCCAGATCGCCGGAACCCTGCGCTCACTTGGCGCCCTTCCAGCGCCCTCCAGCTCCCGACGCCGTGGTTCTCCGCGCCACTAGCCTCTATGGCTAGGACGGGCCTGTCAAAATCCTTCTTATATTGTGGGAGCTAGAGGGGGGTCATAGAGCCACTGACTAGCTTTCCCCCAACCCTTCTACATCTCTGATTGCTTTACCCTTCCATCCATGTCTTATTGCCTTAGGGAGAGGGAGGGGAGGGGAGGGGAGGGAGGAGAAGAGGCAAGTCAAAGGCACCCTGCCTCTCACATCCCAACGCACTTTGTCGACAGCAACCCTGCAGAACCCAAGACACTCAGTTGCCTGAGATGACTGCCTCACATTGCCTCGTGATCAGGTCTGGAGCAAAGACCTTTCTCGTGTGTGTGCTAAAATGGACAGGAATGAGCAAAACAGTTTACCTTGTCAACCAAGACAGCACGGATGTGGTTCTGAAGGGGTTTCATGAAGCCCAGCAAACTGGACAGCGGGACACAGAGAAGAAGCATCAGAAAGAGCAGGTGTTCAAACACTTTCAGTTTTTCTCTTGCATACAACTTTCATACGCATATTTATTCCATTAGAAGAGACCTATGGGCTGATCATCCACAATCCACAATAGAGGGGGACAAAATACCATCCCCACAAATGACCTTTAAGGAGACAGAATCCTAGGCAGGGGGGTCACCTTTTCACCACCCCACCCTTTCCTAGGGACCTAGAGGTCTTTTTTCCCCACCACCCTCACCCCCTCTGCAAATCTATGGGCAGAGATTTCTCCCCCAGGGAGAAGAGTTTGTATCCCCAAAAATAGTGGGGTGGGGTGGAGGGAGACTGCATAGGACCCATCTGCTTGCCACCTTGAGTTCCATGATGGAAGACAAGTAGGACATAGCGGGGTGTGTGTGTGGAATAGATAAAAATGTTCTTCAGATGTTTGCATACATAGGTGATGAGAGTTCGCTAGCAGATGAATCTAGCAATGTTCTTCAGGCTGCTCAACAAAACTCTCTTTTTCAAGGTAGGAATATGAAATCCAGCTGAGGTGAAACATCATCCACCTTGCAAGAAAGCGCAAGTCAAGCCCAACCTGCGCACAGATATCTGCTACTCACTTGCTACCTCCCAGGATGATGTCCACGTCTCCCAGAAGGGACTTGCAGGCCGTGACGCTCAGGATGGGGAATCCATGAGGGCTTCTCGTGACACGGACATCGAGCAGGATGGAGGATCCCACCCTCAGCTCCACCGGAGCAATCAAGCTGCACCAAGGGGCAAGAGGGAAAGGCAGTTGAGGGTGCTGGGTGCCCGGGGAGCTCACACCTCTCATTTCGCCCCAAGACTAAGGAGCGTATACCTTGCTGCCCTCATTGGAGCTGACTTGAATTTGCTCCTGCGAAACCTCCTACACAATTTAAATTTTCAGCCTCTTATTAAATGTCAAGTTGGCGTACATGGAGCTTTCGTACATAGATTCTATCAGCAAAGTTTACTCTTGCACCTAAAACTCTGAGGAGGAGGATAAGAAGGAGGAGGAGGAGGAGGAGGAGGAGGAGGAGGAGGAGGAGGAGGAGGAGGAGGAGGAGAAAAATCAAGAAAGTAATAGGAGAGAGAAGGAGAGAGAGAGAACCCCCATCGTTCGGCACGGACACTGAAGGCCAGCTCCGAGGACCTTCTGGCGGTTCCCTCCCTGAGAGAAGTGAAGCTACAGGGAACCAGGCAGAGGGCCTTCTCAGTAGTGGCACCTGCACTGTGGAACGCCCTCCCATCAGATGTCAAGGAAATAAACAACTATCTGACTTTTAGAAGACATCTGAAGGCAGCCCTGTTCAGGGAAGTTTTAAATGTTTGATCTTTTATCCTGTTTTTACAATTCTGTTGGGAGCCGCCCAGAGCAGCTGGGGAAACCCAGCCAGATGGGTGGGGTATAAACAATATAGTATTAGTATTAGTATTATTAGTATTAAATAGTGGGAGAGAGCAGATCTCCCAGAGAATGTCTATGCTATAATTTGCAGCCATATTCTGATGGGCTGAAGCTTACAAACTGCATGCGGTCTTCTTAATACTGTACTTTTAAAAAAGTATTTAAAGGCCCCCTCACCCACCTGGAGATTCAGGCCTTCCCAATTACCTTGCTCATGGCCCTGCGGCACCTGCCCTGACCCCTGCATCTGATAGCAACTGCTAGTATCCTAAGTTAACCACCCCGTAGAACTCCGAACCGGAAGCAGGTCACTCACATGCTGCCCCGGATGTGGAGCTGGGCACTGAGGGACAGCTGGACACCAGTCCTTGGGATCAGCTTCACGGAGAGATGAGGGAGTTGAGCGTTCAAAACTCGGATTCTGCAAAAGTAGTGGGAGGGGAGGGGGGGAATAACAATCAAACCTCGAATGCAGTGGTTCCCAAACTTTTTCAGGCCACCACCTCCTTGGGTTCCAGAAACTCCTCCCTAGGAAACGTTCCACTCACCCAACCCCTGCGAGAGACATCACTCACCCCACAACTTTCAGAAGTGATCCGATAATGGTTCGTGGGCTCATGAAATTCGGAATCTGTATGACCATGAGACCTCGCAGCAAGGATGGCTTCCCTTGCTGGCAGACTGTGGAGATATTCAGAGAAGGGGCAGTTTTTTATATAATTCTTATTAGATTTTCTGTTTTGCAATTTTAAATACTCATCTAAACATCCTTACAATATCAATAACTTCTTCTCTTTCCATGGTTCGTTTTTCATATCCTAAAGCCCTGCATATTTTACCTAAACTAAACCATTCAGTATTCCATTATTACCTCCATCGAAACTTATTTACACTGTTGAGTTTATCTTAATGCTGCCAACGTTTTCAAGTGTACACAATTCCCCCCATCTATTCAATAAACATTTTCCAATCTTCTTTAAACGCATGTTCTTCTTGTTCTCGTATTCTATATATTAGGTCTGCAAGCTGCGCATATTCCATCAGTTTAAGTTGCCATTCTTCTTTGGTTGGGACCTCGCTCGTTTTCCATTTGGGGGCTAACAAAACATGGGCCGCAGCAGTGGCATACATAAATAACCTTTTTTGATACCTGGGAATTTCGGTCTGAATTATCCCCAACAAAAAGGACTCTGGGTTTTTTGGGGGAAGGTACATTTAAACTCTCTCCCCCCCCAATTCATTATGGATCATTTCCCAATACTCTTTTACCCTTTTACATGTCCACCACATATGAAAGAACGTTCCCTCCACCTCTTTGCATCTCCAGCACTTATCTGATTCTGTCTTGCACATCTTAGCAAGCCTCCTGTGAAACATTTCCAGTTGGTTCTCCTTCAAAGAATAACAAGCTGTGAACTTCAAATCGCTTTTCCAAAGTTCCCCCCGGAGGTTAAAGGGATGGGACATTATTTGCATGCGCCATCATGAACCAGCCACAGTCTGAGCAAAGGGTTATTGAAATAGTGATTGGCTACTTCAGGGCTAAACCTGTGGGCCAATCAGTTTGTGGATTGACTTCTGCCAGCTGCCTGATTGGCTGCTCCTGCAGGCCAATCAGGTTGCGGATTCACTTCCACCTGGAGTTGGATTGGGTGGCTCCTGCGGACCAATCAGACTGCTGATTCTGGATCCTATTGTTCTATGATTCGGCTCAGTACATAACAGTTATGTTGTGTAAACTGGGAGACTGAGAGCTACAAATCAGAAAACGACTCCACCCAAATCTTGCTTTTGCCAGGAAACTCATCGGGTGGCATTAAGAACGTAAGGAGAGCACCTGCTGGATTAGGCCAGTGGCCCATCTAGTCCAGCATCCTGTTTTCACAATGGCCAACCAGATGCTCTTAAAATGTATCTTGAAAGCTGGACCGTGGACTTCAAAGCAGGATAAAAGCTGCTGGGGGGGGGGGACATGCACAATGCATTGATCTGCATTTCCTTGGAAGGAATGGCTTTGACTGAAGCTGGCAAAGCTTCATCTGAATGATTCGGGGTCCCCTTCTCGCCCACATCGCCCATCTCCCTCTTCACTTGCTCCCACCATGATGGAGATGTGAAGGGACCTTCCACCAGTGCTAGACACCTATATATTTTTATTTTTAAATGTGGGTTTCCACCATCAGATTGAATGGCCCTGAAGGCACGGGCGTAGCAAGGGAGGGGCCTAGGGGGCGCTCCGCCCCGGGCAGCGCGCGATCCCGAGGGTGCCACGGCGGCTCCCCCCCCCACGCGCTAGCCCTGCCCCCGCCTGCTCTCCGCCCCCGGTGCCGGAGAACGAAGCTACGCCAGTGCCTGAAGGCAAGTAAAGGCATGGGCAAATAAAAAATAAATATGGCGCCAAAGAGCAGCAGTTGCTGCCGAGGAAATGAAGGTCCATCTCCAATGTTTCCTCTACTCAGAGTAGACCAAGTGAAATTAGGGCTGCCATACCTCCGGAATTTCCCAGACATATCCGGGATTCGTCCGCCCAAAAATGTGTCCTGTCACAATTTTTCAAAACCGGTTGAAAATGTCTGGGGAAATCCAGGTAGACGGCATTCGGAAGTGGCAGAATTTCTCAAAAAAAGAGAGCTCAACAACTTTTGTGTCCGGATTTTCACTTTTTGAAATATGGCAACCCTAATTAATGGGCACGCGCAACATAGGTCCGAAATGATGATGATTATTGCATTTCTATCTCACCTTTTCCTCCAGGGAGCTCAAAGTGGCAGGCTTGGTTCTCCTCCCCCTCCTCATTTAATCCTCACGACAACCTTGTGAGGTAGGCTAGGCTGAGAGGCAGGGTCTGGCCCCCATGCAGGGCCGTCTTAAGTATATTTGGCGCCTTGGCACCGTGGTGCGACAGATCCCTCCGGTGCCCCCGCCCCGTTTCCCAGCGCGGTGGGCGGGCGGAGCTGCATGGCCAGGGCGGCAGGCGGGCAGGCAGGCGGGCACAGCTCTGTGGCGGGTGGGCGGGCGGGCGCCCTGCGCCACACAGCCTGGCCGTAGGGCCGGCCCTGCCCCCATGGCCACCCAGTGAGTGGCGTGGCCAATTGGGGATTTGAAGCCTGGTCTCTCCCAGGCAGGTATGCCAACTCCTTGGGTGTGGAGAAGTCTTTGCCCCCCTCAATATCTGCTGGCAGGGGGTGGAAGAGGCCGAGTGCAGAGCAGTTCATTGGCTGGCGCCTCCTGAGCATGAGAGAGGAAGCTATGCCACGATGGGCTCTGGGCTTGGCCTCCTCCCACCAATGTGATGTGATGTGCGTTGTGCGCATGATATCCCACGTGTGATGCATCTTGCACGCATGACATCACATGTGCCCCATGCTCCAGCCCCCCCTCCCCAATCTTGGGTGCAAGACAGCGCCTCTGCTCCCAGGACCTAGTCCAACCACTGCACTACACGGGCTTTCACACAATGCTTTCAACAGGTCTACTCTGAATAGATTCCGAATAGACTGCACAGCATAGCACCACAGAGCACTGAGAGACCTACAAACGTCTAGGAGCGTGACTCGGCTGGGCTGTGTCATTCGTGCTAATTCTTGTATGAACACAAAAATTCACTAATGTTGAGTCCAGGTCTTCAAGAGATGCAAGGTCTCGTGGAGAGGGCACTCACCATACTCGAGGGCTTCTTGGTTGACCCTCACTACAGTCCCTGGGGTGGACCCTTGCGAGGAGACAAGGAGGCAAAGGAGGGTGCTCAGCACACAAAGCTTGAACATCTTCTGTGTTGTGGTGCAGCCGTTGGGCAACCTAGGGGGAAAGGAAGGGGCACGAGAGAAAGGGCATTGGTCAAAATCCACAGGATCTTGCAGCTTCTGTACACCAGCAACAGAAGTTCCACAGGAAGTTCCAAGTGCCTTCGACCTGCTACAACCTGAAATTCCTACTCACCCACAAGGTAAAAAGGTAAAGGACCCCTGGACAGTTAAGTCCAGTCAAAGGCGACTTTGGGGTTGCAGCGCTCATCTCGCTTTCAGGCCGAGGGAGCCAGCGTTTGTCCACAGACAGCTTTCCGGGTCAAGTGACCAGCATGACTAAACCGCTTCTGGTGCAACGGGATGCAGTGGCGGAAGCCAGAGCGCATGGAAGCGCCATTTACCTTCCCGCCAAAGCAATACCTACTTATCTACTTGCACTGGTGTGCTTTCGAACTGCTAGGCTGGCAGGAGCTGGGACAGAGCAACGGGAGCTCACTCCATTGTGGGGATTCAAACTGCCGTCCTTCCAATCGGCAAGCCCAAGAGGCCCTGTGGTTTAGACCGCAGCAGGACTAGTAACATTCTGTGCATGCCCACCTGTCATGGATGCTTTAGTTGAGATTCTTGCATTGCAGGGGGTTGGGCTAGAGGACCCTTGGGGGTCCCTCCCAACTCTATGATTCTACCCAATACCAACTCCCACCCTACACAGCAGAGGGTGTGTAGAGCAGAGGCTAGAGAGCCATCGGTCATGGATGCTGTAGTTACAACCTGCATTGAACCACAAGATTCCTTTCCAGTTCTCTGATGCTGTGACTTTTTTGCTTTTAAGGTGCAATGGAAAAGGTGGTGCAGCTTTGGCCGCAGGTGGCGGACTCTCCTTCCTTGCAGGTTTCTAAAGAGAGGTTGGGTGGTCCTCTTTCAGGGGTACTTGAGCTCACCAGCCCACCCAGAGACTCAGAAAGCACAAATCTTACCTTACTGGTTTGGGGAGGTGGTCGATCCCAGAGACGCTGGCTGGACACCTTCTGCTGCCACCCTTGCTTCTGTGGGCGAAGGAGACTTGGCTTTTATTTGGCTACCAGGTGTGGGCAAAAAGCTGAAGGTCAGGAGACATGTCAAGTTTAGGTTTGTCCAGGGCGTGAAATGTTTACTTGTGGCTCTGAATGCAGTGGGAAAATGGGGATCCTGCTTTCTGCACACAGCCCACAATGTATATTTGGGATGCAACCAATCCATCCATCCATCCATCACTCTCAAAGAAGCACCGTGCCTGGTCAAACGGGGAGAGGATTAGCAGGTCTCATCTCAGAGCTTCTGAGATGACAAGACATCTGGGATTCAGGCCCCACCAAGTCAAACTTTAGGATCCAGCAGGAACTGCTAGCCATTTATGACACAATTCTTTTCATTTGCAAAGGGCTAAAGCCATTTCGTTTGTATTGTTTGTCTGAGGGGGTCAATCTGGACAAATTCTTGGGGTCCTGTACCCGGTGTGAGTTAAAATCTAATGGAGGATTCTACTGCTGAACAAGTTCCTTTGTAAGGCAATGACCTCCGCTGTCCACTCAAGGGTCCTGAATCATAGAGTTGGAAGAGACCACAAGGGCCATCCAGTCCAACCCCCTGCCGAGCAGGAAACACCATCAAAGCATTCTTGACATATGGCTGTCAAGCCTCTGCTTTAAGACCTCCAAAGAAGGAGACTCCACCACACTCCTTGGGAGCAAATTCCACTGCCGAACAGCTCTTACTGTCAGGAAGTTCTGATCCAAAGTCCTGATCCAAAGAAGCTCTGTTGCAGGAGCTGCAAGGAAGGGATGGGGCCCTCCAGGCTCATGGGTGGGCCTTTCCTCCTCCCCCCCTCCCACCTCACCTGGCTGCTAGGTAGGAGAAGGACAGCCACAGTTTTGGGCTGTGAGTTGATCTGGAGAAACAGAGATCGGCTTGCTCTGTGCTGGAACCAAAGCTGTGACCAATGGAGAAGAAAGATCTCCTGGGGTGTTGATGCTGTGAGCCCCCCCACCCCGCCCCCGCCCCCGCCCATCCAATGCTCAAGTTATATAAATGTGCAAATTAAACCATAAATGCTAAAAATGTGGTCTCCACTGACCTTCATCCCCAGGAAACCAAACTCTGGGTAAGGACCTGACATTCCTTAGGTAGCCGTGTTGGTCTGAGTCGAAGCAAAATAAAAAATAAAAATACACTTTCAAGTGTATCTGAAGAAGTGTGCATGCACACGAAAGCTCATACCAAAATAAAAACTTAGTTGGTCTTTAAGGTGCTACTGAAGGAATTCTTTTATTTTGTATTATCTCAGTAATCCTCACAACATTTCATTGACTCCTGTCCTAGCCTGGCTTTCCTCCAAGGAGCTCAAGGGGGCATGCATAGTCCTCCCCCACCACCCCAATTTTATTCTAGCAACAGCCTTTGGAGGTAGGTTAGTCTGTGGATTTGAACCTGGGCCTCTCCAGTCCAGCACTCTAACCACTACGCAACCTAGTCTCTCCCTCCCTTGTGAGGTAGGCCAGTGTTAGCAAAGCCGTCGTGCAAATGGAGGACTGAGGCAGAAAGATAAGGGTTTGCACTGAGGGAGTCCAAGAAAGGCACTTCTGGGTTCATAACTCAGTCTCTCAACCATTCCACGGCAACCATAGGCTACAGGGTTGCCTTCTAGCTAATCTTCTAAGCTGTTTCCGAAAATTCAGTTCGTTGCCCAAAGAACTTTTGCAAAGGAGAGGAGGTCTGTCTGCATCGCTTACGACATGCCTGGATATGTGATTTAATCTCCTGGCTCTCTTGTTTGTTGAGACAGCACCAGAAGTGGGCGGGGGGGGGGGATTAATGGCTCTTTTTGAAACGCCCCAGTGAAAGTTGCAAGAGGAGGGCATCTCTGAGTAAACACTCTTTCTCCCGAGTTCCTAAGCCATTTAGGCATCCCTTTGTTATGAACTAGCAGGTTTATTTGCTTTCAGAGTCCTTTCCCATCTTTCAGCATCCTGCTCCTGGACTTGCCAAAGAGATCTTGAAGTTGCAAAAGGCCTGCCTTCTCTGCTACTTATGAGCAAACCACAAAGAGACTTTTGGGTTCACCTGCCCATCACGCTGGAGAGCAGCACTCAAGTCAGGAATAACCAGCTGCACAATTATAAGATGGGAGACACCTAGCTTGCCAGTAGCAAACCACAAGTTTAACAAAAAAGTGAATGGAAGTCCAGGCAGAAGAAGAAGAAGAAGAAGAAGAAGAAGAAGAAGAAGAAGAAGAAGAAGAAGAAGAAGAAGAAGAAGAAGAAGAAGAAGAAGAAGAAGAAGAAGAAGAAGAAGAAGAAGAAGAAGAAGAAGAAGAAGAGGAGGAGGAGGAGGAGGAGTTGTTTGGATTTGATATCCCTCTTTATCACTCCCCAAAGGAGTCTCAAAGCGGATAACATTCTCCTTTCCCTTCCTCCACCACAACAAACACTCTGTGAGGTGAGTGAGGCTGAGAGACTTCAGAGAAGTGTGACTAGCCCAAGATCACCCAGCAGCTGCATGTGGAGGAGCGGAGACGCGAACCCGGTTCCCCAGATTACGAGTCTACCGCTCTTAACCATTACACCACGCTGGCTCTAGTGTTTCAGTCAAAGTCTAGTGTTTCAATCAAATGAAATAATAATAGTCCTACTCTATACTGCCTGCTTCTTGGGAGAAGAGCAATGACAAACCTAGACAGCATCTTAAAAAGCAGAGACATCACCTTGCCTACAAAGGTCCGTATAGTTAAAGCTATGGTTTTCCCGGTAGTGATGTATGGAAGTGAGAGCGGGACCATAAAGAAGGCTGATCGCCGAAGAATTGATGCTTTTGAATTATGGTGCTGGAGGAGACTCTTGAGGATCCCATGGACTGCAAGAAGATCAAACCTCTCCATTCTGAAGGAAATCAGCCCTGAGTGCTCCCTGGAAGGACAGATCCTGAAGCTGAGGCTCCAAGACTTTGGCCACCTCATGAGAAGAGAAGACTCCCTGGAAAAGACCCTGATGTTGGGAAAGATTGAGGGCACTAGGAGAAGGGGACGACAGAGGATGAGATGGTTGGACAGTGTTCTCGAAGCTACGAACATGAGTTTGACCAAACTGCGGGAGGCAGTGGAAGACAGGAGTGCCTGGCGTGCTCTGGTCCATGGGGTCACGAAGAGTCGGACACGACTAAACGACTCAACAACAACAATACTGCCTTGGTCAGACCCCACCTGGAGTCCTGTGTCCAGGTTCTGGCACCACATTTTAATGAGGATGTTGACAAGCTGGAAGGTATCAGAGGAGGGCCACCAAGATGACCAAGGGTCTGCAAACCAAGCTTTAGGAGGACAGTTGAGGGAATTGGGTATGTTTAGCCTGGATAACAGGAGATTGAGAGGAAATATGATAGCTATCTTCATGGTTGTCATGTGGAAGGTGGAGCAAACTTCTTTTCTTCTGCTCTGGAAGGCAGGACCAGAACCAATGGCTTCAAGTTCCAAGAAAGAAGATTCCCACTAAACATCAGGAAGAACTTTCCGAAGTTTCTATGATGTTTCTGATGTTTCTGATGTTTCATATGACTTTCTATGATTCTAAGAACAGTATCTGCTGGATCAGACCAGCATCCTGTTGTCGCAGTTGCCAGCCAGATGCCTGCAGGAACCCAGCAAGCAGGACCTGAGGTTGACATACGAGCAACTGCAGTCCAACCTATCGGTCTTACCACTGACTTGCTGGTACTGGAAGTGAGTGTGGCAAAGAGGCAAGAGGTGGATCATGTCTTACACATTGCTATAATTCTGCCACACCAATTTGGCTGCGTCGATGGAACCCTCGGAAGAACCTCCCCCTTGTGTTCTCCTTCTGCAATTCAAAACTAACGTCGAGGACCTGGCGAGATGGGATGGGCAAGTCCTCCCACGCTTTATCAAGCATAAAGCTCTTAGAAAACCACAGCGACTTAGGAAGAGGGCGTGAGCATGGCAGAAAGGGCACGGGCTCCTCAAAGTTCAACAAAAAGTGTTTACCCAAAAGCTAAGCCAGGGCTTTGCTCTCTTTCCTCTCCATTGGCAATCCTTGGCTGACGTGTCCTTAGCGCTGGAGGTGAAGTTCTAAGTCAGAGGCAGCAACGCTTCTGAATGCCGGTTGCTGGAAACAGCAGGAGAGGAGAGCTGCTCTTGCACTCAAATCCTGCTTGCCGGTTTCCCATTATGGACATCTGGTTGGCCTCTGCGAGAACAGGAGGCTGGACTAGATGGCCCATTGGCCTCATCCAGCAGGTGCTGGATCTTATGAAGTGTTCTCGGCAGCAGGAGGGAAATAAAATGATGTGGTGTTGTGCTGTGGAATCTGTTGTTCCACAAAGTGGCGAGTGTGTCCCACAGACTTGAAAGGGGAAGATCCTGATCTGTTTTGACCAGACTGAAGTTCTCACACTGTGGTCTGTGAACTACATGAACTGAATTTTCCAGTGGGGGCTCCATGATAAGATTGCAGAACAATCAAGGATATCTGTACCTTATTATTATTATTATTATTATTATTATTATTATTATTATTATTATTGAATTTATATACCACCCTGTACCTGGAGGTCTCAAAACATCTGGAGGGCCAAGTTTGGGGGTGCCTGACATAAATCTTCAGAAGTTTTCTCTCTCTCTCTTTAAAAAAAAAACCCATAATTTTTCAACAATACATTTATTCACACGTTATTAATAACAATACATTAAACGTCGACTTCCCTTCCATGGTTTCCTCCAAATAACAATTACTGCAGCATATTATAATCCAACTATACATCATTTTTCTCATCTTATTCTCAGTACAACCTTTGCAGCTGAATTTACTCTAAACCTGCAAACGATTTCACCTGCTTGCAACAGTTCTTCATATGGTCTGCAGATATTTTTCCAGTTCTCCTTAAATGCTGTTACATCTTGATCCTCTTTTTTTTTCTCCCCTTGGCCTGGCTGACTGGCAGATTGATTTATGTCCGGTGGTTCTAAGTTGGCTATTTACTCAGCGCTCCCTCTGATCCCTTGGAAAAAACCTGCCAGACCAGATCTTGACGTCTCTCTTTTTGCTCCTCTCGTCTTCTCTCCTCCCAGCTTTTCAATTTGACAAAATGGCTTGGCTGAGGGGGTGGCTGGCTATCACTAAAGGAAATGATCTGCAAGGGAATGAAATAGGAACTGGCAGGGCGGGAGGGGGGGAGGGTTTCATGGAATGGGGATTTCAGGCACACAAAGTCAAAATGCAGGCGGGGGTCCTACAAGAGGTTGAACTTGCTCAAACTCAAGACAAAGAAACAGACACTTAAAAGTGGCTGCAGGGTCCCACTAACTGTGCCACTGATGAGATGTATTTTCTAACGCAATTGCATGATGAGCTGCTAACATCTTTGCATAAGAAAATATGTTCCCTCAGTGCTGCAGCTAGAACAAAAAAAATAATACAGTCGTACCTCGGGTTACGAACTCGATCCGTTCTGGGTCGCAGTTCGTAACCTGAAAAGGTTGCAAACCGAGCGCCATTTTGCGCATGCGCAAAGCGCCCTGCTTCTGCGCATGCGCCGGAAACACTTCCAGGTTTGCGGAGTTCGTAACCCGAACTGTTCGCAACCCGAGGTACGACTGTAGTTACAGGTAGGTAGCCGTGTTGGTCTGAGTCAAAGCAAAATAAAAAAATTCCTTCAGTAGCACCTTAAAGACCAACTAAGTTTTTATTTTGGTATGAGCTTTCGTGTGCATGCATACTTCTTCAGATACACTTGAAACAGAAGAGTCAGACCCTTATATAGAGAGAGAGGGTGGTGGGGGTGGGTGGGAATGGGTGATGGGCTGATAGGAGTGGTAAACCTGTTGATGGCAGTCATCAGCAGTCGTTAACAGCCATCTGTTTTATAATGTTGTTGTTTAGTCGTTTAGTCGTGTCCGACTCTTCTTGACCCCATGGACCATAGCACGCCAGGCACTCCTGTCTTCCACTGCCTCCCGCAGTTCGGTCAAACTCATGTCCGTAGCCTCGAGAACACTGTCCAACCATCTCGTCCTCTGTCGTCCCCTTCTCCTAGTGCCCTCAATCTTTCCCAACATCAGGGTCTTTTCCAAGGATTCTTCTCTTCTCATGAGGTGGCCAAAGTATTGGAGCCTCAGCTTCACGATCTGTCCTTCCAGGGAGCACTCAGGGCTGATTTCCTTAAGAATGGATAGGTTTGATCTTCTAGCAGTCCATGGGACTCTCAAGAGTCTCCTCCAGCACCATAATTCAAAAGCATCAATTCTTCGGCGATCAGCCTTCTTTATGGTCCAGCTCTCACTTCCATACATCACTACTGGGAAAACCATAGCTTTAACTATACGGACCTTTGTCGGCAAGGTGATGTCTCTGCTTTTTAAGATGCTGTCTAGGTTTGTCATTGCTTTTCTCCCAAGAAGCAGGCGTCTTTTAATTTCGTGACTGCTGTCACCATCTGCAGTGATCAAGGAGCCCAAGAAAGTAAAATCTCTCACTGCCTCCATTTCTTCCCCTTCTATTTGCCAGGAGGTGATGGGACCAGTGGCCATGATCTTGGTTTTTTTGATGTTGAGCTTCAGACCATATTTTGCGCTCTCCTCTTTCACCCTCATTAAAAGGTTCTTTAATTCCTCCTCACTTTCTGCCATCAAGGTTGTGTCATCTGCATATCTGAGGTTGTTGATATTTCTTCCGGCAATCTTAATTCCTGCTTGGGATTCATCTAGTCCAGCCTTTCGCATGATGAATTCTGCATATAAGTTAAATAAGCAGGGAGACAATATACAACCTTGTCGTACTCCTTTCCCAATTTTGAACCAATCGGTTGTTCCATATCCAGTTCTAACTGTAGCTTCTTGTCCCACATAGAGATTTCTCAGGAGACAGATGAGGTGATCAGGCACTCCCATTTCTTTAAGAACTTGCCATAGTTTGCTGTGGTCGACACAGTCAAAGGCTTTTGCATAGTCAATGAAGCAGAAGTAGACGTTTTTCTGGAACTCTCTAGCTTTCTCCATAATCCAGCGCATGTTTGCTATTTGGTCTCTGGTTCCTCTGCCCTTTCGAAATCCAGCTTGCACTTCTGGGAGTTCTCGGTCCACATACTGCCTAAGCCTGCCTTGTAGAATTTTAAGCATAACCTTGCTAGCGTGTGAAATGAGGGCAATTGTGCGGTAGTTGGAGCATTCTTTGGCACTGCCCTTTTTTGGAATTGGGATGTAGACTGATCTTCTCCAATCCTCTGGCCATTGCTGAGTTTTCCAAACTTGCTGGCATATTGGGTGTAGCACCTTAACAGCATCATCTTTTAAAATTTTAAATAGTTCAGCTGGAATATCATCACTTCCACTGGCCTTGTTATTAGCAGTGCTTTCTAAGGCCCATTTGACTTCACTCTCCAAGATGTCTGGCTCAAGGTCAGCAACCACACTACCTGGGGTGTACGAGACCTCCATATCTTTCTGGTATAATTCCTCTGTGTATTCTTGCCACCTCTTCTTGATGTCTTCTGCTTCTGTTAGGTCCTTACCACTTTTGTCCTTGATTATGGTAATCTTTGTACGAAATGTTCCTTTCATATCTCCAATTTTCTTGAACAGATCTCTGGTTTTCCCCATTCTATTGTTTTCCTCTATTTCTTTGCATTGCTCATTTAAGAAGACCCTCTTGTCTCTCCTTGCTGTTTTTTGGAAATCTGCATTCAGTTTCCTGTATCTTTCCCTATCTCCCTTGCATTTTGCTTGCCTCCTCTCCTCCGCTATTTGTAAGGCCTCGTTGGACAGCCATTTTGCTTTCTTGCATTTCCTTTTCCTTGGGATGGTTTTTGTTGCTGCCTCCTGTATAATGTTACGAGCCTCCATCCATAGTTCTTCAGGCACTCTGTCCACCAAATCTAAATCCTTAAACCTGTTCCTCACTTCCACTGTGTATTCATAAGGGATTTGATTCAGATTGTATCTTACTGGCCCAGTGGTTTTTCCTACTTTCTTCATTTTAAGCTGGAATTTTGCTATAAGAAGCTGATGATCTGAGTTACAGTCAGCTCCAGGTCTTGTTTTTGCTGACTGTATAGAGCTTCTCCATCTTTGGCTGCAGAGAATATAATCAATCTGATTTCGATGCTGCCCATTTGGTGATATCCATGTGTAGAGTCGTCTCTTGTGTTGTTGGAAGAGAGTGTTTGTGATGACCAGCTTGTTCTCTTGACAGAACTCTATTAGCCTTTGCCCTGCTTCATTTTGAACTCCAAGGCCAAACTTGCCAGTTGTTCCTTTTATCTCTTGATTCCCTACTTTAGCATTCCAATCCCCTGTAATGAGAAGAACATCCTTCTTTGGTGCCATTTCTAGAAGGTGTTGTAGGTCTTCATAGAATTGGTCAATTTCACTTTCTTCAGCACCGGTAGTTGGTGCATAAACTTGGATTACTGTGATGTTAAAAGGTCTGCCTTGGATTCGTATCGAGATCATTCTGTCATTTTTGAGATTGCATCCCATCACAGCTTTTGCCACTCTTTTGTTGACTATGAGGGCCACTCCATTTCTTCTACAGGATTCTTGCCCACAGTAGTAGATATGATAGTCACCCGAACTGAATTCACCCATTCCCTTCCATTTTAGTTCACTGATGCCCAGGATGTCGATATTTATTCTTGTCATCTCATTTTTGACCACATCCAGCTTACCTCTATTCATGGTTCTTACATTCCAGGTTCCTATGCAATATTTTTCTTTACAGCATCGGACTTTCCTTTCGCTTCCAGGCATATCCGCAACTGAGCGTCCTTTCGGCTTTGGCCCAGCCGCTTCATCAGCTCTGAATCTACTTGTACTTGTCCTCCGCTCTTCCTCAGTAGCATGTTGGACGCCTTCCGACCTGAGGGGCTCATCTTCCAGCGTCATAACTTTTATATGCCTGTTGTCTTTGTCCATGGAGTTTTCTTGGCAGGGATACTGGAGTGGCTTGCCAGTTCCTTCTCCAGGTGGATCACGTTTAGTCAAAACTCTCCACTATGACCTGTCCATCTTGGGTGGCCCTGCATGGCATAGCTCATAGCTTCTCTGAGTTATTCAAGCCCCTTCGCCACGACAAGGCATTGATCCATGAAGGGGCTGTTTTATAATAATATTATAATAATCGGTGCTTTTTTTCTGGGGGTACGCATACCCCTAAACATTTTGTGAATCTGAGTTTGGCCTTATTGAGGGGCAGTATTTCAATATGAGTAGGAAAATGAGAGTACCCCTAAACATTTTTTTAAGAAAAAAAGTACTGATAATTATAATTTATTACTTATACCCCACCCATCTGGCTGGGTCTCCCCAGCCACTCTGAGCAGCTTCTGACACAATAATAAAAACACGATAAAACATCAAACATTAAAAACTTCCCTAAACAGGGCTGCCTTCAGGGATGTATTCTAAATGTTCTTTATATCCTTGACATCTGAAGGGAGGGTGTTCCACAGGGCGGGTGCCACCACCGAGAAGGCCCTCTGCCTGGCTCCCTGCAACCTCGCTTCTCAAAGTGAGGGAACCGCCAGAAGGCCCTCGGAGCTGGACCTCAGTGTCAGGGCTGGCCGATGGGGGTGGAGACGCTCCTTCAGGTCTGCTGGGCCAAGGCAGTTTAGGGCTTTAAAGGTCATCACCAAGACTTTGAATTGTGCTCGGAAACGTCCTTTCAGGACTGGTGTTATGTGGTCGCAGTGGCCACTCCCAGTCACCAGTCTAGCTGCCGCATTCTGGATTAATTGTAGTTTCCAGGTCACCTTCAAAGGGAGCCCCATGTAGAGCGCGTTGAAGTAGTCCAAGTGGGAGATAACTAGAGCATGCTAGACAGTGGAAGAGCCTGCTGGATCAGGCCATTGGCCTATCTACTCCAGCATCCTCTTCTCCCAGTGGCTGAAATCTGCAAGCAGGATCTCAACACAAGAGCATTTTCGCTTCCTGTGGTTTCCAGCAACTGGGATTCAGAAGCATGGCTGCCTCCAACAGTGGAGACAAGAGCAGAGCCGTCTTGGCCAGGTGCCTCCTCCTCCTCCATAATCCTCTTTTAAATCCATCTAGGTTGGTGGTAGGGTTGCCACCCGTCCCATAAAAACGGGTCTGTTCCATTTTTGGCATACAGAGCCCCCTGTCTCGTTTCCCTCAAACCTGTCCAATTGACTTGGGAGCAGAAAATATCCAAAATATGCAGTGGACCCGGGATGGTGGAGAGAGACTTTCAGAAGAGATATTTGCCATTTCCTCCAATGGCAAAGAGCGCACGCGGGTGGCCCTTTCCTTGTCATTTGCCGAAAACATAAAAAGAGCAGGTGGGCAAGAAGGAAAGAAATTGCACCGCCTCTGCTTATTAAGACTATCCCCGAACCAAATCCCATTACTTTGAGGCAAAGGCTAACAAATCCGTTTGCAAAGGGAGACAGCTCCTGATGGGGACGGCTGAGCCCATCAACCACCGCCAGCGCCACCTCCGTGAGTTCAGTCCCTTAGAACTGATTGCTTCTGACAGGGAGCCACAGGTGTTGTTGGAATTGCTTTAGCGGCGGGAGCGTCAAAGCCCAAGGGGGAAGGCGACAGGCTGAAGAAGCGCTCGAGGGCGGAAATGAGACGCACTAGATTCTGTGAACCAATCTCAACTACTAAAGCAGCCCACTCTGAGCAGGAGGGGGGAGAGAAGAAGAAGTGGGAAGGTTTCTGTGCTTTTTGTTTGTTTAATTCCAAAAAGTTCTACTCGTTTTAAAAAATAAAGTCTAAATAGTTACAAAAACTGAGGCCTGGCTCACTGCTGAGTACAGCATCCGCCTTGTATCGTAATTGTTCAAATGCCCATGGACCCAACAGCCATGCATGTGTGTGTATAATATATATGTGTGTATACCAGACCCTCCAAGTGTCCCTACTTTTCTGGGACATCTCTGATTTAGAGAAGCTGTCCTGGTTTCTGATTTGATCCCAGAATGTCCCACTTTTCCTTAGGATGTCCCAATTTTCATGGGAGAAATGTTGGAGGGTAGGGAGTTCTCAGACTCCTGAGCTTCTGAAGGCACACATCGTGCACATGGAAGGGTGGGTTTTTTTTTAATGTTTAATGTTTTATTATGTTTTTATATGTGTTGGCTGGGGCAACTCAGTCAGATGTGTGGGGTATAAATAGTAAAATTACCATTGTGGAATGGGACGTCCCTATTTGTGTATACCAAACAATATAATGTGTCAGAAGAAATTTGCACTCAAATGTTGATGAATGTTTGTGAAGACTTTAAAAAAAACTGATATAGAAACATGGAGAACGGAGTTTAAGATTGTGAAAATGAGAACCTGACTAAAAACCAAAATGGACAGATTCTTCCACTCCTATTCAGGACTCCAGGTTTCTCAAGAGAAGTGAGAAGGTGCAGAAGCTGCTTGGGAAATGGGGCGTTTACTACCAGATCTAGAATCATAGATCCATAGAGTTGGCAGAGACCCCAAGGGCCATCCAGTCCAACCCTTGGGGACAGGAGGCGGGCGGGTGTGGAGGACTCTCTGGTCCTGAATGGGGTAACTGTGCCCCTGAAAGACCAGGTGCGCAGCCTGGGAGTCATTTTAGACTCACAGCTGTCCATGGAGGCACAGGTCAACTCCGTGTCCAGGGCAGCTGTTTATCAGCTCCATCTGGTACGCAGGCTGAGTCCTTACCTGCCCAGTGACTGTCTCTCCAGAGTGGTGCATGCTCTAGTTATCTCTCGCTTGGACTACTGCAATGCGCTCTACGTGGGGCTACCTTTGAAGGTGACCCGGAAACTACAACTAATCCAGAATGCGGCAGCTAGACTGGTGACTGGGAGCGGCCGCCGAGATCACATAACACCGGTCCTAAAAGACCTACATTGGCTCCCAGTACGTTTCCGAGCACAATTCAAAGTGTTGGTGTTGACCTTTAAAGCCCTAAATGGCCTCGGTCCGGTATACCTGAAGGAGCGTCTCCACCCCCATCGTTCTGCCCGGACACTGAGGTCCAGCTCCGAGGGCCTTCTGGCGGTTCCCTCATTACGAGAAGCCAAGTTACAGGGAACCAGGCAGAGGGCCTTCTCGGTAGTGGCACCCACCCTGTGGAATGCCCTCCCACTAGAGGTCAAAGAGAACAATTACCAGACCTTTAGAAGGCATCTCAAGGCAGCCCTGTTTAGGGAAGCTTTTAATGTTTGATGGATTTTTGTATTTTAGAATTTCTGTTTTTTTGGAAGCCACCCAGAGTGGCTGGGGAAACCCGGCCAGATGGGCGGGGTATAAATAATAAATTATTATTATTATTATTATTATTATTATAACCCCCTGCCAAGCAGGAAACACCATCAAAGCATTCCTGACATATGGCTGTCAAGCCTCTGCTTAAAGGCCTCCAAAGAAGGAGACTCCACCACACTCCTTGGCAGCAAATTCCACTGCCAAACAGCTCTTACTGTCAGGAAGTTCTTCCTAATGTTTAGGTGGAATCTTCTTTCTTGTAGTTTGAATCCATTGCTCTGTGTCCGCTTCTCTGGAGCAGCAGAAAACAATCTTTCTCCCTCCTCCATATGACATCCTTTCATATATTTGAACATGGCTATCATATTCAAATATATAAAAGGATGTCATATAGAGGAGGGAGAAAGGTTGTTTTCTGCTGCTCCAGAGAAGCGGATGCAATTAATTGCTGCACAGATAGAAAGGGCTGAGCTGACCCAGTTCATTGAAGTCTGAAAGGAGTCCTCAGATGTCTTTCCCATGGGGGGCAGGGAAGCCCCAACACATCCAACACATTGCTTTCCTCACTCTTCAAATGCAGTAGCCACCTGCTCAGCCTTAACTGAGCAGAAGTACGGGGATTTAAGAAAGGGGGGACACTTTCTGAGCTAGAAACAACCTTTGCCTTGTCTTTTAGTGCCCCCCAGTGGTAGCAAGCATGAGTGCAGCTACTTTGGGACAATCTGAAGCAGCCGTTTTTCTCTGGGTTTCTCCTGCTCACGGTCACAGCTCAACAAAGACACTTATTCTGGGATGCAGGAGATGCGGGTCTCCTGGGTGGAGGAACCCAAGTGCAGAATCACTATCAATAGAATGTTTAACTACAGGGCATAGGACTCATGGCATGCGACAGGAGCGAGCCAGCCGTAAATTGCACTGAGCGACTTACAGTTAAATCTTTATTAGCGAAAGCAGGTTCTGCACAGGGGCGTCAGGCCTAATGAGCACAGCAACTCATCTCCGGCAGGTCTTGCCCCCAAGAAGCAGTTGCTGAGACTGAAGTTCCCTGCCTCCCCACAGCTGCCTAAGTCCCCTCCTCTCCAGGGTTTCCCCCCAAGCAATCTGAGACTGCGCCTGCATGAAGCTAACTTCTCCCCCGCCCTCTTCATGCCTCTCCTGGTTCTGGGAGACCAGCGCAAAGGGGAGCTCATCACAGCAGAAAGAAAAGACACCCGTGCTTCTTCACCAGCATGAACCATCTCTGTCTCTTGGCCTCCCTCCCGCTTCAGCTTCTGCCTCTGGTTCTGGACTTCTCTCTGCCACAGAATCTCCCTGCTCACTAAGCCCTGTTGCCTCTTCACCTTCTGACACCTCCTCCTCCCAGTCTTCTCCCTCTTCTCCCTCTGACCACTCATTGTTGTCCCACCACCAATCCCTGGGCTCTGAACATTCTTCCCCTGGGGGTTTCCCAGCTGGTTCCTCCCACCATTCCTCTGCCCCCACCCAGTCAATGGCAGGATGGCACCTCATAGCAAATCAGGGAGCCCATGGACCATCTAGCCGAGGATCGACTGCTGGTGAGCAGCAGGTCTCTGTGGTCTCCAGCGAAAAGAGAGTTTCTTTCCCAGCTCTGCCTCCTGCAGAATCTGGGACCATTGGCATGCAGAGGTCCTCCCTGCTTCTGAAAGGCCTTGCCCTATAGAAACACCAGCTCCTTCATCTCGGCATTATTGGATGTGAAATTACTGTCAGGTCCCATTATCAATGAGGCCAGTTTCATGTATGCAAGAATGCAACATTGAAGAGAAAGAGAATGTCTAGAAGATGATGTATAGATGGCATTTAACCCCAGCGAAATTAGCTAAAATGTATAGAATGAGTGATAAAATGTGCTGGAAATGTAACGATAAGGAAGCGGATTTTTATCATATGTGGTGGAAATGCGAAAAAGTTTTTAAAAAATTGGGAAATGATTATATATATATATATATATATATATATATATATTGTTCGGGTTTTTTGCTGAGTCAGTAGCATAAAACACCATCAGATTGCTTCTTCACTCAATCGAATCTAGGTCAAACTAATCTAGGTCAAACTAATAACATTTGGCAGAAAGCCAAGGTCTGCTTCTACCTTAGCAACAGCGTTTCTATTGGTTGAGGTTCAACACTGAGACTAGTTATCTGTGAAAGCCAGTTCAGTATGTGTTGTGGTGAGTGTAGGAGAGAAATTGCTGTATAGGTTGAGAGAGAGACAGAGAGGAGAGGATTTATTTTGCTTTGTATATAGAAACTCTGTTTTATTTTATTTTAATAAATCCTGTAAATAGTTTATTCTGCGTCCAGACGTCTAGTCATTTCAGTTACCGCCAGAAGCTTCCGGAAAAACCTGCGCAAACTCTGCTGTGTTCAGGCTGCAGTCACACCTGACATTTAAAAACTCTAAGATATATATATATATATATAATTAACTGAAAAGGGGTTTTAAGTACACTTTTCCAAAAAAAAAACCAGAAGCTTTCTTGTTAGGAATTATGGGACAAGAGATTACAAAGGAGGACTATACATTATTCTTGTATGCAACAACTGCGGCTAGGACATTGTTAGCCCAAAAATGGAAAACCCAGGACTTACCGGCGATTGAAGAGTGGCAGACAAAAATGATAGACTATGCGGAACTAGCGAGACTGACTAGCAGGATCCGGAACCAGGGGGAAGCAAGGTTCCAAAGAGACTGGAGTAAATTTGTGGACTATATGGAAAAGAACTGTAGAAGTTTAAAGACACTTGCAGGACTGAAATAAATCCTACGAATTGACTTTAAATGGGAGGTATAAAGGAGCTGCGAGACAAAAACTGAATAGAAAACCAAATGAGGGGAGGGAGGGAAGTCAAGCTCGGCAGAGCATTGAGAACGAGAGATTTGGAAAGAATTGTCAAAAACATTGATGTATGTGTCGTATTTTTTTTAATGTTTGTTTTGTTTATTGTCTTATATGTGCTTTAATTGGAAAATTTAATAAAATGCTTTTTTAAAAAAAGAATGCAACCTGGCTATAAGACTGGTAAGAACCAGCTGGAGGGAAACTTACTGGCTCCATGTTAGGTACAAGGAGGGTTCCAGCATGTACAGTAAAATCATGGGTTAAGTAAGGTTGCATTTCAAGGCATGCGGTCAGATGAGAGATAGTGGGGTGAAAGCAGGTGGTCGGGTAGAGAATGAACAGCTAACATGGCATATATTTTGCCTATATATGCCTGTTTTGCCTATCCCTGCGGGATTTGTCATCTTTCCGCAGGGCCTGCAAGACAGAGCTGTTCCGCCTGGCCTTTGGGCTGGTCTTAGTCTGACCCCTGTGTTTTCCTCCCTTGGCTTGGATTTATGGGCTACTTAAAATGAGGCTGCGTTTTAAATTGTAATATTGTATTTTAATCTGTATTTTAATTGCTTTTTCTGTTTTATTGTAATTTTATTGGTGTGAGCCGCCCTGAGCCCGGTTTTGACTGGGGAGGGCGGGGTATAAATAAAAATGTATTATTATTATTATTATTATTATTACTACTACTACTACTACTACTACTACTACTACTACTACTACTACTATATAGTTTGTGTTCTGATGGAAATGCTGTCACAGATTCTTTCAGCTCTGTCTGGTAATGCCTTACTGGATAAAGTCTGACCAAGTGGGAATCTGGGTTACAGGTAGGTAGCCGTGTTGGTCTGAGTCAAAGCAAAATAAAAAAAATCCTTCAGTAGCACCTTAAAGACCAACTAAGTTTTTTATTTTGGTATGAGCTTTCGTGTGCGTGCACACTTCTTCAGATACTGGTATGCATCGTGCATGCACACGAAAGCTCATACCAAAATAAAAACTTAGTTGGTCTTTAAGGTGCTACTGTGGGAATCTGGGTGTGAGCCTCCGTACTTGAAGCCTCAAGTATACCTGAAGGGGCATCTCTACCCCCATCGTTCAGCCCGGACACTGAGGTCCAGCTCCGAGGGCCTTCTGGCGGTTCCCTCACTGTGAGAAGCAAAGCTACAGGGAGCCAGGCAGAGGGCCTTCTCGGTAGTGGCACCCGCCCTCCCATCTGACTTTTAAAAGACATCTGAAGGCAGCCCTGTTTAGGGAAGCTTTAAATGTTTGATGTTTTAGCGTGTTTTTAATATTCTGTTGGGAGCTGCTCAGAGTGGCTGGGGAAACCCAGCCAGATGGGGCAGGGTATAAATAATAATGTTGTTGTTGTTGTTGTTGTTGTTGTTGTTGTTGTTGTTACGGGACATTTCCTCCACACATCAAAGGATGAAAGAAGCTTTAAAGGTGCCCCCCTCTGGGCTAGGCTGCTTCAAGGTGGGGGCTGGCTGAGCGAAAATTAGAAATTTGCAAGCCTGGAGGGGGGGGATCTTAAAAATGAGGTGACTCCCTCCTCACTTTTCTGTAGTTTCCCCAAATCTTCAGAAACAAATGAGGAGGACAAGGGGATGGAATTGTGGTGGTTTCTCCCCCCCCCCCACACACTTTTTGATCCTTCTTCCGGGCCTTACAGACCAGCCTCTGCCGTAAAGCGCTTTGGGTTTTGAGCGACAATCAAAGCGAGTGCCAGGCCCTGCATCTCTGTGGGGTCTCCTCCACATGTCAGTTCCTCACTCCTGATCTGAATATAACCAGAGTGTACTTAGCTGCCCCTTTGTTTCCTCCCCACTTGCAGAGCCAGCTGCATTGTGGCACGGGCGGGAGCTTTGATCGTAATTCCTCTGACATCAAAGCGTCCTCCACACTTTCCGTCTCTCAGCAAAAGGAGCTCTTCTCATGTGCCGTCTGCTAAGTTGGCATCAAAGGGAAGAGGAGCCCGCAGGGAACTGACACTTAACTGAGTCAGTCGGAGTGCGGAAAGAGGCAGCAAGAGAACGGCAGTTGTCTAAACCAGCCTTCGCCAACATGGCGCTCTCTGGGAACTACGAGTCCCATCAACCCACAGCCGTGCCCTGGGCCCCTCCCGACCTGTGGGGGTTTTGTTGGGTGTGTTTTGCAATGGGCCAATGGGCCATCACAAAGACGATGGGGCAAGCTTGTTTTCTCCTGCTCTGGAGGGTAGGAAGAGGTTTGAGCTGGCTGCTCCAGCTCAGACCGCATGGCTCTCACCAGCCACTCCTGAGTTATAATAATATAACAATAATAATTTATTATTTATACCCTGCCCATCTGGCCGGGTTCCCCCAGCCACTCTGGGCGGCTTCCAACAAAACATTAAAATACAGAAATCAAACATTAAAAGCTTCCCTAAACAGGGCTGCCTTGAGATGCCTTCTAAAGGTCTGGTAATTGTTCTCTTTGACCTCTGGTGGGAGGGCGTTCGACAGGGCGGGTGCCACTACTGAGAAGGCCCTCTGCCTGGTTCCCTGTAACTTGGCTTCTCGTAGTGAGGGAACCGCCAGAAGACCCTCGGCGCTGGATCTCAGTGTCCGGGCAGAACGATGGGGGTGGAGACGCTCCTTCAGGTATACTGGACCGAGGCCGTTTAGGGCTTTAAAGGTCAACACCAACACTTTGAATTGTGCTCGGAAACGTACTGGGAGTTCTTATGCCAACCATTTAGGAACTTCCCCCACTTTGTAACTAAGCGACCTTTTACTGCCTGTGCAACTTTCTGAAGGACACACATCTGACCTTTGAAGAGTTTGCAAATAAACCAATTTTTTTTTACTAGTAGTCCTTTTCCCACGCTGGGGGAAGAGGGAAACTTTGGAAATATGCTTTTGAAAGGAGATGTTTGGGAACTCACCATAGGAGCCAACACCTAGGGGCTAAGAAATACAAAGCCTCTGTTTCTTTCTCCTCACATTATACACTGTTTTTGTTCAGGCTCGTCAGTAAAGTGCTATCTGTATTTATTTTCTCTCTGGACTCCATTTCCATTATTTAAATGACTTTGCTAACACAGGTAGGCAGCTTTTCCACGTCGATAGACTGGGGGTTGCCCTGCACCATCTCGTGGTCCTGTCTCTTTTAGCTGTGGCTTCCATTTTTCGTTATGCCATACACACCCGCATGGCATTTTGTGACTGATGCCCATTGCACCTCCTTCAAATTCCAAATGGGACCGTTGTCCCCAAAAGATTGGAGGGAACCCCCCCCTCCCGGCTAATATCTAAGCAATATGCCTATGTGCAAAGCACAGCCTTGGTTAGGTACGAATGTCTCAAGCAATGAGGAGCTAGCTGAGAATTTGATCGCGTCTAAACTTTGGAACTCTCTGCTTCTTGGGGCCAAGCAGATGTTTTTGCCGTACACATTTCGGTATCTGCTGAAAGCATTCTAGTTTACACAAGCCTTTCCAGAGGCTTAGAAAGTTGGTGCGAGTTTTAATCCGTCTTAGCATTTTAACTCTCTGCACGCTTTAAAGTATCGCAAATTATTCCTTATTTTGTCATTTCGCTTTGAGGTGTGTGTGTGTGTGTTTTAACAATCAAACGGTGCATAATTTTTGCAAAGCAATTAAATAAAGAAATAAATACCAGATTCCAGAACTCAGGAAGGCAGCCCAAAGATTCTTTAATGAAACAACTTTCTTTTCACCCTTTAGCACTTAAAATCACCCCTGAAAACTGCCCTTATGCAAAACACTAGGATTATAAGCACTGCTGTTTTTCTAGAAAATTAGGTGCCAGAACTCACCACAAACACCTCCCTTGTTCTCTTAGAATGGCACCCACCTGGGAGGTGCCGGAACTGAGTTCCGGCGAGTTCCAGCTGGAAAAAAGCCCTGGTTGCAAGATATAAAGATATGCGCAATTGAAGATACACCCCTATGCATGATTGAACCCATCCCACTAAAGAGAAGATAGAGAAATGAACCACCCCGGTTTTCCCCCCTCCTTTTCCCCCTTCTGAGCGAAGCAAAGGAACCGCTCTGGCTTCTGTCGAAGGGTCTTCTCCAGCCATCCGAGGTTATCACTCCAGGTAGTTCAGATTGCAGCACCACACTACAATTTTCTGTTGTTGTTTAAAAAAAAAAAGGCCAGAAGAGATTGGGTGAGGATGATGAGCCTCCCATTTCTCCATTGGATTCCACCCTCATCAACTCAGGCCCCTATAAATTCTGGCATCTGAGGCAGAGAACCCAAACAGTGGACACATGCACTCCAGGGAATGGGAATTGGGGCCACTGCATTACGTAACACCCGTATCGCCTTTGTAAGAACTCAATCATTTAGTGTGGCAGCATCCAAACTTTGGAAGTCCCTGCCTATTGACATCAAACTGGCACCTTCGCAATACTCTTTTTGGCACCTACTAATAACATTCTTGTTTAGACCAGCCCATCCAGGTGCTTAGAAAGCTGGTGGGACTTTTAATCTGTTTCAGTAATTAAACTTTCCGTATACATTTTCCTTGTACTATTATATTTCTTGCATTGTTACACATTCCTTGTATAGTTACACATTTTCTTTTCTTTTTTTTTGCAAGGCACCTCGAGGTTTTTCTTTCCCAATCAAAGGGGGTGTAGAACTTTTATGAAATAATAAATTCGGGGCACAATTCCTTTGGGAAGTTCTCCTGCACAGGCCCTTTTGGAATGAACGGGGGGGTGGGGAGTGGGGGGAGAGGTGGCGATGGAAGAAATCCTGGCGAACAGAGACGCTTTCAGGACAAAGTAGGAGGAAGATAAATGAAATGAAACTTTACTATGGGAATCATAGAATCATAGAGTTGGAAGAGACCACAAGGGCCATCCAGTCCAACCCCCTGCCAAGCAGGAAACACCATCAAAGCATTCTTGACATATGCTTGTCAAGCCTCTGCTTAAAGACCTCCAAAGAAGGAGACTCCACCACACTCCTTGGCAGCAAATTCCACTGGCGAACAGCTCTTACTGTCAGGAAGTTCTTCCTAATGTTTAGGTGGAATCTTCTTTCTTGAAGTTTGAATCCATTGCTCCGTGTCCGCTTCTCTGGAGCAGCAGAAAACAATCTTTCTCCCTCCTCCATATGACATCCTTTCATATATTTGAACATGGCTATCATATCACCCCTTAACCTTCTCTTCTCCAGGCTAAACATACCCAGCTCCCTAAGCCGTGAAAAGCGGGCTGGGTTGGAGAGGGAGCCTGCCAGGGGCAGCTGAAGAGACCCTGGGGGTAGTCAAACTATAGCCAAAATGTAGACCTTCCTCACCCCAGACTCCCTTACTCTCCCCTCTGTTCTCAGGGCTACTAGACAGGCTGGCTCTGGTCTGCCTCGAGAGCTGGAGTTAAAATACCAAAACAGAATAAAATTCACATAAACGTTTCTAAGAGGCAGGGAGTTACACAGGGTGGCCTGCTGCCACACTAAACGATCGAGTTCTTACGAATACAGAAGAGGGATTATGGGACACAGTGCGCGCGTGCGCACACACACACACACACACACACACACACACACACACCGCATTTCCCAATTCCCCCGTTTCCCAATTCTCCCCAAACGGAGAATTGGGCACTCCCACCCAACACTGGCATACAATTTAAAGCCTCTCTTCTCACCGGGACAATGATGACGTCACGGCAGGTGGAACAGGCGCACTTTGTGGGGAAAGGCCAGGGGAAACCAATTTTCATTTTCTCTGCAGGAGAAGGCGGGGAATAAAAAAATTACGCAGTAATGGCTGTGCCCACATCGCAAGGGCTAAAGCCTGATACCCCTGGCATTTTCGTCTCAGAGCACTTACCAAAGGGATGAGGAAGGCGGGTGAAGGAAATTAAAGAAATCAAGGCATCAAAAATAATAGAAGGGCAAAAAAAGCAACATGGTATATCTGGGAAAGACTTATTGTTAGGTTGGTAGAGAGCTTAAGATCATCAGGAAAGCCAAACTCCGCTATATACTGCAGAGAGGGAGTCCTTCCTGCATTTGATGCAGATAAGGTCACACCAAGCAGCATAGGTTTTTTTTAGAGTCCTCCAAGCCTTTGGCAACACTTAATAGTTGAGTTATTTTTTTCCTGCCACACTTTTTATTTATTTTTCACCAATGCAGAAGTTGCCAGTCTCGCAAGGTTTTCCATTTGGGGGCAACTGAGGATTTGGCGGCTGCCGACATGCATGTCAAGTGTCCCCAAATGCTGAAGCATTTAAGCCGACCACCCCCTTAGATTTCGCCAACAAAGCTGCGGCGAAGTCGGAAGGAGACGCCTGAGCCGGTGCAAAGCTCACCCGCCGTCTCAGCAAAACGGGACCCTGAGCAACACTCACCGTTGAATAAGTCCCGGCAATGTGCCCTTAGCGAAAACAGTTCCTCTAACAGGGAGCCCTGCGAAAAGAAAATCCTCCACATGTCAAGAGAGAGGCAGATGGGAATCATGGAATTGTGGACTTCGAAGGGGTCTCCAAGGGTCATGTAGTCCAACCCACTGCAGTGCAGGAATCACGTCTAAAGAATCCATGACGCATGGCCGTGCAGCCTCGGTTAACGCCTCCAAATGAAGGAGAATTGGCCACCCTTTTCTGCATTTGCACTTGCTTTCCGTATAGGGAAGGAGGGGAGTGGGGCAGGAGGGTGAGTTGGAGACCACCAGCCTTTGGGCCAAAGGGGTGGACAAGATGCTTTTGGGGGTCCCTTTCAAAACAACTGGAAGGAGATTGGGGGAAAGGCAGGGGAAGGTAAGTCGCACTTCTACCCGGGTGTGTTGGACCAAGAGCCCTGAATGGCACAGGTGGAGAGTTGGGGGCTTTGGCAAATGCTAGTAATTTTAGAGGTGTGGAGACCCCAAGGAAGACCAGCTAGCAGGGGGAGAACCATCGAGCCCAGAAATGCAAGATGCAAGGCGGGCGAGGGAGCATATTCTCTGCATTGCAACTAGCATCACTTCAGCACCACTTCCACACTAGGAATCATGGGAATTGTAGTTGGGTGTCAAGGCTGGGGGGGTCTCTGCTAAAGGTCCCTGCCACCCTCAAAACCACAGGGCCCACGATTCCCTAGAGCAGGGGTTCCCAACAAAATTTTCTCGAGGACCCCTCATCGAGCCGCTATTGTGACAAGGACCCCCATTAATTCCTAATCCTAAATCTAATTCCTAATCTAATTTTTCCAGTAAGCTTAACACTGATCTTGGAAAGGTTAGGTTCAAGGGACGCCGACGATTTAGGTTCAATGGACACTGACAAGATCGGTTCAAGAGTCACTGACTTACTTGCTTGAACATCAAATGCATTATCTTCCTCTTCATCTGTAGGCCTTTGTCGTTTTAATGAACCACTTTTTAACCAACGGTCCATTTTTAACTACGCGAACTGTAGCTTCCGCGAAAAACAACGCTTTGTTTACAAACACTACTGTTTTGCAAAGAGGCAGCGCGCGCCAGGGAGGAGGGAGGGGAATGGAGAAGACAGGGTACCTGCGCAGTAGCGCACAAATGAAGCCGACGCGCGCAAAGCATCTTGGGGAGGTGAGCATTAGTAGAATGTGTGCGCTGCCTCTTTGCAAAACAGTAGTGTTTGTAAAGCGCCACCTAACGGCATACAGCAGAACTACTGCCTCTATCTAATTCTAGTTTTGCGCTAGACTCTGCTCATGCAGGAAGCGGCCAAAACAAAAAATCTGTTATCATACGAAATATATTTAATATATTTTTTATTCTAATAGCATCTTGCGGAACCCTCTGGTTGGGAACCACTGCCCTAGAGAGAGGGAAGAGATGTGTCAATCGGTTTAAAATCTGTGCGGTCGGTATGCCCTACAATGGCCTGGGCGAAAATTCATGAGATGGTGATTTTGCCCGACTAAAAGCTGGAGGGGGTTGAGAGAGGTCAGCTCCCTCCATGAGCCCCCCTGCCCCCATTAAATCGCCCAATACTTACATCAACCGTGCAAGGACTCCCACTGCAA
Source organism: Zootoca vivipara (assembly GCF_965207765.1). Taxonomy (NCBI): domain Eukaryota; kingdom Metazoa; phylum Chordata; class Lepidosauria; order Squamata; family Lacertidae; genus Zootoca; species Zootoca vivipara. Next base: position 93,258,075 of record NC_142590.1, on the reverse strand, counting down.
GTACCTGTAACACGGATTTCGCTGGGAAGAGAGGAACGAGCCGCTGTGATCCGAGGCAGAGCCACCATCCGCTCCCCACCCATTCCCCAACTTTCAATCCCAAGCCTGCCCCAGGTCTCTTTGCAGGCGATCTATAGGGCCTCTTTCCTTTCTTGCATCCACAGCCTGAGCCCTGCATCCCTGCTTTTTGGGGCAGGACAGGCCTCTTCAACACCAACTAATCTGGGGACCTTTCCAGAGGCGGGGGAAGTCAGGTGGCAAGAGTGTGAGTTGTGTGCAGGGAGGAAGGAGCGCCCGGGAGCCGTCGCGGGTGCCCAAAAAACAACGCACTCTGCCCCAAGCCCATCACAGCTGCCCACCATCCACAGTCCCAAGGGACCTAATCCAAACCAGGGGACGGGTCCTTGCATACATTACCTTATCGCACCCACGGAAAACACCAGCCGTCCTTTTTGGCAGTCAATGGTCGAAATGACAATTATTTTCATTGTCTGAAATTGGAATGCAAAGGGCATGAAAGTCGAGCCGAGGGCCAGGGGAGATTTAGAGCAATCTGTTTTTTAAGAGATTTAGACAGCTCCAACTCCGTCCAGCTTTGCTCACATCGGATGGAGTCTTGTATCAAACGGTCACTTGCGCTCAGACGCTGCTTGCTTCTTTTAAACCGAAATAAGTATGTGCAAAATTAAAAGCCAAGCTCAGGTTGCACAGAGGAGTGACTCGTCTTTCACCAATTTATTGCATTTCATTTATAGCTCTGTACTGGTTGCTTTGGGGACGCAGGTGGCGCTGTAGGTTAAACCACAGAGCCTAGGGCTTGCTGATCAGAAGGTCGGCGGTTCGAATCCCTACACCGGGGTGAGCTCCCGTTGCTCGGTCCCAGCTCCTGCCCACCTAGCAGTTCGAAAGCACGTCAAAGTGCAAGTAGATAAATAGGGACCGCTACAGCGGGAAGGTAAACGGCGTTTCCGTGTGCTGCTCTGGTTCGCCAGAAGCGGCTTTGTCATGCTGGCCACATGACCTGGAAGCTATACGCCGGCTCCCTCGGCCAATAATGCGAGATGAGCGCCGCAACCCCAGAGTCAGTCACGACTGGACCTAATGGTCAGGGGTCCCTTTACCTTTACCTTACTGGTTGCTTTTAGGAACCTAGAGAGCATGTGTGCCTAATAGTTCATCTTTTTAGTACAGCAGGGTGGGGAGATGGGGGGAGACGCACTGCTTGTTGAGACCAAGAAGCAAAACAAGAATTGGGGGCGGGGGCAGGGAGGGAAATATGTGTAGATAAATTCTTCATTGGGATTTTCAGGAAATCCCATCCCTGATTTGGGGCTCCTGGAGAGTCACTTGCCCGGTGTTTTTACTTACCACTGTGACACGAAGGAGGCTAACATACACAGACTGGAAATAGCCGATATCCACTGCAAAGCGTATATCAAAAATGACACCTCTAGTAGTAATGGAGATGGCGATGTGTGCGCACGAGATCCTCAGCATAATAGGAAGATCCTTTGGACAGACAATCTGTGGGAGAAGAGGGTAAATGTGATCTCTCAGGATCATCTATCCTGGCTCCGGCGCACGTCACCAGTGGGGTGGAAGTTATCTTTTAGAGGGAAGACCAATTTGGTATTTAAGGAGCTGTCAAAGAAAGGAGATTCCGGCTAAACGCCAGGAAGCGCTTTCTGACAGGAAGAGCTGTTGGACAGTGGAACAGACTCTCTCGGCAGGTGGTGGAGTTTCCTTCCTTGGAGGTTTTTCAGCAGAAGGTGGATGGCCATCTGGCAGGGATGCTTTAAGCAGAGATTCCTGCATTGCAGGGGGTTGGACTAGATGACCCTGGGTGTCCCTTCCAACTCTACCGTTCTATGATTCTATGAAATCAACAATTATCTCACCAGGAGATGCTGGCTTTTTTGTTTAGAAATTGCTAAGCATTGGCTTTCCTGCAACAGGCCTGTCAATAGATTCGTGGCACGCTCAGGTGTGGCCCTGTTGCTCTGGTCGAGAAACTCACCTGCCAGGTCAGGGAGGCCAGAGGCAATACCTAGCATCCATTCATCTCCCATATGAGATGTGACAATCAACCAAGGCAACCTCCCAAGACCCACAGAAACATCTGGAGAGACTTATTGGAGAGATTTCAATACGCATCATAAACTTGTTCTAAGCAAAAAAAAAATTTTTTTTTAAATCCTTCCAGCATCACCTTAGAGACCAACTAAGTATCTGACACATGAAAGCTCATACCAATGACGAATTTAGTTGGTCTCTAAGGTGCTGCTGGAAGGAATTCTTTTTATTTTTTATTATTATTACGTCAGACCAACACGGCTACCTACCTGTAACTTGTTCTAAGCAGTGATTCCAGCTGTAAGCTGCTGCTGTTTATTATATTTTAAATTGTGTTTCTCTTATGTGGGGGGGAAAAATAAAATGCTTTCGAAAAAGCTGGCCCAGAAGATTCTTCACTTTGAATTGGAGCTGGCTTCACAGTTTGTGTGACAGACCAGCAAATCCTGATTCAGCTGGCAGTCCTTTTTGTCCCCATTGAAGCCCCTGCAAAAACTGCTCCATAGACAGAGCGGAGAGATGTGCTGGCGACAACACAGGCACTAGCCAATTGGCTCCCACCGCGCAGCTTCAGCTGAACCAAGCTGCAAACTTGCAATGCTGGTTCCCAGAGCTTCTCTTGGGGAGAGGAAAAGGGTATGGAAACTTGTTGAGGGGTGTTTCCAAAGTAGTCGTTATCGCTCCCAAAATGTTGTGTCCGTCGCTGGCACGCAGGGGGTGCCAAGAAGCCATTTCGCCACCCTGCCGGCCCACGAACAAATCGCTGAAAATCTCCCCATCTCCTGACACACCCAAGGAACATCTCGCAGCCAAGGAGGATCACGTACCCCAGAGATGCGGGCAATTATTAAAGTGGTGGTCACAGTCAGCTGTGGAAAGAAAATGCATCTTGATAATAATGTTCTGTCATGGTCCCTCCCCTCCCCCCTCCCCCCTCCCCCCCTCCCCCATGCTGGGCTCTGTTCAAAGAGTCAACCAGGAGACACGCTGTCCGAAAGGGTGGCTCCCTGGATACGTAAACTGAGGCTTGAGCTTGTGTGAAGCCGCAGAGAGGAGAAGAGGAATAGTACTGGAAATAATAATAATAATAATAATAATAATAATAATAATAATAATAATAATACCCCACCCATCTGGCTGGGTTTCCGCAGCCACTCTGGGCAGCTTCCAACAGAAAAATGAAATAAAATAACCTAGTAAACATTAAAAGCCTCCCTAAACAGGGCTGCCTTCAGATGTCTTCTAAAAATCTGGTAGCTGTTTTTCTCTTTGACATCTGATGGGAGGACGTTCCACAGGGCGAGCGCCACCACCAAGAAGGCCCTCTGCCTGGTTCCCTGCAACTTGGCTTCTCACAACGAGGGAACCGCCAGAAGGCCCTCGGCACTGGACCTCAGTGTCCAGGCAGAACGGTGGGGGTGGAGACGCTCCTTCAGGTATACTGGACCGAGGCCATTTAGGGCTTTGAATTGTACTCGGAAACGTACTGGGAGCCAATGCAGATCTTTCAAGATTGGTGTTATGTGGTCTCGGCGGCTGCTCCCAGTCACCAGTCTAGCTGCCGCATTCTGGATTAGTTGTAGTTTCCGGGTCACCTTCAAAGGTAGCCCCATGTAGAGTGCATTGCAGTAGTCCAAGCGGGAGATAACTAGAGCATAACTCTCAGCCTGCGTACTAGATGGAGCTGGTAGACAGCTGCCCTGGACACAGAATTGACCTGCGCCTCCATGGACAGCTGTGAGTCCAAAATGACTCCCAGGCTGCGAACCTGGTCCTTCAGGGGCACAGTGACCCCATTCAGGACCAGGGAGTCCTCCACACCTGCCCGCCTACTACCTTTATATTTATGACAGGGGCTAGATCTACATTGATCTTACAGAATGTTATATTTCATAACGTTAAAGAAATTGGATTGTGGATAAATGTGCAATTAATTGTTACTGGTTTGAATTTTATTGTGTTGTTCTCTTCCTTGGCAGGTTGTGCAAACTGCTACTCTGAATGATGTTTTTTTAAATAGGGTACAGTTAGGGGGCACTGGGTGAGCTTATGGAATCAAGGGGGCAGTGCCCCCCAAAATAATTGGCGACCACTGCCTCCAGCTTGTTGTCAATTGTCCAGGGAAAGGGACCTCATTGTGCAGAACTCACGTGGGTGAACTCATGGTTGAATAATCCTCTTCCCAGCAAAGCTAAAAGGATGTTGGCCAAGTCATCTTCACTAATATAATAACACGTGTGTTCATCAGGGACGAGGGAGGCTGGCAGGTAGTAGCTGGGATACGGGGGCCACGGAACCACAGCTCCTCCACAGGTCACTTGAGGCTGCAAGGAGGACAAGGGGGGGTGGAATTCAGTAGGACCCAACTGCAGTCGCCACAAGTCAGCCTGCACTTGGACATAAGATCTGGAGGCAACAGGAAAGTCACTGGCTGGAAGATGACCCAAGGCAGGTCCAGCGGCCTTTCAGAAAGCAGGTGGGAAGGTGAGAGCGCCAACTGCTAAAGGAACTGCCAGCCCAGACAGCAAAGCTGTGATTCCTTCACTGCAGCCGGTTGAACTAGATGACCCATGGGGCAGGGGCATAGCGTGGCTTGCTGGCACCCGGAATGGGGCAGATGTTGCAGCCCCCTGGTGGACTGGTCAGTCCCTTCACCGGCCAGCGTCTAATCAAGGGAGTCTCTCCTTGCAAACTAGCCCCCCCCCCCTGGGAGATGGGGGCAACTGGATCCTGCAGTGGTTTCCCACCTTCCTCTTCCTCCACCCCTCCTTCCTCGGTGTGTGGCAGTGGCGGCACCCTCCCTCTCCCTCCCTCTCAGCCGGCCCAGGGGCGGGGCGTGCGTGGCCAGCCACGAGGAGGAGGCCGAGGCGCCGCTCCAGCCACGAAGGTCCGGCCTGGGCACAGCTTGCTGCCCCGCAACTCTGGCCTCAATGAGGAATCCTGCCATGGGGTTGCCTGTTTGCAGCACCCCCTCAGAAATTTGTACCTGGGGCCATGGTCCCCCTAGCCCCCCAAGCTATGCCCTGGGGTCCCTTCCCACCACAATTCTATGAGCAAGACAGTTCCAGCCTCTGCAGCAACAAGGAGGTGACCCTATTATATTGCTACGCGCCACCCCAATCTCCTAGTGGGAAGAGACTCCAGGGGGTTCCAGGCGCTTCATAGAATCATAGAATTCTGGCATTGGAAGGGAACCCAAGGGTCATCAAGTCCGGCCCCCTGCAATGCTTGCCCAGGTTCAGTTTCCTTGGAGCAAAGTTCAGTGCCTTTATGGCTTTGTTTTCTCTTAAATGCAATCCGAGTCTAAGATGGAGAAGCTCACAGTATTAGTTATGACTCTCCCAACCTGGCTTATTCTTTCAGAATGTTTTGGGGGTGCTTGATTGGCAGCAAGGGTCCTTGTCCTACAAAGACTAGTTCAGCAATAGAATCCTCTGATTCTAACTAGGGCTGGGCGATATATCAATATTTAATCCAAAACTGGTTTGAAGTTCATATTGTGATGTCGATTCCATAATTTTTGGCCTGGCAATTTATCGTGAATCATTATCTGTTTGTGCTATGCAAAAACCACGATGCGGGGGAAACTGTGAAGCCAGCCAATGCCTCTACGTAGCTCGATCCTTATTTCAGGCATAGTGATTTATCAGTATATTGCCATGTTTGGCTGGTGATATATCACAATCTTGAAATCCAGATATCGCCCGGCCCTAATTCTAGCCCTCCCTCCCTGGCATGGGCGTTCCCAGCAAGGGGCAGGGGGGCAGCTGCCCCCCCCAAGCAAAAAAAATTTTAAATGGTTATAAAGTGATGAAACGAAATGAGATTAGGTAGGGCGATAGGTAGAGGAATCTATGTCAGCCAGCCATTGGGATTGAAGGGAAGGAGAAGTCTCTAGCGGGCTCTAGCAGAGAGAAGAGGGAATCTTCTAGAGGGGTCTAGGGAGTTCCGCGTCACTAAACTGAGCCGCCCGCCGCTAAGCTGAGCCGCCCGCTATTAGTTTACCTTCTTATTCACATTTAGAAGACATCAAGGCTGCCTAAATGGATATAAGAAACTGGTTCCAAAAAGGTAAGTTAAGTAATTTCTGTAGAAAATTAAATTATAAAGGGTAAAGACCTGGCTCAGAAGTACAATAAGAGAAGATAGACTGACTGGGTTGTGTTTGATGAGTGTCCATCGGAAATTCTTCAAGGAAAATCAGGACCGTATTGAAATGAAAGTTTTGAACAAGTTTTCTTCAAACCCAAGAAAAATGATATTAGTATAAGATATGTAACTAGAATAAAAATTAATTTTTCCAAGCAAATAATTGTAATAACTACCGTAATAAAGCACTGCTATAATTATATATAATTTTCTTTAGATTTTTGTTTCATTCGCCTTTTCCGTGCTGAAATGTCACAACCTGAACGACCATGGCTTGCACACACCCCCTTAGTTTTGATCCTTGGTACACCCCTGCTCCCTGGGTCCGTCAACCAGACTGACCCCCTCTGAGCCTGTAACTAGCCTCTTAGAAGATGAAGCCACTCACCACAAAAAATAAATCCACGTAGTTGGCGTAGAGTTGAGGTGGGTGGCCCCTTGTGCAGGTGTACTGGCAGCCTGTAAAGAACGACGCTGGCACTGGGGGAGAAAGATCAGGAGTTTTCCAAAGCTGAACCACAAAGCACAGCAGAACAGTAGCCCAAGCAGGGATGGCTGGCAGCCCTTGGGACTGATGGGGCAGGAGGCAGGGAGGCAGGCAGTAGGTGGCGCCAGAGAGCCAATGTCAGGCAGAGGCAACACAATCTGGTCTCCATCTTGCCCCCTGCTGAGTTCTGCAAGGGAGAGCACTGAGACTAAGGAGAGGGGAGCCGACCTCTGGGCTGGGAGTAGATGAGAAAAATGCTTTTTGAACCAAATGGCCACACCTTTAGCATTCGTCAAAGTATCTGTGAGGTATACCTGTGTCCCCCCCCCATCTTTCATTCATAAAGATTTATCCTGTTCCATTAAATGAGCCTCCTTTAAATAGGCAAGGTCCGCCCTAACAATTTTAAATACGTTAAATTACATTTTGCTTCCCAGATTCTCACAACCCTTTTACATTTAAGACCAACTACATCCATTGATGGGGTCACGAAGAGTCGGACACGACTAAACGACTAAATAACAACAACAACAACAACACCAAGCAAGGCAGGGAGTTCTGAAGAATAGGGACTTTCACCCCACCCCAAAAAATCCAAATGAAACCTTTTCCTCCCGAAACCTCTACTTCAAAAACAAAAAAAGGAGAATCCCAGGGCTGGGAACCAAAGACCTATTTAACACTAGACCTACTTTTTGACCCTCAGTTTTCGCAAAGCAGCAGCTGTGGAGGCTCCTCTCTGTGGTGACCTCATCCCAAATGCCGTTTTGTGTTCTCTACGTTCATTTTCAGAGCAGAGTTCATCTATATTATTGGTTAGTGCAGTGGCCAAGTTTGGCCATCCCTGGGTTACTGTGAAGGCATAGAGTTTTATCTTACGCTGGCTAAATGTCATCTTGTCGTGCCTGTTGTAGACATTCTATTCTTTTGTGTACCACTTTGGGATTTTTTGAAAATATCAAAGCAACTCATGAGTCTTTTTAAGTAAACCAGCCATGCAGCCCCTTAGCGCTTACCAAGTTGCAAGTCACGCATGAGGTTCAGTTTCGTGGCTATCTCTATGGCTTTGGGACAAACCTGCAGAAAAAGAGAAGGTCCGGTGGGTCAGAAACCGGGAACTCCCTGCCTCTTGAGACCAAGCAGGTGGATGTCCTCTTTGGGGGACCTCCTGGATGCGGGATGTGATCCACTGAGAGCAGTCAAGTACAACATTACCTGTATTGCTAGAGTGGACATGCAGGGGGTGATTGTCCAGCCAGTCGAACTTCCTGTTACACCTGGCTGGAGGATTGCAAGTGACTAGTGGGTGGCCATGATCTTTCCAGACCTGGTCAAAGGCCAAGGCACGTAGCCACCTCCTTCCTTCTTTTTCGTCCTGCCTGCTTCCAGCTTCACCTGCACACGGTTATCTCCCATATGGGGTAAACCTATTTCTATATATTTGTCACTTTAAGCCTAGAGCCTGCCTTCAGGGATCACACTGTGCTCTGCCTGATCGTGAGCAAACTTCTTTTTCTTACTTATGAATAAGACTGTGGTGTCTTTATTCTTTTAGGAGGGAGCAAAGGCGTCTTACAAGGAAAAATAGAACATATTCCAGTCTGGGCAAGCCAGATTGAATTGCTTATTATCTTAAAACAGGGGTTCCCAACAAAATTTTCTCGAGGACCCCTCATCGAGCCGCTATTGTGACAAGGACCCCCGTTAATTCCTAATCCTAAAATTAAAAAGTGAGAGCCAAATTAAGAGTCTTTTTATATTTTATATTTATACTTTTTTACAGTTACAACAGCTTCCGCGAAAAACAACGCTTTGTTTACAAACACTACTGTTTTGCAAAGAGGCAGCGCGCGCCAGGGAGGAGGGAGGGGAATGGAGAAGACAGGGTACCTGCGCAGTAGCGCACAAATGAAGCCGACGCGCGCAAAGCATCTTGGGGAGGTGAGCGTTAGTAGAATGCGCGCGCTGCCTCTTTGCAAAACAGTAGTGTTTGTAAAGCGCCACCTAACGGCATACAGCAGAACTACTGCCTCTATCTAATTCTAGTTTTGCGCTAGACTCTGCTCATGCAGGAAGCGGCCCAAACAAAAAATCTGTTATCATACGAAATATATTTAATATATTTTTTATTCTAATAGCATCTTGCGGACCCCTCTGGCATAGGTCCGCGGACCCCCGGACCACCTGTTGGGAACCACTGTCTTAAAAAAAAACCCGAAGGAGTCTGCAACCAGCTTCCTGATGTGTAAAGGGGGAATGTACTCTGCTATATGAAGAAACTTGCTACCGGTAGCGTGAGTTAGGAAGGAAAATATTATTCAATATATCCTCCCCTTTTACCCACAACATTCCCACACTAGAAACATTCTTGTTTAGACAAGCCTATCCAGATGCTTAGAAAGTTGAGGTGAATTCGTATCTGCTTTAGTATTTTAACTTTCTCTGTGTTTTTAAGTTTGGTTGCGATTTCCCCCTGAAATTTATTGTTTCATCTTTCTTCCAATTCAGCGGTAAACTCTGGGTTCCCCCACAGTGGAACTAAAGGAAAAACCCTCAGGCACATCACCAGAAATCGCGGGACTTGCTCATTTGTTCAGACCTTCACCCTACGCCACTGCCCAAAAATAGCATTGGCATCTTGGGAATGCAAAGGTAAGTTTTAAAAGCGACTGATTTCTGCATTTTATTTTATTCTTCTTAAGTATCTGTTTCCCCCATAGTTCCTTTTCCAAAAGCAGAAGAGGGGGGAATCAAAAAGGCGTCAATGAATAGCAGGAGAAAAAGAACCCCAAGATATTGCAGAAATAAGGACCAGGTGTGGGGCTGCTAGCAAAGGAAAGATAAAAGGCTCTGGGAGACCTACCACAGGATCCAGCACGGGGCCCAGAATTTCCGCCACTTCTGCCAGCTCCAGCTTCACACTATAAAAAAAGCAGGAATTAAGTTAGCAAAGAGGTTCTTTGGAATCCTGCTGCTCTTTCCTTTCTTCTTATTCTGTTATTATTATTCATTTCATTTATGCACCGCTTCCCATAATTGCAATTGCAATCCAATGCAGATGCGGGGGGAGGGGGAGGGGGAGAGAAATCGCCACTTAAAAAGCTTTTTGGAAGAGGGGGGCCTTTGATAGGCTCCCCAAAGATGGTAAATGCTCGCCTCTCTGATATATGTAACAGGACGGAGTTCCAGAAGGCGTTACATATGATGCAGTATTAAAATGTGACAGCAGAGGGCGCCGCAGAGCAGTGAGCCGCCAGCAACTTGCAAACTGCAGCTTAAATGTTATAGAACGATATACCTATCTAATATCGTTCTAATAACGTTTAAAGTATCAATGTAGATACTTCATAGTCTCCAGCTGCCCCCAAAATGCTGGGGCTGTCATGAAACTCCTTAAGCCATCATGGCTTCTCACTTTGCTTCCGTTCTTTCCCTTTTATTTCTTTAAAATGCAAATGCTGAAACATTTTGCTAAAATATTTGGTACACCAAGAGTTGCTTCGATTCCTGTTTGGTTCCCTCTTGGTCTGGTCTGCTGTTCTCCGGGTGCCTCTGCCCACCATGGAGGGGGAAATTACCTCACACCTAGGGAAAACTTGGGGAAAGCCATACTGTACAGCAGGCATCCCCAAACTGCGGCCCTCCAGATGTTTTGGCCTACAACTCCCATGATCCCTAGCTAACAGGACCAGTGGTCGGGGAAGATGGGAATTGTAGTCCAAAACATCTGGAGGGCCGAAGTTTGGGGATGCCTGCTGTACAGCAACAACTTCTCCCTTTGGCATGCAGAGTCCTGAATTCCTAAGTTCAAGCCTTTTCTTTCTCCCCACCCCCACCCCCCCAAAAAAAGCCTAGTGATAGCTGTTAAAACCAGACAAGTCACAAGCATGGGCTCATCCACACTTACTTTTTGTCCTATACTTTGTAATAATAATAATAATAATAACAATAATAATAATAATAATTTTCTTATTTATACCTTGCCCAGCCATTCTGGGCAGTTTCCAACATATGTAACATAATAAAACATTTTTTAAAAATTAAAAAAGTTCTGTATACGGGGCAGCCTTCAGGTCTCTGCAGAAAGTTGTATAATTGTTTATCTGTTTGACATCTGATGGGAAGGCGTTCCACAGGGCGGGTGCCACCACCGAGAAGGCCCTCTGCCTGGTTCCATATATCCTCGCTTCTCAAAGTGAGGGAACCGCCAGAAGGCCCTTGGTGCTGGACCTCAGAGTCTGGGCAGAACAATGGAGGTGGAGACGCTCCTTCAGGTCTACTGGGCCAAGGCTGTTGAGGGCTTTAAATGTCAGCACCAAACCTTTGAATTGTGCTTGGAAACGTACTGGGTGCCAATGTAGGTCTTTAAAGACCAGGCAAAGGTATTTAAAGGGCTTTTAAAGCACAGTGGGTTGATGTTTTTCTTTGCCTCTTTGCTTTCCCTGCAAAAAAAACCATGCTTTAGCACTCAGCACTCTTTTAACAGCAATTCAGGTTTTTCGCAGATTGGTATATCCTAAAGGCTTTTTATGGAGAAAGCGCCAGGGATGAATAATAATAATAATAGTAATAATAATAATAATAATAATCGGCCCATCTGGCAGGGTATAAAAAGAGCAAACCTATCCCTGGATACAAAGCAGCAAAGGAAGGCTGCATGAACCCTTGCACGCCCCACCTGGGCAGCATTGACATTCACTGCATGGAAGCAGTAGCCCTTTGCCTTTCCGGGTACACCGACCCTGAACATGCTGCTTTCCTAGATCTGGTGATCAATCTCACAAACCTTTGACGGCTCAGGGCATTTCCCCTTGTTGTCGGAAAGAGAGGCGCTCGACCGACCCCCGCCTGTCCCCGTCCCCCAGCCAAGGAAAGGAAGGTGTGCATCACCTACTCGATCAATGCCTGTACTTTGATTTCCACGTACGCCGCAGAGCAGCTGGCGACCCTCAGCCCCAAAGGTCCCACAATCATCGTGATGGTAAGACAATATGCGACGCGCACTTTGACCGGTACCAGCCTAGGCAGAGAGGAGGAGAAGGTCATCTGCTATCCATCCCTGATTTGAGAGGTGAGGCCTAAACAAGGGCTGGGGGGGGGGCAAGGGCTGGCAGGTGCCGATGCAGCACTATGGCCGCTGCCGCCACCCCCACCCCAGGCGAGGAACGGCTCAGTGGCCAGGCGTTTGCTCTGAACACAAACGGTCCCAGGTTCAAATCCTAGCATCTTCAGAGAAGACTGGAGAACCACTGCCAGTAAGGGAGCAGAATCAGATTTAGCGCAGTGCCGGTAGTTCCTCCATGCAGGGTGCCTAGCCAAGGGGGCACAGAACTGTGCAGATCTGTAATGGAGAAGATCCATTTGGGGCAACCATATTTGGGGCTTGCACAGGGTGCCATATTACAAAAGATTACCTTCCCCCCCCCCCTTGAAAATTTAAGGGTTTAATTTGAGTCAAGGGTGCAGAACCATCCAAGTCCGTTAAACACACAAGCCAATATTTGCAGCCTATTAAAGTGCTCAAGAAATGGAATCTGTCAAATATAGCCACTAATTTTACTCTTCGGTTTAATTTGCATGCAAAAGCCAGGAAAATGTCATTAGAAATACTCATCTAGACAAAGGTGAGAAATGTCAAACATTTTTTATTCCCTTCTGTTCTGCTCATTATTTCTTAGATGATTAGATAGATGATAGATAGATAGATAGATAGATAGATAGATAGATAGATAGATAGATAGATAGATAATAGGTAGATGATAGATAGATAGATGATAGATAGATAGATAGATGATAGATAGATAATAGATAGATATAGATGATAGATGATAGATAGATTGATGAGATAGATAGATAGATAGATAGATAGATAGATAGATAGATAGATAGATAGATAGATGATAGATAGATTGATTGATAGATGATAGATAGATAGATAGATAGATAGATAGATAGATAGATAGATAGATAGATAGATGATAGATAGAGAAAGAAAAATACAAACCCACAGCAAAGTATCTTTTTATAACATACAGAATTGAAACAGCTACTTACGGTAATTAGGGGGAAAGAACAAAGGCAGAAAGAAGGAAATGAAAGAGAAAGAACTATGGCAATATTATGAAGGTCCATCCAGAGTGTGGACAGCATGCAGTTAGATGACCAGGGGAAAAACAGCTCCCGATGTTTCTATGTGGCCTTAGCCATGCTGTCAGGGGGTGATGTGAAATGAAAAACCATCTGGAGAGCCACCCTCCCATCTGATTTTGGTTTAGCACTCTTCAATGCAAGACAGAGGATATAATGAGCCAGGCCATGTATTCCTTTCGTGTCATTGCCGTGCATATTTCTTGTTGGCATGTGGAGATGTCCCTTCACTTGCCTGTGGAGCAAAGGCTGGGTTTGCCTTTGTTGATCTGCCCCTTTTCACCTCTGGGGTTGCCTTTCCCACCCAGCCAGGATAGACTGGCACCTTACGCCCAGCAGGCACCAAGGGAACAGCAAGAGCTTTTCTGGAAGGGAAGGGGGGTGCTAAGAGATCAGCACCCCCCCACCCCCGTCCTCAAACCACAGAGGTCACGGCAAAGGGGAGAGTCCTGCCGTGCGCAAGCAGCCAGGGAGAGCGGGCACAAAGGATTTTGCAGTTTTGATTTTACAACTTTCAACAACGAAGGGTCTCCCAAATCTGCCCAGAGACCCAGGATGCATCTTACTCACAGGAGGTAGCACTTGATCTCGAGCACGAGGCACACAATCACTTCCACCCTACCGGGCGGCCTCATGACCACCCTAATACTCTCCAAATTGAGGATAGTTAATCGGCAGCTGCAGAAATGGAAAAGGAGCTGTTAGGAGGGGGCTGGCCAGAGCGCCAGCCAAAGTCTCCACGACCCAAGGCAAACATGCTCATTGCTACACAACCCTTTGCCAGCCATTTCCATTGCGAAGAAGGGCTCTTCCAGCTGTGGTCATCACAAGCTCCAGCGTGTCAACATTCCCTACTGTGACTGCATGTGACGATCAAAAGCAAAAAAGGAAGGAGACTGCCCAAGTCTTGGTTTTTTTACCCCCATGCAGGTATATACACTTTTGAAGCAATTCATTAAGAGATAAACTGATTATAATGCATCTGATTAATTGGCAAAGTTCTATTCAAGTGGGTGACAGCCATTGTTTTAGACCCATGGTTCCCAAAGTGGGCAGTACTTGTAGGAATGTTTATAGATGCTAGGAGACAATCTATTTATAAGATACTAGCTGGCCCTGCCTGTTGTCTTTGTCCATGGAGCTCACTGGAAGGACAGGTCCTGAAGCTGAGGCTCCAATACTTTGGCCACCTCATGAGAAGAGAAGACTCCCTGGAAAAGACCCTGATGTTGGGGAAGATTGAGGGCACTGGGAGAAGGGGACGACAGAGGACGAGATGGTTGGACAGTGTTCTCGAAGCTACGAACATGAGTCTGACCAAACTGCGGGAGGCAGTGGAAGACAGGAGTGCCTGGCGTGCTATGGTCCATGGGGTCACGAAGAGTCGGACACGACTAAAAGACTAAACAAGAACAACAAGCTGGCTCTACCACACATTGCTGTGGCTTAATCTGTTAAATGGGTCCTCAGAGCCCCCCTTCTGACTCCTCACCCACCCACCCACGGGCTCATCCCTGTGATTGGCCCCACCCTGTCCCGACCCATGACCTTTCCCGCCCCCCACCCAGGGGAGCCCCCACCTCTATTCAGCCTAGTCTGCAAACCTCTACTCTTCCTAGCCTGCCGAGCTGCTGTGGAGTGGGAAGGTTTCCTACCTGCATTCCAGTATAGTCACCACTAGAGGCCGCTGTTGTGCAAGGCCTCCTGATTCTATTTCCCAGCATGCACTTTAGGGTGAGTTGTGTGTTTTAGAACACAGGGTTTTGGGGGTTTTATGTGCCCAGGTGTGACATTTGTCTTTGAAAATGGTATGAGCTTGCTATTCCAGCCGCATTTGACTTTGCATTAAAATTTGAATGCAATCGGTCAAGCGGTTTTGTTGAACATTGGAGAGGAACACACATACTCAGTTTACATTTATATATATAAATAGATAGATTATCCTTCCTTGCTCACATTTGTGAGTTCAGCAGAGTGCCTTCCCTTTGCAGCCTAAAAGGGAAGCTTTGATAGGCTAGCTTTAGCCTTGTAGTTTAAGGAATCCAGGATGCTTTCGGGCAGACTGGAGTCTCCTGGTATTTCCTTTTACTTCGGATCTCTCTTCTTAAGAGACTCCACCGGCATCCATCAATAATCAATTCTAGGCCCATAGTCTTTGTACGGATATGTATAGAAGCTAGGAGAGGTACTGCCACCGGGGGGGGGGGGCAGTGCAATTACCCAGGGTGAGGTGCTAAGAGGCAAGGAGTGGGGGGGGGGCTGGAATTGCAAACGACTTATCTTTTTTAAAAAATAATAATAATCTTTATTTGTATTTTAAAAATTAAAAATTTAACACATACAAATCAAACGAACAAAACAAGATTTTTTTTGTATATGTTTGATATGTTTTTTTGATTTATTTGATTTGCAAACGACTTATCAGACTTTGAAAATCTGGCGTCACAGGATAACAATCATCCATTTGACTGAACATTCATTTGGATTTTGAATAAATGTACAACTCACCATTACAGTTTTGAATTTCACTCTGTTGTTATTCTTAGTAGGTCATGCAAACCACCATTCTGAATAAGGCTTTCTATAGCGTAAGGTAAGGGGCATTGGGGATGGGTTTATGGAATATAACTCCTCTACTTTTACCTTTTGTAACTAAGCAACATTTTAAACTGCCCGTGCATCTTTTCTGATTGCTGTATGGAAAAGCACATGAACCTGACCTTTGGACAGTTTGTAAGTAAAGCACTTTATGACTTACCAGACACGTCGCCTCCCTCTGTGCTAGGGAAGTGTGATAGCTTGGGGAAAGCTTTTAAAAGGGGACATTTTTGCGACTCACCAGAAGGACACATTTGAAAGGTTTCACAGCCGGTATTTCTACACTTCTCTTTGCTGCATGTTTTGCCGTGCTAAACCTCTGCTGGGGGGGTCTTCTCACCAAAGAGCGCTTGCTCCAAACTTGGGACTGGCTTCCAGGATTCCAACAGAAAAAAAGAACCCAGAGCAACTTGGAGAGGGGAGCTTGTCTCCCATAAAAGCATCTAAACTTTAGACTTCCCAGCAGGAAGATTGCTACTCACTTAATCAAACCAGGCAAGAGGGGGGGAGGGAGCCGTTGGATAGGACCTTGCAGGTCCTGCACCCAGTGATGTTGTGTGGAATGGCAATCTGTAAAGACAACACAAACAGGAGATTATTGGAGATGGCAGAGGCAAGCACTATTATGATTTTGTCCACCGAGCTGCTACAGCACGGGATAGTATGAAGTGTGTCTGACTTTACTGTGGGAAAGGAAGTGCTGTGTTATCTCCTTTCTCTCCTGTGATGTTTTGTACTGTGTTTTGTTTTTCGCTTCTGGCCCTCGACATAGCTGGAAGCACCACGCATAGCTCTGAGCTTCTGAGCTGGGTAGCAGAGAATGGACTTTGTTTACAGCCCGCAATAAAGTAGTTTGAGATCTACTTTATGAGTCTTTGTTACCTGTGTGTGTGTTGTTCTTCACGCCAGAGAACAATCGCATATTTCTGTGCCACTGGTCTGCACTAATCGGCAGCCAGGAATGCACACAGGGCGAGGCCTCAGCTCTGGGGCAGTCTCACACTGGCCCTGGGTGGGCATTGCTAATGCCCTGGGACAAGGCAGGGTTGGAGAAAGTCAACAGTCTTCCACCTTCAGCATTGGGAAAGTCGTGGCCGAGAGGCAGAACATGGACTAGTCATTTATTTATTATAAAACATATTTATATGCTGCTGCCATTATTATTATTATTATTATTATTATTATTATTATTATTAATGGAGCAGTTTACAACAGTTATTTATAAAGCTGTATAAAAAAATTAAAATCAGAGATCAGCTAACTCTTACAGAACGATGCAATGCTTGATTGCCTGCACAAGCTTGATGGAATCATTGCAAAAGTTTTGAGCAGGAATCTGGAATCTGGAATGTTTGGCTGAACCTTGCCAACCTGGGAAGGGAGCCCCTCTAGGAGAAGGAAAGCTCTCCTCCTAAACCTCCACTGCCTTGCAGAGTATCTTTTGGGAGAAGAAAAGGCTCAAACACAATGCTCTGCTTTCCTTTGGACCACATCAGTGGCGCTGAGAGGGGGGTCTTGTCCTCTGGGCATCCCAGGACAGAGGTCTCAGTAGCAGGGGAGGCATGGCAATGAACCATGTCTGGAACCTGTTCAGATGGGGGGGGGGGGTTGTTGCATCCGAGAAACACACACACCAAGCATTGAGCTACCTGGGGGTTTCCTGCAAAAATAAATCAATAAATGGTTGGGCTTGGGGATTTTAAGTGTGTCACATCAGCAGGGGCAGATTCCCTTACACTTTTCCAGCCCGGGTCGAGTGACTCTGCAGCCAGTGATGCCCAAGGCGCCATGGAAGGAGAGGACGACAATCAGAAGGGCGACACTCAGGAGGACGGTTTGGGCCATGGTGGCTTCTGCAGAAAACCTGGAGAAAGAGAGGCAGCCAAAATGCATCCGTGGGCTTTGTTTGGCTTCCTTCATTAAAGAAGCACGTCTCCGTCTCACATTTTTTCCAAGCAGAAACTTAAAGACAGGGTGCAAAGACAGGTGGTGATGGGCATGCAAGTTTTTATAGGGGGGGGGCTTTGAGCTGGTCCATACTGATGCTTCAAAGTGTCTCTCCCACTTGCATTTTGATACTTAGAAAACCCGCTGTGGCCCTCTATGGCCTTCTGGAATTCTTATTCAACTTGTACTCTTTTTGCTGTTTCTCACGCAGGAAGGCCATGGACTTATGAGGAACGGCTTAGGGAACTGGGTATGTTTAGCCTGGAGAAGAGAAGGTTAAGGGGTGATATGATAGCCATGTTCAAATATATGAAAGGATGTCATATAGAGGAGGGAGAAAGGTTGTTTTCTGCTGCTCCAGGGAAGTGGACACGGAGCAATGGATTCAAACTACAAGAAAGAAGATTCCACCTAAATATTAGGAAGAACTTCCTGACAGTAAGAGCTGTTCAACAGTGGAATTTGCTGCCAGGAAGTGTGGTGGAGTCTCCTTCTTTGGAGGCATTTAAGCAGAGGCTTGACAGACATATGTCAAGAATGCTTTGATGGTGTTTCCTGCTTGGCAGGGGGTTGGACTGGATGGCTCTTGTGGTCTCTTCCAACTCTATGATTCTATGACTTTCTGGGTCCAATTGATGACTATTTGTCTAGCAGGGGGAAAGCCTTTATCAGTTGTTGTTGTTGTTGTTGTTGTTGTTGTTGTTGTTCCACCACCACCACCCTCAAGGAGGAGGTCTGGTTTCACACAAACAATAAATCCTGCTTTATTCCTGACTTGCGAATCAGGATATGGCTTGCTTTCCCCAAAATGTAAGGTTCGCCCTCTTCTTGCGTAGCCATAATGGCAATTTGCAAGAAGCAGGCATTAAATGGTGCATTTCAAAGGAAACTCGCTACGTCCTTTGCACAAGTTAGCAAGGAGGGAATGGGGGTCAAGGGTGGGTGCTGGAGCTAGCTGGGCTTTTGGGAGGTTTCTGTATCATGAAAAACTTTGATTTTAAAAAATATAACATGCATAAAAGCAGGGTGGCAGTGATACTGATGTAGAAGACAATGCCCCTATTTTCACCTGAGGACTGTTGGAGGGAATGGGCGTGGGGATTAGAGTGTGAGACTGAGACCTGGGAGAGACCAAGTACGCAAAATAAAGGAAGAAAATAAGACGGACAAAAGAAGGAGAGATTTTGTTTTCGTGGGGAAAACTCTGGAGCAAAAAACAACCACCAGCCTCGGACACGGCGGAGCTTTTAAGCTCAGAGCAGAGCAAGAGGCAAGTGTGGATGCGCCCTGAGTCTTGACAGTCTCTAAGATAAGGTTGATCTCAACAGGGTCTCCAGCTTGATTTTTGCCTGTCTGTCGGGGATATTCCAGCTCTAGATTTTCTCCACTGAGCAGGAGCATGGGCTAGATCTTGGGTAGGTTCAGCCTGGAGAAGAGGAGACTCGAGAGGTGTTGTAAAAAGAACGAAGGGCAGGTTTTGTTTACAGCAGAGGGGACAAGAGAACCATCTTCAAATGCCTGAAGGACTGACACACAGAAAATGGAGCAGAAATTGTCTTCTCCAACTCCAGAGAGGAGAACCAGGACCAATAGATTCAAAAGACAAGACTCAACATCAGGAAGAACTTTCTGGTACGGTAGTAAGAGGCTGTTCAACAGTGGGATGGAGTTGCTTGGAAAGGGCTGTAAGCAGAGGTTGGATGACCACCTGTCAGGGATTCCTGAGCTGTGATTCCTGCATTGCCGGGGGTGGGACTACATGGCCCCTGGGGGATCCTTTCCAATGCTACAATTCTATGATTGTGTGATCAAACACAAGACCCCCCCCCTTCCTAGTCTACCCCCCACCACTTCATCTCAAATCACCGCTCCTCCCAGTCTCCTTACCTTCCGTTGCTGTTTGATCTGGGCTGGGTTTTAGGTGGCTGCCTTGGACAGCCCTCCCCCAGGTGGCAAAAGGTGTGCATTATATAGGCCGGTAAGGCAAAGCCAATGGAGCCGAAAATTAGGAAGGCGTGGCCAAAATAATAGCTCGGATAGAGCTGCCACGCTGCAAAGAGCCAAACCACTTCAGGCTGTGAGAGAATGTTGAATGTGCTCCTTAGCAATGAACAGGCCATTCAAACCAGGAGCAGCCTTGCTGGTGCACAACATGGGCTCTGAACTCAATGCTTGTTGAGTGTGCTGTCTTTGGTGAGCTTAGGAAAGAAAGAAAGAAAGAAAGAAAGAAAGAAAGAAAGAAAGAAAGAAAGAAAGAAAGAAAGAAAGAAAGAAAGAAAGAAAGAAAGAAAGAAAGAAAGAAAGAAGTCAGAGGTGTTTTTTTTAATAAGTTTCCTCCCCCAAGTTCTTCAGGTTGTTTGGCGGCTATCTGCAAAATACATTTCTATCCATTAAGCCTGAAGATATAGAATCATAGAGTTGAAAGAGACCACAAGGGCCATCCAGTCCAACCCCCTGCCAAGCAGGAAACACCATCAGAGCATTCTTGACATATGCCTGTCAAGCCTCTGCTTAAAGACCTCCAAAGAAGGAGACTCCACCACACTCCTTGGCAGCAAATTCCACTGCCGAACAGCTCTTACTGTCAGGAAGTTCTTCCTAATGTTTAGGTGGAATCTTCTTTCTTGTACTTTGAATCCATTGCTCCGTGTCCACTTCTCTGGAGCAGCAGAAAACAATCTTTCTCCCTCCTCCATATGACATCCTTTTCGTATATTCCGGCGTATAAGACGATTGGGCGTATAAGACGACCCCCAACTTTTCCAGTTAAAATATAGAGTTTGGGATATACTCGCCATATAAGAAATATGACCTGGTGTATAAGACGACCCCCGACTTTTGAGAAGATTTTCCTGGGTTAAAAAGTAGTCTTATACGCAGGAATATACAGTATATTTCAACATGGCTATCATATCACCCCTTAACCTTCTCTTCTCCAGGCTAAACATACCCAGCTCCCTAAGCCGTTCCTCATAAGACATTGATTCCAGGCCTTTGACCATTTTGGTTGCCCTCTTCTGGACACGTTCCAGCTTGTCAGTATCCTTCTTGAACTGTGGTGCCCAGAACTGGACACAGTACTCAGTAATATGTTATTTTTCAGCTTCCAGTTTGATGCCATTTGTTCTAGATAAGAATCAGAAGCAGTTTAACTTTGAGGTGGCATCACCAAGCGCTGCAAGAATGACGAATAAAGGCAGGGAATAGATTCCATTAAAGGCAAACCTACAGAATCCACACATTCCAAGACAATGCACAAACAGAAATGCTGGAGCCAGCCTTTGGAATTCGCACTTTCCTGACTGTTGCAATGCTGTTTGCCAGCCCAGGGATGCGTACAAAAAAAACATATACCAGGGCTAATTCTGCATAAAAATTGCATGTACACTAGTAGTAAAAACTACATGCAAAAAAATATTAGTGGGGAATGTGCACAGTAGGAGAAACTGACGCTAAAAGGCTGGTGTATTTTCATGAGGACTTAAAAAAAGATCACATGGAAAGGGGCACAACTGAACTCAAGACTGAAAAGTCAGAAAGATTCACCCATCTCTAATTACATATTGTGTATTTACGGACCGTTTGTGTTCCTATCATACCTGCCAAGTTGCTGTCAGAGAAATAAGGGACCGGGCCGGAAACAGCAGACCGGAAGTAGCGCTGCCGCCATTTTGGAACTGGGCGGAGCATGCTCAGAAGTGACTTTTGATGCTGCTTTGCCCAGTTCCAAAATGGCCGCCGCGCCAGACTAAACCGGGGAAAAACAAAAAAAAATCCGTTTTTTCAGCTAGGAACAGCTGGAAAAACGGGGATTTCCTGGGGAAAACGGGAGACTTGGCAGCTATGGTTCATATATAGTTTTAATTCTATTGATGTTTAGCTGTTTTTTTAATGTTTGGGTTCCCCCCCCCCCAGGGGCGGAGGAGGCGGGATGATCCGCCCCGGGTGTCACCACTGAGGGGGGTGACAAAATGCCGGGTGGCACTCACCGTGGGGCCTGCAGCACGCCTGAGCCACGCGTCTCTCCTGGTCCGCCCACTGCCTCTTCCCCCCCCCCCCCAGCATCCTGCCCCGGCTCACCCCACCCGATAGGCGACTGGCCCCACCCCTGGGCACAGGGCATGCGTGCCACCCCAGGCACCTGATTGGCTTGCTCCGTCGCTGCCCCCCCCTGTTTTTAGTTGCATCTGTTTCATGTGTAAGCTGCCTTGAGTCCCTGTCGGGGGGGAAGCAAAGCATAAATCACTATATAACAAATAATGATTCAAACTACAAGAAAGAAGATTCCACCTAAACATTAGGAAGAACTTCCTGACAGTAAGAGCTAGTCGACAGTGGAATTTGCTGCCAAGGAGTGTGGTGGAGTCTCCTTCTTTGGAGGTCTTTAAGCAGAGGCTTGACAGCCATCTGTCAGGAATGCTTTGATGGTGTTTCCTGCTTGGCAGGGGGTTGGACTGGATGGCCCTTGTGGTCTCTTCCAACTCTATGATTCTATGATTCTAATGATATTAATAATCAGGGCATGGGCAGAAATGGTTGGTCCAATACCACTGCTGTGACCATGACCGTGATCCTGTATGCTTCAGAATATTTTGGAAAATCGGGTCCTCCCTAACAAGAGGGCATGTGTTGCGGTGCGACCTGGCAACCAAACCCTGTGTTGTGGGTAGGAACGTTTGGATGGCCACAACACCCTTTTGGAGGTCCCTCAATGCTGGGTGCAATTAGACCAATGGGATGCCAGCTAAATTCAATTGAGGGACCTCTACTTAAGCCCATGCATGTGTCCTTAAGCTTCCTCTTTCGGGCCGGTGCATCGGAACACCCGCCCACCTCTCCCTATATTTAGGGCTTGCACACACGACCTTGCTATGCCGCCGTGTGTCATCTGTCGTTGGCACGGCAGGAATTTTCCCCACTTGGCGGATTGGCTGGTGCCATTTGGGTTTCGCCTGCCGAGTAGCAAATCATCACAACTTGTAAGGTTGCGGATAGGCTCTGGTTCAGGTGATAGGGGTGGAAGAGTGGTCTGGCCATCCCTATGCAAAGGGTATTCCATTAAAGGAATCTCTGGTTGGTCAACCCTGAGAGGGGTTGTGCCCTGAACCTGAGTCCAGGGGGACATCTGGCTGGTGGACTGGCTTGACCCCACTTTCCACTGTGCCCTGGGTCAGCGCTACCTGCAAAGGGGCAGGGAGCTAGTCGAACCAGACCCTGTGCAACCACTCACTTGATTGTAATCATAGAATCATAGAGTTGGAAGAGACCACAAGGGCCCTCCAGTCCAACCCCCTGCCGAGCAGGAAACACCATCAAAGCATTCTTGACATATGGCTGTCAAGCCTCTGCTTAAAGACCTCCAAAGAAGGAGACTCCACCACACTCCTTGGTAGCAAATTCCACTGCCGAACAGCTCTTACTGTCAGGAAGTTCTTCCTAATGTTTAGGTGGAATCTTCTTTCTTGAAGTTTGAATCCATTGCTCCGTGTCCGCTTCTCTGGAGCAGCAGAATCAATAAAGTTATGGCCTAAATTCTGCCAAAAACCAAAACAAAAAATTGAGTCTTGTCTGAATTTATTTGGGGGTGGTTAAAAGGTCTACACACGCAAAAAGGAAGAAATGTGGGGGTTTGGGGGGGGATTTGATTGCAGACCTTCTGCATCACACCTGCTTTGATGCTGATCTTTGGGCCCTACCGTGTGACCGGCCAGGCATGCCTCATTGTGGGGGAATGAATGGGGTTGGACTGGGGTTCTGTTTGCAGCTCCAAGCACTGACGTCGTTCCCTGCTCAAGGTTGCGCATGCTAGTTTTCCATTAGCCACAAGTGTCCCTCTCTAGGCAGATTGGACTTTGATCTGTGGAGTTTAGCAATGTGCCAGAAAAGGCCACCCGACCGATAGCATCTCCAGCCGGGAGCAGTGCGTGCCACCTGCTCTGGAACTATCAGTATCCGCCAGCTCAAATGCACACTCCATAAAAACTTGCATGCCAAAATATGCAGACTTAACATATAGAATAAGAGAACAAGAGCATACATTTAGAGAAGAAGACATTTATTGAATATATATGGAAAACATTTATTGAATATATTAACACAAGAGCAGGTGTTGTTTTTAAAAAAACCACTTGCAATATTAAGGAGAATGTTTAAATTTGGAAATAATTAAGGATAAGTAAATTATAATGTATAATATAAGGTGCTCCAAAAGAACCAGGGGAGGAAACGATTGGATCTGACCAGTCCCAAAATGTGGATCTAATACGGTGAGAAAATTATTTCTAATTTTTTTATTATTATTTCTTTTTCCCCGTGGTTTATATTTACTGTTTAATTGTGAAAATGAATAAAAAATATTATATAAAAAAAAGAGAAGATTGGGAAAAGTTTATTGAGTATATGGGAGGAAATTGTGTACACACACAAATGTTGGCAGCATTAAGATACGGTAAATTCAACGGTGTAAATAAGTTTAGATGGATGCAATAATGGAATACTGAATGGTATAGTTTTTGTAGAATATGCAGAGATATGATATGCAAATTGAACCATGGGAAGAGAAGAAGGGAAGTCATTGCTATTTTAAGGATGTTAAAATGAGTATTCTCAATTGTAAACAAATTCTGGTTGGAAAAATTGTGAGACGGAGACGTGCTTCTTTAATGAAGGAGGCCAAACAAAGCCCATGGATGCCTTTTGGCTGCCTCTCTTTCTCCAGGTTTTCTGCAGAAGCCACCATGGCCCAGACCGTCCTCCTGAGTGTCGCCCTTCTGAGTGTCGTCCTCTCCTTCCATGGCGCCTTGGGCATCACTGGCTGCAGAGTCACTCGACCCGGGCTGGAAAACTGTAAGGGAATCTGCCCCTGCTGATGTGACACACTTAAAATCCCCAAGCCAACCATTTATTTATTTTGCAGGAAACCCCCAGGTAGCTCGATGCTTGGTGTGTGTGTTTCTGGGATACAACAACCCCCCACCTGAACAGGTTCCAGACATGGTTCATTGCCATGCCTCCCCTCCCTCAGAGAACCATGGGAACTGTAGTTTTGTGGAGGCGCAAAGATTTATGGGGCTCAGAGCCATCTTTCCCATTGGGTTTACTGGTGCATTGCGCCCGGGTGCCAGCCTCTCAGGGGCGCCCTAGCTAGTGGGGGAGCTGCGCAGCTTGGCCGGCGGCCTCCCCTTTCGCTCCTGCACACATGCCAGCTGCGCCACGTCAACCATATGGCTGGTGGGCATGCAGCTTCCTTCCCAAGCCCCCGCAGGAGGAGAGCGATCCCCACATAGGCTTGGGAAAAGATTGACAACTCTGGGAAATGGGGGGGTGGGGCGCCGGAGGGATCTTTGCACCACGGCGCCGGATATGCTTAAGACGGCCTTGCTTGGGCCTGCAGCTTTCCTAGGATTCCTAGGAAATGGATTTGCATAACTTAATTAAAACATTAATTTTAAAAATAAAAGCAGAAACGGTTTTTTTTAAAAAAACGACACAAAGTAGACACCCCTCGGCACAGGGAAAACCTGCTCTTTACCGATGAATTGGGTTTTCACCGTCAATTGGGCTTTTTCTAGATTGACATTTGCTCCGATTCAGGAGTAAAGAGCAGGATTTCCAGGGGAAAGCAGAGTGGCAAATGCAAAACAGCTCGGACCCCCTTTTTCTAAGCACAGGGTTAGTGGTAGCGTGGAGGAGCCCTAGATGGGTAGCTAACTCTGCTTCCTGGGGGGGGGGGGCAAGTTCCCTAGTTTGACCATGTGCAAAATTGCTTCCTTTTGTCTTCCCCGAATCTTCCAACATTCAGCTTCTGCCGGTATGAGAGGAGAAAAACATGCTCCATCCACTATCTTTGTGCCATGCACAATCTCATAAACCTATCAGCTCGCAGAAGTGGCTGCTGACCCTTGTGGAGCCCAGACGCCAGCTTCCGAGGTAGAATGGAGGGGACCGACACCACCCAGCGTGTGACGTCGCGGGCATGGCATCGGATTTTGGAGAAGCTGGACGCAGCGACAGCGTAGCTTCAACGGTCGGTCGGCGCTCCTCCTCTGCCGCCACCAGCCGGGCTGCCTGCCTGCCATGGCAGGAGGAGGAAGAGGAGGAGCCGGCTGCCGATGCCATGCTTTGTTCAGCTTGGCGTCCTCCACCCCTTCTGAACATTGGTGGGGGCAGCCCACTTCCTCAAAGTATCAGGGGGGGGAGGGCAAAAGGACTCTGCCCCTAGGAGATGGTGCCCTTGAACCAGCGGTGGAGCATATGCCCATGCTGCCCAGGGTGGGTGTGCTTCCAAGGTGGGTGGGGCACGGAGGGTGCCCTCCCAGGTGAGGGGTAACCGCTCAGGTGCACAGAACGGCATGCACACGCGCTAAATGTCACCCCCCTTATTAAAGACACCCGGGACAGTAAGCCCCCACCGCACCCCCCCTTCCTCAAACATGCTCCACAGCCTTCTGTTTCGAAGCGTATCAAATTGGGAGCGGTGGACAGGATCACACTTCAAAATGACCTTAACAGATTAGACAACTGGGCCAAAGCAAACAAGATGAATTTTAACAGGGAGAAATGTAAAGTACTACACTTGGGCAAAAAAAAAAAAAAGAAAGGCACAAATACAGGATGGGAGACACCTGGCTTGAGAGCAGTACATGTGAAAAGGATCTAGGAGTCCTGGTAGACCACAAACTTGACATGAGTCAACAGTGTGATGCAGCAGCTAAAAAAGCCAATGCAATTCTGGGCTGCATCAATAGGAGTATAGCATCTAGATCAAGGGAAGTAATAGTAGCACTGTATTCTGCTCTGGTCAGACCTCACCTGGAGTAGTGTGTCCAGTTCAAACTGGAACGTGTCCAGAAGAGGGCAACCAAAATGGTCAAAGGCCTGGAAACGATGCTGTCACAGTGGCCGGAGTAGGCTACTTCAGAGTAACGACGCTACGCAGCTCTGCATTTTATCCTTTTATTGGTGCTGCGTATTTACAGTGCTAAAATCATTGCTATTTACACAGAGTGGTGTGTTCAGTCGGTATCAGAACCTCCGAATGACTTTTGGCGCGTCTTTCCCCAGCACAAAAGCCTCGGCAGACCCATCCTCTTGCCCCTCCTCTTTCTGCGTAATTCTGGCGTTGGAGGGATGGGTCTCCCCCCCTTACTTGCCCCTTCCTGTCCCACCTGGGACCCTGGCTCCGCTACCTTGCCTGAGCCTCGGACCCGACTTCCTGCTTCCCCACTGGAATCAGAGCTCCCTCTGCTTTCCCCTGTGGTCAGTGCCGGGCTTGAACTCAGGAGGGGAGGGACTTCGCGATATCCCCTGTCCCTCACATCCACCCCCCTTCCAAGCTCCCCTTCTCCCCTCCCCAGGTCCCCCCCAGGTGTCGGTGACGACTGGAAGCCTAGGAACTCAGTGCTTTCCGAGCCCGTTGGTGTGAACACCTCCGCCCATTCCTGCGAGGCCCCCCCTTCCGCCTGGGAGGACTGGAATCCCAAAAAGTCCGTGGCGTCTGAGCTGGTGGGGGTAAAAATGTGCTGCCAATCTGCTTCTGCCTCTGACTGGGTGGATCTTGGTGACACCCATATCTCGTCTCCCGATTCCTCAAACTCCGCTTCCCAGCGCCATGGTGAGCTGCTCTCCCGTGCCTCCTCCTCCTCCCCCTCCCTTTCCATGTGCCAGGGCTTGGGTCTGTGGGGGAAGAGGGCGTGAAATTCTTCCACCAAGAATTCCTCCTGTATCTGAGTGGCGGGGACCCATTCATTCTGGGAGGGCGGAGCGTCCTCCCATGCCATGAGGTACTCCAGTCCCCCCACCCCCCTCCGTGAATCAAGGATGGCCGTGGCTTCATTGAGTTGCTCCCTGCCTCCCCTCTCCCCCCCTCCCTCGGGGGTGTGTTCGCTGTCTCGGAGCCTGCTGCTTTCCCTGTACGGCGACAGCAGCGATCTATGAAACACTGGATGCACCCTCATGTCCTCTGGCAGTGCCAGCCTGTATGCCACCGGGTTGACCTGTTGCGTGACTGTGAAGGGACCCAGCCTTCTGGGCGCCAGCTTTTTGCACCTCCCTCTGGTGGGCAGGCCCTCCGAGGACAACCAAACCTTGTCCCCCACCCTGATGACCTCCCCTTGTCGCCTGTGGCGATCTGCCCCCCTTTTGTACGCTTCCTTGGCCCTCTCCAAGTGTTCTCTGAGCTGCTGGTGCACCGTCTCCAGTTCCTCTGCCCAATCCTCAGCCTGTGGGCCCTCCTCCTCCTCCTCCCCCTCCCTCTCTGGGAAAGATCTGAGGTCGCGCCCGTAATTGGCCTTAAAGGGCGACACCCCTGTGGAGACGTGCACCGCATTGTTGTAGGCAAATTCTGCCAGTGGCAGTCTATCCACCCAGTCTGTTTGCCGCTGGCTGACGTAGCATCTCAGGTACTGCTGCAGAATGGCGTTGACTCTCTCCGCCTGTCCGTTGGTCTGCGGGTGTCTAGCAGTCGACAAGCTGACCTCCACCTGCAGGAGGTTCATGAGCCGCCTCCAGAACCTGGAAACAAATTGGCGGCCTCTATCCGAAATAACCCTTAAAGGTAATCCATGCAGTCTGAACACGTGGTCCACAAACAGTTTGGCTGTCTCTTCTGCCGAGACCGCCCTGGCACACGGTATAAAGTGGCACATTTTGGACATGAGGTCCACCACCACCAACACTGCGGTCTTGCCCCTGGAAGAAGGCAGATCTGTGATGAAGTCCATGGACACCACTTCCCACGGCCTGTGTGGGGTGGCTAAGGGCTCCAGCAAGCCTGGTGGCGCTGCTCTGACCACCTTTGCCCGCTGGCAGGTGTCACAGCCCCGTACATAGTCTCGAACATCTTCCCGCACCCCTGGCCACCAGAAGTGTCTCATGACTAGGTGGGCGGTTTTGTCCCTTCCAAAATGACCCGCCGTTGGGTTGTCGTGCATCTGCTTTAGGACCGTACGTCTAAGCTGGGTGGTGGGCAGGTAGAGTGCACCCTTGTAGAAAAGCAGCCCCCTGCGTTCTGCAAAGTCTTTAGCCTGCTCCCTCCCCCCTCTCAGTTCTCTGAAGATGCGGTTGGCAAATTCATCCGCTGCCGTCAGTGCTGTGAGTTCTGCCTCGCTCACCACTGCTGCTCCGCAGGACCATGCTGACGGGGGGAAGATGTGCCTGGGTGCTGGTGGCGCCTCCTCCTCCATGTACTCTGGCTTGCGGGAGAGGGCATCCGCCCTGACATTCTGCTCTCCCGGGATGTAGTGGATGGAGAAGTTGAAGTTCGAGAAGAACTCTGCCCACCGTATCTGCCGCTGGTTGAGCACCCTGGCCGTTCTCCAGAACTCCAGGTTCTTGTGGTCTGTGCACACCTGGATGGGGTGCTTTGCGCCCACCAGGAAGTGTCGCCAGTGCTGGAACGCAGCGTAGATCGCAAGAAGTTCCCTATCAAACACTGTGTAGTTGCGTTCAGGCTGTGTCAGCTTCCTGGAGAAGAAGGCACAGGGTCTCCACTCCCTGTTGGCGTCCAGTTGCAACAAAATCGCGCCCACAGCTTTTTCAGAAGCATCTGTCTCAATGCGTAGGGGCGCGTCCTGCACCACATGGAACAGGTTCTGGTCGGAGGCGAACACTCTCTTGAGGCTTTCGAACGCTGCTTGCGCCTCTGGTGTCCACCGGAACTTCTGCTTGCCTCTCAGGCAGTCCGTGATGGGAGCCGTAACGCGAGAGAAGTTCTTGATGAACTTCCTGTAGAAGTTAGTGAAGCCTAGTAGGCGTTGGGCATCTTTGCGCGTCCTGGGGCTGTGCCAGTCCAGGATGGCCTGCACCTTGTCCTTGTCCATCGCCAGCCCCTTGTCTGATAGCTTGTAGCCCAGGAAGTCCACCTCTTTGGTGTGAAACTTGCACTTCTCCAGCTTCACATACAGGTGGTTCTCCTTCAGGCGTTGCAACACCTCTCTGACATCTTTCACATGCTGCACTGGGTCATTCGAGTAGATAAGGATGTCATCTAGGAAGACCAAGCATTTCCTGAAGAGGAGGGACCCCAGGACGTGGTGCATGAAGGCCTGGAAGCATGCTGAGCCCCCTTGCAAACCGAAGGGCATCACCAGATATTCAAAAGAGCCCAGAGGCGTGAACATCGTGGTTTTCCATTCATCTCCTTCCCGGATCCTGATCAAGTTGTACGCCCCCCTTAGGTCCAGCTTGGTGAAAATCTTGCCCCTGCGTGCCGCTGTCAGGAGATCATCCACTCTGGGCATGGGGAAAGCCACTGGCTCTGTCACCGAATTCAGCCGTCTAAAGTCCACCACAAGACGGCGCTGTTGCGTGTCTTTCTTGTCCACCCAGAAGACCGGGCTGCCCCCTGCTGCCTTGCTTTCCCTTATGAACCCCCGCTTGAGGTTCTTGTCGATGAAAGCGCGCAGATCCTCCAGCTCCTGGTCTGACATGGCGTACAGCTTGGCTGGGGGTATCGTCGCCCCTGGCACCAGGTTGATCTGGCAGTCAAAAGGCCTGTGCGGGGGTAGGTGGTCGGACTCCGCTTCGCTGAAGACCTCCTGCAGGTCCCAGTACTGCTTGGGTATTGCCTCACCCCCTTTGATATGCATGGTGGCCACCGTGGCTATCGGAGGCCCCTCCCCTGGTTGGTGCTGCATGCAATGTTCCAGACAAAAGTCCGACCCAAACGTGATGCACCTCTGGTGCCAACTGATGGAGGGGTCGTGGCGCGCCAGCCAGCTCATGCCCAAGACGATGGGGGGGTCTGAGATGGTGGTGACGTTGAACGCCAGTGTCTCTGAGTGCCTTCCCACCGTCATTCTCATGGGGGGGGGTTTGATGTGTGATGGCCCCTCCCAGCAGCTCCCTGCCGTCAATGGTTGCCACGTGCAGAGGAAAATCTAACTGCAAAAGCTGGATTTGGTGCTCTTCTGCAAAGCTTCTCGAGAAGAAGTTGGCGGACGCCCCACTGTCAATTAGGGCGAGGACCGTCAGGGGATAGCCATTTGGGAGCGTTAGCGTCACTTCTAGAACCACTCCTGCTCTGGGAGGGGTGGGCTGGCTCTGCTCCTCTCTGTGCGGGAGGGCGGGCTGGGGCTGTTGTCTGCTGACTGTGCCTGGCTGCTGCCCCTTGTCTCCTGCAGCCAGGCTTTCCCGTTTCCCTGCTGTGGTGCTGCGTCAGTGGGGGAGGGCACCACCGTTCCCGCCTTTCCTTGCCACTCCCTGCGATGTGGGCAGTCTCTGACGAGATGCTGGGGTGAGTTGCAGAGAAAGCAATTCCCGCCCCTTCCCTCCTTGCGTCTTGGCGCCGCTGGGGTTTGAAAAGCCCGCGCGCGCGCGCTATCAATCTGCATGGGCTCCTGGTCCTGGCTGGCTCCAGGCGTGGCTTGAAAGGGTTGTTGAGGGAGTGGCTTCTCCTGCGACCGTGGGAACCAAGCCCGCTTTGCGCGCGTCGCTTGCTTGTCGTTCCACCGGGATTCCTGCCTCACCCCCACCGCCAGAGCCGCTTTGCTCAGCTGATCCATAGTACTGGGCTTTGGACCTCTCGAGAGTTCATCCTTCACCTCCTCGCTCAAACCCAAGTAAAACGCAGCTTGCATGGGAGGCGACTCCAAAACCCACCCCAGTCTGTGCACCAGCATGGTGAATTTCGCCCAATATGCGCGAACTGTCATATTTCCTTGGCGTAAATTATGCAGTTCCTCCTTAGTCTGGTCCAAATGACTATCGGACGAATACATCGTCCTCAAACCTTCTAGAAATTGTTGGACATTTTTCATGCAAGGATTCTTGGTTGCGATTAATGGTCTTAGCCACTCCCTGGCTGCTCCGGTGAGATGTTCCACAATAAACGCTACTCTGTGCTCATCATCGGGGAACTCATTCTGGTGCAGCTCAAGAGCATACACGATCTCAGTCTCAAAGCCATGATATTCCCTCGGGTCTCCATTGAACTTGCTTACAAGGGTCCCTGCTCTCCTTCCTGGCAGCACTTGGACTTGGGGAGCCCCTCCCGCCTTGTCTTTCTCTGCATCTAGCTTGCTTTGGAGGTCTACCGCCACCGCCCTTAATTGCTGCTCTCTTTCCTGAAGCGCTCTCACCTGTTCCGCAAGTTGTAGCCGTTCTTCCTGGACCTGCTTAGTCTCTTCTTTTGCTGCCTTTAATTCTCCCTGTGCCTGCAGATGCAGCTTCTGCAGCTCCTCTTGTGCTTGTTCAGCGAGCTGCCGCCATTTCTCCGCCTCTGACACGCTCATCCCGGCAACTCCAAAGTAGCCCAAAAAGATTCGGAGGTTGCTGTCACAGTGGCCGGAGTAGGCTACTTCAGAGTAACGACGCTACGCAGCTCTGCATTTTATCCTTTTATTGGTGCTGCGTATTTACAGTGCTAAAATCATTGCTATTTACACAGAGTGGTGTGTTCAGTCGGTATCAGAACCTCCGAATGACTTTTGGCGCGTCTTTCCCCAGCACAAAAGCCTCGGCAGACCCATCCTCTTGCCCCTCCTCTTTCTGCGTAATTCTGGCGTTGGAGGGATGGGTCTCCCCCCCTTACTTGCCCCTTCCTGTCCCACCTGGGACCCTGGCTCCGCTACCTTGCCTGAGCCTCGGACCCGACTTCCTGCTTCCCCACTGGAATCAGAGCTCCCTCTGCTTTCCCCTTTGGTCAGTGCCGGGCTTGAACTCAGGAGGGGAGGGACTTCGCGATATCCCCTGTCCCTCACAGATGCCTTATGAGGAACGGCTTAGGGAGCTGGGTATATTTAGCCTGGAGAAGAGAAGGTTAAGGGGTGATATGATAGCCATGTTCAACTATATGAAAGGATGTCATATAGAGGAGGGTGAAAGGTTGTTTTCTGCTGCTCCAGAGAAGCGGACACGGAGCAATGGAATGGATTCAAACTACAAGAAAGAAGATTCCACCTAAACATTAGGAAGAACTTCCTGACAGTAAGAGCTGTTCGGCAGTGGAATTTGCTACCAAGGAGTGTGGTGGAGTCTCTTTCTTTGGAGGTCTTTAAGCAGAGGCTTGACAGGCATATGTCAAGAATGCTTTGATGGTGTTTCCTGCTTGGCAGGGGGTTGGACTGGATGGCCCTTGTGGTCTCTTCCAACTCTATGATTCTATGATCTGTTTGTTACCAGAACTCTCCATTGCAGAAAGCTCCCCACCCCATACCTAACAGGGGAAAGAACAAGCCATCAATCTCCAACAATTCGTTTATTTTGAAGGGTCGGGTGCATCAAACGCCAGCTTCTAGGATCTGGAAATTGGGGGGAGCCGAGGACAGGAGAGGGCCTCGAATCACTCCCAGCCTCCCCAAGCCAGCAGCAGTGGCCCTTGGGAGGAGGAAGCCGCTGCCTCGCGCCTCCGAAGGCTTGTCACAACTGGCAGCTCATTCGGTGGGCTCCACAGCTTTCTTGCGCAACAGGAAGCTCTTGAGGGTGGGCTTGACGACGCCCTTGAGGGCTGCCCACCGCTTGGCCCTCCGGGTTGCCCGGTGGTCTATGGCGGCCTGGGTCTGCAAGGACTCGGTCACCAGCTCCGGGGTGTACGCCTGGAACATGGGCTGCAGGTCTGTGTACTGGATGCAGCGGTAAATCCGGGGCTGTGGGAGCACAGAGAGGAGGACTCAGTCAGGGAGCCCAAGAGAGCCATGCAGATCTCCAACCCCATTTTAGCCCAAAGGTGTGTGTTTCCACCCTTCTTTTTATAACGATTTCATTTCAATTTTGCAGTACAGCAACCTACAAACTAAGGGACACGGGTGGCGCTGTGGGTTAAAACACAGAGCCTAGGGCTTGCCGATCAGAAGGTCGGCGGTTCGAATCCCCGCGATGGGGTGAGCTCCTGTTGTTTGGTCCCTGCTCCTCCCAACCTAGCAGTTCAAAAGCATGTCAAAGTGCAAGTAGATAAATAGGTACCACTCCGGCAGAAAGGTAAACAGCGTTTCCATGCGCTGCTCTGGTTCGCCAGAAGTGGCTTAATCATGCTGGCCTCATGACCCAAAGGTTGTACGGCGAGATGAGCACCGCAACCCCAGAGTCGTCCACGACTGGACCTAATGGTCAGGGGTCCCTTTACCTTTACCTTTAACCTACAAACTTAGCATTAATATAATTACTGATATCTCTTCTCTTCTCTTTGACGATCACTCGTAGCTGAGTAAGATTGTCTTCCATGAACACGGTTTTAACAATGAGTCCGTAAGTGACTGTGGAGGCCAATTCTGGATCCACTCTTCCTTCCACAGTGGGGACATTGGTTTCCGGGTGGGAGTTGATCACGGTGTGGATTTGCCAAGTGTGCCTTCCTCTTAGCACATTTCTCCCTTGCGTCCTGAGTTCGAGTGTCTTCAAAGCCCGGGATACGTTTGGTAAAGGCTGTTCTCCAACTGGAGTGCTCGCAGGCCAGTGTTTCCCAGTTGTCAGTGTTTATACTACTTAATTACTGATATAATTATACCAGTGTGTGTGTGTGTGTGTGTGTGTGTGTGTGTGTACCACAGCAAACTATGGCAAGTGCTTAAAGAAATGGGAGTGCCTGATCACCTCATCTGTCTCCTGAGAAATCTCTATGTGGGACAAGAAGCTACAGTTAGAACTGGATATGGAACAACTGATTGGTT
The DNA here is from genome assembly GCF_965207765.1 of Zootoca vivipara. Classification (NCBI taxonomy): domain Eukaryota; kingdom Metazoa; phylum Chordata; class Lepidosauria; order Squamata; family Lacertidae; genus Zootoca; species Zootoca vivipara. Next base: position 93,224,070 of record NC_142590.1, on the reverse strand, counting down.
CAAAATTGGGAAAGGAAAACGACAAGGTTGTATATTATCTCCCTGCTTATTTAACTTATATGCAGAATTCATCATGCGAAAGGCTGGACTAGATGAATCCCAAAATTGAATTAAGATTGCCGGAAGAAATATAAACAACCTCAGATATGCAGATGACACAACCTTGATGGCAGAAAGTGAGGAGGAATTAAAGAACCTTTTAATGAGGGTGAAAGAGGAGAGCGCAAAATATGGTCTGAAGCTCAACATCAAAAAAAACCAAGATCATGACCACTGGTCCCATCACCTCCTGGCAAATAAAAGGGGAAGAAATGGAGGCAGTGAGAGATTTTACTTTCTGGGGCTCCTTGATCACTGCAAATGGTGACAGCAGTCACGAAATTAAAAGACGCCTGCTTCTTGGGAGAAAAGCAATGACAAACCTAGACAGCATCTTAAAAAGCTGAGACATCACCTTGCCAACAAAGGACCGTGTAGTTAAACTATGGTTTTCCCAGTAGTGATGCATGGAAGTGAGAGCTGGACCATAAAGAAGGCTGATCGCCGAAGAATTGATGACGACTCTTTGTGACCCCATGGACCAGAGCACGCCAGGCACTCCTGTCTTGCACTGCCTCCCGCAGTTTGGTCAAACTCATGTTCGTAGCTTCGAGAACACTGTCCAACCATCTCGTCCTCTGCCGTCCCCTTCTCCTTGTGCCCTCCATCTTTCCCAACATCAGGGTCTTTTCCAGGGAGTCTTCTCTTCTCATGAGGTGGCCAAAGTCTTGGAGCCTCAGCTTCAGGATCTGTCCTTCCAGTGAGCACTCACGCTCTTCTTTAGGACGTCGCTATTTTCATCGGAGACATGTTGGAGGGCATGGGGTTATGTGAGCTCCCCACCACCCCTTACCCCTTCACCCCGCCGACTCTGTCTTCTCCTGGAGCTTGCTTACCTGGTCCTTGTGGGCTACATAGGCCTTCATTTCTGGGAGCTCCTTCAAGACAGGGCGCGGAAACTTCTGCTTGTAGGCGCTGCCCAGGATATCACTCTTCTGCACTCACAGAGGGATTTAAGCCAGAGAAGTCGCTTAGCTGGGCCCTCCTTGCTTCCCCTGCCTCTAGCTCACCTTCCCTGAGCTACCCAATGGTCCCATCTGCCTTTCCCGCCCCTGCCCTGCCCTGCACGCCTTGGAGTCCTAGAACTGTAGAATTGGAAGGGACCCCCAAAGGCCATCCAGCCCAACCCCCGGCAATGCAGGAGCGACAACTAAAGCATCCCTGACAGGTGACCATTCAACCCCTGCTTTGAAAACGCAGACGAAGGAGAGCCCACCACCTTCCAAGCGAGTCTGTTTTGCTGCAGAATGGCTTGTAGCGTCAAAAGGCTCTTCCTAATGCTTGGGCTGGAATCTCCTTTCTGTGAGATAACCAGCGTCAGATAACCAACATGCTTAAGTCCAATTACTGCATGAAGGGGTTAATACCATAGAGCAGCGGTTCTCAACGGGTGTGACATGCCACCCTGGCGTGGCAGGAGAGGATGGCAAGTGTGGCAGGAAGATTCAAGGACAATCAAAGAAACGTTTAAACATTTCAGTATAGGATAGTATCAATATAATTTTCTTATTTGTAAACATATATATATAGTATAGAGAGAATAACTTTCTGACCACAAGAACTGTTTGACAGTGCAACAGATTCCCTCAGAGGGTGGTGGGCTTCATTCGAAGGTTTTAAACAAAGGTTTAAAACAACCTGCGAATCCTGCATTGTAGGGGGTTGGACTAGATGACCCCTGGAGCCCCTTCCAGCTCTTCAATTCTATGCCACATCAAGGCCTTCATTTGGAAGCCCCATCTAGTTCTGTTAGTTGTAAGTTCTAGCGCTCATTGGCTGGGCGTAGCCAGGGGGCGGGGGGGGGAGGACGGGCAGCTGCCGCCCCCATCAAGGAAATAAACATAAAAAACTTAACTAAAAGTGGAACTAATCAGAATATTTGAAATTGAAATGCTCAGGCCACTCGGATGCTATTGTGGCGCCTTCTGATTGAGGTTGAATGCTGACAAAACAGAAGTACTGTTCATGGGGGACAGGAGGCGGGCAGGTGTGGAGGACTCCCTGGTCCTGAATGGGGTAACTGTGCCCCTGAAGGACCAGGTGCGCAGCCTGGGAGTCATTTTGGACTCACAGCTGTCCATGGAGGCGCAGGTTAATTCTGTATCCAGGGCAGCTGTTTATCAGCTCCATCTGGTACGCAGGCTGAGTCCCTACCTGCCCACGGACTGTCTCGCCAGAGTGGTGCATGCTCTAGTTATCTCTCGCTTGGACTACTGCAATGCGCTCTACGTGGGGCTACCTTTGAAGGTGACTCGGAAACTACAACTAATCCAGAATGCGGCAGCTAGACTGGTGACTGGGAGCGGCCGCCGAGACCATATAACACTGGTCTTGAAAGATCTACATTGGCTCCCAGTACGTTTCCGAGCACAGTTCAAAGTGTTGGTGCTGACCTTCAAAGCCCTAAATGGCCTCGGTCCAGTATACCTGAAGGAGCGTCCCCACCTCCATCGTTCTGCCCAGACACTGAGGTCCAGCACCGAGGGCCTTCTGGCGGTTCCCTCCCTGCGAGAAGCCAAGTTGCAGGGAACTAGGCAGAGGGCCTTCTCGGTGGTGGCGCCCGCCCTGTGGAACGCCCTCCCAACAGATGTCAAGGAGGAAAACAACTACCAGACTTTTAGAAGACATCTGAAGGCAGCCCTGTTCAGGGAGGCTTTTAATGTTTAATAGATTGCTGTGTTTTATTTTTCTGTTCGAAGCCGCCCAGAGTGGCTGGGGAGACCCAGCCAGATGGGCGGGGTATAAATAATAAATTATTATTATTATTATTATTATTATTATTATTATTATAGCGATGCCACTGACAAACCGACTGAGAGAAAGGCGTGGATTCTGTGAACGGACCCATCGCGTCGCAGACAGCTCGGTTCTGGAACAGGACAAATGGGTGCCCCCTCCCCACATAAATCCTGGCTAGGGCCATGTGCTCTGATCACTTTTTGACAGCAGATGACCCGCCCCGCCCCGCCCAGAAGCAAGAGATCTTCCTCACCAGCTTCCCGTACTCTTCCCACTGCTGATAAGAAATCTCAACTTGCTCGTCTGTGACCGGGATGATTCGCGTCTCTTTCTGGATCATTCCCTGCATCTTGCTGGCAGCGTCGAGGGACGACTTGACGTGCAGGAAATCCATCAGCATGGTCTGCTGCCTCCTCTGCTGGCTCAACGTCTGCACAATGCTGCGGGTGCTCCTGCAAGCAGGAACGGGGGGGGGGGGGAGAGAGAGAGAGAAAAAAATAATGACCCGGTGCATGCAAACACCTTCTCCATGCGCCTCTATGAGAGGTCCCTCGGTGGCAGCACCTGAACAGGGCCTTTTCTGTGGTGGCTCCTCACTTGTGGAATGCTCCGCCCAAGGAGGCTCACCTGACGCCTTTGTTGCCTCTCTTTAGGCACCAGGGGGAAACATTCCTCTTCAACCAGGCCTTTAACTGTTAATCCCAGACCCTCCAAGTGCCCCTGTTTTCCAGAAACCATCCTGCTTTCTGATTTGTGTGGTATTTGATCCATTGATACAGTCAAATGCAACATTTCCCTACATTTCCCAGCCGTTTTCTCAGTTCAGTCTCGTTTAGTCTTGCAGTTTTGTCTTCTTGTCATCTTGAAGTTGTCTTGTTCTCTCTCCTGCAGCCATTTTTTATTCTATTGGTGTAATTTTGCTGTCTCAGCCAGCAGCACAAGAGTTCAGTCTCTCTCTGAGATGAACCCACACTGTTTCTTTGTGCAACTACCAAGTAAAGCCTGCCTTTCAGCAATCAAATCGTGAACTGAAATGTGAGTAAACCTCTTGTTACAGTGAACACTGCACATTTGCACAGAAGCGGCGCCTCATGTTGCGGACTTTTCAGGGGACATACAGACCCCCCCAGAACGAATTAAGTTCGTGTCCGGAGGGTCCACTGTAGTTTACTCAGAAAAACTCTCGTGTCTTTATTCTTTTAAGAGGGATTAAAGGGGACACCAGGAAATAAACTTAACTAAGAAATTCAAGCAAATCTGCAGACTAGCTTCCAGCTACAGTGGAACCTCGGTTTATGAACACCTCAGTTTACGAATTTTCGGTTTACGAACGCCGCGGACCCATCTGGAACGGATTAATTCACTTTCCATTACTTTCAATGGGAAAATAAAAAAAATCCTTCAGTAGCACCTTAAAGACCAACTAAGTTTTTATTTTGGTATGAGCTTTCGTGTGCATGCACACTTCGTCAGATACAATGGGAAAGTTTGCTTCAGTTCATGAACGCTTCAGTTTATGAACAGAACCAATTACACCCATGCTTCGGGTTAAGTACACTTCAGGTTGAGTACTCCGCTGACCCGTCTGGAACGGATTAATCCACTTTCCATTACTTTCGATGGGAAAGTTCGCTTCTGTTTATGAACGCTTCAGTTTAAGTACTCCGCTGACCCGTCTGGAACGGATTAATCCACTTTCCATTACTTTCAATGGGAAAGTTCGCTTCAGTTTATGAACGCTTCAGTTTATGAACAGACTTCCGGAACCAATTACACCCATGCTTCGGGTTAAGTACGCTTCAGGTTGAGTACTGCGCGGACCCATCTGAAACGGATTAATCCACTTTCCATTACTTTCAATGGGAAAGTTCGCCTCAGTTTATGAACGCCTCAGTTTATGAACAGACTTCCGGAACCCATTGTGTTCATAAACCAAGGTACCACTGTATATTGAGGGGAATTTGCTCGGCTACATCACTCACCAGGGTGAGTGAAGGAAGGATAACACTTATCCAATGTATCCTTTCCTACTCTCCTTAACAACCCCACAATTTTGATCCTGGAATGTCCCTTTATGTTTCCTTAGGACGTCCCTTTTTTCATCGGAGAAATGTTGGAGGGGATCCTGTTTCTAGCAGCCCAATTTTCCATGCTGCAGGTGCTAGATTGCAGCAAAGAGGAGCTGCTCCCTCTCAGTTTACTCACTCCCAGTGGGGCTGCCGGCCTTCGTTCAGGACCTTCAGGGTCTGCAGGGAGCCTGTGCGGCGGAGGTCCTCGGGCACTTCTGCCGCCATCATGGACTGCAGCTCCAGCCTCCACACCGTCTGCCCAAACGTCCCTGCAAGGGAAGCCAGGAGGAGATCTGCGCTTTGCCGCCGCCGCCGCCCCTTAACCCTGCTGCCACTTCTTCCTAATCTGAGCACCCTCGCTCTTTTACCAAATCGCAACCCATAAGCCAAAGCCAAATGCGGGGGTGTGGGGGGTGTGTGCTGCACACTAGACACTGGATTTTGGTACTGGCTGCAAAACTCAGCGCCTTTGGAAATCTCAGCCTGAAATCTTAGCAGGTTTCTGGTCCCTAATGGCCACGGAAAATAGACCAAGGTTTCAAGAGAAAGCTTAGGACTTGCCCCTAGTGATACCCCGGAGGGCAAATTAGAATCTGAGCATAACTTCCAGCGGTGTCCTACATAGTCCGTCGGCCATTTGCCTAAGCTAGCTGAAAACAGTTTGCATGCATCTAAGAAAATGCATGCAAACTTTCTTTTTTTTTGCATTGCATGCATTAGTCAGAGAAATCCAGCTGTTCTCGGGGCAGAAGCAGGATTGCCTTGCTGCGGAAAGTGTCAAAGGGGTGTGTATCAAGGGTTCTATCATAGAATCATGGAGTTGGATGAGACCCTGAGGGTCCTTTAGTCCAGTGTTTCCCAACCTTGTGCCTCCAGCTGTTTTCAGACTACAATTCCCATCATTCCTGACCACTGGTCTTGCTAGCTAGGGATGGTGGGAATTGTAGTCCGAAAACAGCTGGAGGCACAAGGTTGGGAAACACTGCTTTAGTCCAGCCCCCTGCGATGCAGAAATATCAACCAACTGCAGCAGCTCAGGGCGAATGGACTTCCTGCATTGCAGGGGGTTGGACTGGATGACCCTCGGGGGTCCCTCCCAACTCTACCATTCCGTCGCTCGCTCTGCTCCCCTGCCCTGGACCACCAGTCTCCTGCTCTCCCGCGACAACAGCCTGGGGATCCGAGAGAAAATGCCTCACCCACGTGTCTCCCCGACAGCATCCAGAGCTTGATTGTGCTGTCGTGGCTGGAAGTGAGAATCGCCCTGAATCTCTCCACGTATCTGATGCTGCCCACGTTCTTCAAGTGGCCCCTCCAGGAGCTCAGGCAGACGGGGGGAATCAGAGAGGTGAGCCAGCCCTCGTATTCCTGCCGGAGAAATTTTGAAAGGCCCCTGTTACACTGGATGCTGGAGGCCGCCATCAGGAAGGTGGCAGGCATGCCATTGCTTGCTGAGAATGGTTCCTGGTTTGGGGGGGGGGAATCTTGTGGGGTGAGGGAGGACCCTTCTGAGTCTTGTGGGAGATGGGCTACAAGCTACCAAAACTCGTAGGCTTTCTGTTTGGGATGCACGAGCTAAAGAAGTGCTCTGGAGTCAGACGCTGAAGCAGAATTAACAATAAAATGGAGAAAGATGTCATCATTAAATAATCAAACGATCCAACATGTGCCAAGATGCCCAAACACTTCCTCTCACGCAGTCCCATTGGTACCTCTCTGGAAAAAGGATTTCACACTTCTAACCTCTTCGACTATACCAGAGGAACTGAAGTCCGAAGGAATTCTGCAGTAATCGGGGATTAAGCTACGAAAAACGTTCTTGCTCGGCTCAGGTAGATTCACGTCGCTAATCTCTGACTCGGGGTCTATCTTCTCTCTCGGTGTGCAGTAATTCATGATATCCCAGATCTAGGAAAAGCGGAAGGAATGGTGATCAGAGGAGCCTGACTGGGGATCTTTCTGCGCTCGGGGGCCTCCAGCCTTCTCGGTATGTTGCAGGAGAGATTCAAGAATATGCCAGAACTTTAGGCTTGTGCAGCTAAAAGTGGAATAAAAGGTCTCTGTTGCCCTAGTGCAACAAATCTCCTTTAAATAAAAAAAAGGGGGGGGAGGACTGTTTGTGGTCTAGAAAGCCACAGGGAAATGTATTGGAAAATGTACAAAGAACAAGAGGCTAACAGAGAGATGTGTGAACGCCTTGCAAGAAAATCCAGAGGAATGGTAAAAAAAAAAAAGACCAAATATAATGCAAATAAAAAATTGTTTTGAAACTGCCCTGCCCGCTCTATGTGGGGCTACCTTTGAAGGTGACCCAGAAACTACAACTAATCCAGAATGCGGCAGCTAGACTGGTGACTGGGAGCGGCCGCCGAGACCACATAACACTGGTCCTGAAAGACCTACATTGGCTCCCAGTGCATCTCTGAGCACAATTCAAAGTGTTGGTGCTGACTTTTAAAGCCCTAAACGGGCTCGGTCCTGTATACCTGAAGGAGCATCTCCACCCCCATCATTCAGCCCGGACACTGAGGTCCAGCGCCAAGGGCCTTCTGGCGGTTCCCTCATTGCGAGAAGTGAGGTTACAGGGAACCAGACAGAGGGCCTTCTCGGTAGTGGCGGCTGCCCTGTGGAACGCCCTCCTATCAGATGTCAAGGAAATAAGCAACTATTTTACTTTTAGAAGACAACTGAAGGCAGCCCTGTTTAGGGATGTTTTTAATATTTAATGCCCAGAATATGGAGGCATCAACCGCCTAGCCCTTGTCACTAATCCAAAGGGAATTGGGAGCACTGACCTTCAAGTAGCCCAAGGAATCCCCAGTGAAGAGGACTAGGTCCTTGTCATCCGTGGCCATGGAACAGACCACGGTGTCCTGGGCATGCCCGTGGGCTCCTCGGAATTTGCCCAGCATCCCTCCTTTGCCGCCGAATGTCCACGCGTAGATGTTCCCATCGGAGCAGCTGGTCAGCAAAATGGCTGTGTGAGAGTCTCGCTCACGAGCATTCAGAAAGAGGACCTAGAAAGGCAAAGACGGGTGAAGCCGGAGACCTTTCAGAATCGCAGTGGCCGCAGGGGGTTTCCCGGTGTGATGCCTTGCAGAGGACGTGGTCCAAAACGGCCCGCATTCTTGACCACTGACCACACTGGGTGTGGCCGATGGGAGTTATAGTCCACAGGATCTGGAGGGCACCAGCTGGCTGGTAATTGGTCTCAGGGAAGGGCCCAGTTCTTTGGCTAACACCCTCTCGGAAGCTGCTAGGAAAACCTCTGGGTGGTCGAGAAGGGATTTTCCAGCTGTGATTGCAGTGAGTTGGAACAGAGGACCCTTAGAACCCTTCCAACTCTGCGATTCTATGCGACAGTGCCATATAACGGCAGCAGCCAATAAGAACCATAAGTGCGGGGCGCATTCCTGCACCGTGCGGAATATTCACACCGTTCTTGGACATGGCAGGTGCCAATATGGATGACACCTGATCAACGAGAGCAATTGCATCTTATCCTCATTGCCCGGCGCTTCCACCTGCTTCCAATTTGACAGCTCTATTGCTGCCCTCGTTGTAAACCTTCCCTTCCTTGATCTCGCCGTACATCTCAATCTCAAATTTATCGGTCTGTGGCTTTTTGGCAAAAAAAACCCCTAGGTTACGAAGGCTCCGTTCAGAGCGAAAAGAAACATTTAGCGGACGAAGGGGCAAGGTGGAAGACTGGGGCGCATTCTGGGGAAATGGCAATCCCACGATGATAGAAAAAAGTATTTCCTTGAGTAAAAAAAGAGGGCAGAAATGAGCACTATTGGAGTTGGATATGTGCAGGGCTGCTCTTGGCCTAAGCCAAACCCCACACTTCTGGACCCGTAGCAGAGGAACCAGCGGCACTAACCTTCTCTACACCAACCCGGCTGGCGATGACTTCTTCCTGCCAGGTAGGGATCTCGACCTTCGGTGTGCGGGCCTCAGGGGCTGCGTGAGCATGAGGATCCGCGGCAGTTTTATCACTTCCTTCGGGTTCCCAGGCTGCCTGCAAAGTCGTGAGAAACATCATCAGACCTTTTCTAAGAAGGTCCACCTCTTTTTCCAGTCTTCTGGCCTGGCTTCTTGTGAAGACCTCTTGAATCTGCAGCATGTGGGACCATCGGGGACCATCGGTGCAGATTTTGTAGATTCCACCACATACAGGGTTAACCATGTTGCACCCAGCTGAGTTCATAAAAGTGATATTGGGCTGTTATTAATTTTATTAATTTATTTGCATTGCATTGCGTTTATCTCCTTCCTTTGATGTTTTTAAGCAGAGGTCAAATGGCCATCTGTCAGAAACGCTTTAGCTGAGATTCCTAGATGACCCTCCGGGGTCCCTTCGAATGCTTCAATTCTATGATTCCATGAAATTAGAATCCTTCAATGGAAATCTAACCATGGGAAGAGCAATTAATCAGCTGAAAATAAAGAAAGCAGATGAGAGGAAGGAATCTTGAGGTTAAAAAAAAACCACTGTCGGCAAAACCAAAAAACAGCTGCAGAAAGAGCAAACTCCCACACACTCGTGCTTAAGATCTTTAAGGACCAGCAATGACAAACCTAGACAGCATCTTAAAAAGCAGAGACATCACCTTGCCGACAAAGGTCCGTATAGTTAAAGCTATGGTTTCCCCAGTAGTGATGTATGGAAGTGAGAGCTGGACCATAAAGAAGGCTGATCGCCAAAGAATTGATGCTTTTGAATTATGGTGCTGGAGGAGACTCTTGAGAGTCCCATGGACTGCAAGAAGATCAAACCTATCCATTCTGAAGGAAATCAGCCCTGAGTGCTCACTGAAAGGACAGATCCTGAAGCTGAGGCTCCAATACTTTGGCCACCTCATGAGAAGAGAAGACTCCCTGGAAAAGACCCTGATGTTGGGAAAGATGGAGGGCACAAGAAGAAGGGGACGCCAGAGGACGAGATGGTTGGACAGTGTTCTCGAAGCTACGAACATGAGTTTGACCAAACTGCGGGAGGCAGTGCAAGACAGGAGTGCCTGGCGTGCTATGGTCCATGGGGTCACGAAGAGTCGTCATCAATTCTTCGGCGATCAGCCTTCTTTATGGTCCAGCTCTCACTTCCATGCATCACTACTGGGAAAACCATAGTTTTAACTACACGGTCCTTTGTTGGCAAGGTGACGACTAAACGACTAAACAACAACAGTAAATCTATAAGAAGCCTGAGGTGGAGAAGACAATGGGGGGTTGCACAATTCACGTAGGTCTGGCTCCTGGCCAAGACAGGAAGCGCACTGAGAAGGGAAGGGTGTCTAACAGAGAAAGACCTGCCTGGGTTCCCTGTCTTCAGACACAAGCCGGCAGCATAATGCACCGTGCCATGTGCTCGCCAACACTTTGCACATTAGCCAAGCAGAGAAAAGCGGGGCTGCCAACTCCCCTTCTCCCCCACACCAGCCCCAAGGAGTTCCCCCCCCAAAAAAATCCTACCTGGGTCCGCAAGATGCGGCTTCCGGGAGCGGTCGTAGCTGGGCGCATGATGCGTTTTCCAGGCATGGCTGTAGCCGGGCGCCTCTGGGGGATAGGAGATGTCACGTGGTGAGTCTTCGCGCTGGCCGGCCGAGGGATGTCAGATTTGAATTGGGTGACCTTCCTCGAGCAGGCAAAGCACTTCTTCATTGCCTGCCGGTGGTTGCAGCCTGTTTTCTTGGGGCTCCTGTTCAGCGCGGGGATGTCTGGGTCCGCGGAGAATTCCTGGTGAAAGGGGACACCGTTTCCACTTCAGCGCAAGCAGGCGCACCGCTCACCCCACCACCCTCACCCCCATATATTGAAGGGTGGGAGCAGGCCAGGCCAGCTGCTCCCCCTTGGAAGAGGCGGGCTTGGGCTCCGGGGATCAGCTCCCCTTGGCTTCATCCCAGCAAAGGGATGTGGTGTTTCTTCCCACCCTCAGGAAAGCCCACTTTAGGTCAACAGGTGGACTTTAAAACGGTTGGTGTGAGAGAGCATCTTACTAGATGCATCCCATGACATAGGAAAAGAAATTTCGTTTTGGAAAGGGGCCTTCAAGATTTCCGATGCAGAAAGATTAGAAATCCAAATGCAATAGAAGCAACTGAATGATTTTTGTTACATTATTATTATTATTATTATTATTATTATTATTAAATAATCTTTATTTACACATTAAAAATTACACATAATCAAACACATTGTTCTGTTATGAAAGAAAAAGAATTCACACAAGAAGAAAATAGATAAGAAAAATAAGAAAAACAAGAAAAAAAGATGGGAAAAATAGAAAGAAGGTTTAACTAAAAATCTTATGAACAACATACAGGTTTTTTAGGAATTACAAACCATCACCGACATTATTTTATACATGTAAATCCAATAAGAATTCATTTTATCCTCACCTTATCGATTTCTCCTTACTACTCTTACTCTCTCTTATATGAAACCTATTCTCTGGTTTTATTCCCTGATTTGTTTAATGACATCCTTCTACCACTATGCGGTTCCTAATTTCTCATCTCTTAGAATTTCTGCGTCCATTCTTATTCTGTGGAAACCTGTTCTCTTATCTCTGCGGAATTTAGTCTATGCTCAACCAAGACTAATCATTGGCAGGGCCGTCTTACCCATAGGCACTAGGGGTGCCAGGCACCCAGGTGCCGGGCTCTCAGGGGCACCAGGCCAAGAGTCCAGGGCCTGAGAATTGAGTCCAGTGAAGAGCCCACCCATCGGTCGGAGCCCCGCGGTAGGCTCTTCTGCTGTGGGCAGATCTGTGCCGCGAGTCTGGGGGCGAATGAGCCAGCGAGATGCTGAAAGCGGCCGGCTGGCTACGCCCTCCTGCGCGCCTAGGACTGGGCAACCACGGGGGGGGGGGCGCCAAGCAGATATTTGCACCCTTGTGCCGCATATGCTTAAGACAGCCCTGATCGCTGGAAACATCCTTCATCATGTAATTTTTAAAAAACATCCCATTCTTTTAAAATTTTATTTCCCGAATGACTTCTTATTGATTCTGTTAGTTTCACTAGTTCAAGATATTCACATAACTTTAGATGTCATTCTTTTTTTTTTGTCGGTGTTGCCTTTTTTACCTTACTCTTCCAGTATTTTGCTACAAGAATCCTGGCAGCATAAAGAAATACTGGTACTCTTTTATTAACCTTTGGGGTGTTTGTTGTAAAAATACCCAATAAGAATCATTCTGTTTTTTGTTTGTTTTTTTTGTAAATGTGTATTTTAACATTTTCTTCAATTCATCATATATCATGTCCCAAAATGATTTAATTTTGGGATATGTCCACCACATGTGGAAGAAGTTTCCATTTTCATGCCGACACCTCCAAAACTTGCTGCTATTTTGTTGTTGTTGTTGTTGTTGATCTTTGCCAATTTTGATGGAGTCAAATGCCACCTGTATACCATCTTCATAAAGTTTTCTTTAATCAGGTAGCATGCTGTGAATTTCATATTTTTCCACAGGTTTTCCCATCTCTCCAATTCTATTATCTAACCGAAATCCTGGGCCCATTTAATCATCACATCTTTAACTTGTTCATCTTTTATGTTCCAATCTAATAATAACTTATACATTTTAGAGAGTGTTTTGTTTGTTTTTTGTTTCTGCTATTTAGTAAGAGTTCGCTTTTTGAATTCTGATAATTTAGTGTCAAATCCATTCCTTTTTTTGTCTTCCTTAAAAATATCGTGTGATTGGTGATACTGTAGCTAGCTCAAACCCATTTGTTTAAGTATATCATGTTTTTTCAATTAAAGTTAATTATTTTCTTCTTCCAGTAATTCTTTGTACGTTTGCCAGTTAGATTCTATATTTTTCCTCTTTACTGCCATTGCCTCCGTTTGTGAAAGCCACCAGAGGGTTTGCAGCTCCAAAAAACCTTTATTTCTTACCCAAACTTCATAAAGTACTTTCCTAATGATGTGATTAATTTTGTTATTAGATGTTATTATTATTTTATTAGATCTGTTTTCCAGCTGTGAATTGTTGTTTTTTGAAATTGCATTTTCTGTTGTTGTTGTTGTTGTTGTTGTTGTTGTTGTTGTTGTTTTATTTGTACCCCACCCATCTGAGTGGCTGTTGTTGTTGTAACCTGCCCTGGGGACTTTAGAGTGAAGGGCAGAGGAGGAGGAAGAGGATTGCCCCTTGGGTGCTGAACAATGTTCATCCATTTAGCGCAAGGGTTTCCGCTTGGGCAGCAGGACTTTCCCCTCCCCTCTCACTTGCCAACATTCTCCCCCACCCTTCCCAAATCTGCTCCAGAGGGTTGTGGGGGGGGGCTCCTGGAACAGATGTAGGAGGGAGGAGGGAGGAGGGAGACGCAGGAGGGAGGAGAAAGGAAGAGTGTCCCATTGCACAAGCAGAGATCCTTGCATGGCTGAACATTCAAGAACGTTGGATTCAACTGAAAGTGTATTCAAGTTCATGGCAGGCGATGTCTCATTTCTCATGGGAATGAGAGACCAGGGCACTTCAGGAGATATTCTGAGCCCAGGGATTGGTCTTCAGCATCAGAATTGAAATGGGCTCAGGTGGAATACAGTGGAACCTCGGTTTACGACTACCTCCGTTTACGAACGCTTCGGCGAGCAAACGCCGCGGACCCGGAAGTGTTTACATCTGTGTTCTGCGGCGTCGGATGTGCAGAAGCGCTCTATCGGTGCTTCGCGCATGCACAGAAGCGTGCCTTCGGCGAGCGAATGCCTCTGCGGAACGGATTGCGGTCGCAAACCGAGGTACCGCTGTAAACCATTTTGTTATTGCTAAACAACTGGGAGTCGGACGCTCTTGCTGATCTGCAGCAAACCTGCCACCCAGAGACCTATCTTCTGCCTGCCCCTCCAATCTGTCTCATGGTGCATTTTCCCTGAGCAAAACTGCCCAGCAGCCAGCAGTGGCAGACAGAAAAGGCTATTGCTCTCTGGAGTGTGAGGTTTCACTCCTCCGCAGCCCCAGGGAAATGCCAACCGCCTTGGGAATTTACAAAAGAGAGCCTTTGCGGCGAATGGGGCTTTGAACGTTACCCTTTGGGGAGCAAGGACCAAGGGGCTCTCGGATGCGTTGAATCGGCAGAACGCCTGCCCAGAGTGGATGTTCCACAGGACGATGTCTCCGTTGCAGGATGCGGTCGCGAAAAGATTTTTGCCGTGCCTGTCCATGCACGAGATGTCGTCGGAGTGGTACGACTTCCAATGCTTGCACTCAATCACTTTATCGTCTTCCTTGTTGTCCCTGGTTAGGAGAAATTAAGTAGGCCCATTGAAATATACTCGGAGTCGATAGTGAATTTCATGCTCTTTATTCAGCTCGTAGTCATCAAGGAGAAGAAGAGAAGAATGGCTCTTTTCCCCAAACCATCTGCTTATATACATTATTTACACAATGGGCTTTGCGTGATTGGCTACTTCAGGGCTACACCTGTGGGCCAATCAGTTTGTGGATTGACTTCTGCCAGCAGCCTGATTGGCTGCTCCTGCAGGCCAATCAGGTTGCGGATTCACTTCTGCCAGCCGCCTGATTGGCTGCTCCTGCAGGCCAATCAGGTTGTGGATTCACTTCCACCTGGAGTTGGATTGGGTGGCTCCTGCGGACCAATCAGACTGCTGATTCTGGATCCTATTGTTCTATGATTCAGCTCAGTACATAACACCCATCGTAGCTGTCAAGGGAGGGGCAGGAGGCAGAATCCTCCCCTTACATCACAGAAAAGGGGGGACGCCCATGAGAAAAACCTGATGGATCAGGCCAATGGCCCCTCCAGTCCAGTACCCTGTTCTCACAGTGGGAAGCCCTCTCCTCCATGGTTCTTTTTCAAGTTAAAGCCATCTAGGTTGGTGGCCATCACTACCACCAGAGGGAGGGAGTTTATGTGCCTAGCAATGGCCTGGCCTTGAACTGGAGAACATTGGAAGCCCCCAACCCCAACCCCACCCCAGATGCCCACCAGCACTTGGTCTCTACTTACAAATACCAAGTCACTCTCTTGCTCCACCCAGCCACGAAAATCTTCTGGTTCATGTACAAGACGCAGCTGATCTATTGGGGAGACACAAAAGTAAAAGTGCAGAAAGCCGGTTATGCACACGCAAAAGCCTGAGATGAGGCATTTGAGAGTGAGAAGCAGGCTGGGCAGATGAGAGGCAGAGCCATGCCTGACTTCTGCTGGGATTCCCGAGGCTTTGGCTATGGGAGAAGCAAGTCCCTTTTGGGGTATTATTATTGCATCGTCGGTGTGGGTTGTATACACGTGCAAATAAACCATATATCCTAAAGACACCACAGTCTCCCCTGTCCCTCGTTCTGGGGAAAGCACCAGGAACTCCTGGAATCTTGCACTGCCCGGAGATTAGGGTGGGCGCGAGAGAGAGAGAGTATTGCAATGCAGTTAAGACCAGGAATTCCTCACCAATGTCAGCGGCAGTTCTGGGTGTTTCGCTCTGGATAAAGCGCATTGCCCAACCCCTTTGTCCTTGCCAGGTCAGACCCAGGAGCAGAACTGGGGGGGGGGGGTGCCGATGCCCAGGCCAAGAGGGCAGGGCAGCTCCTGCCGCACAGATCAGATCAGCCATTGGCCAGAATACTGTGAAAAGGTTCCCCAGTATCCCCAGAGCACTTGGGAGGGAGTTGTGGGAGAGGCTTCTGAGGTGGCCAGTTGCTGTCTCCTGAGAAGGGTTATCCAACCAGCTTCTCTCCCCCCCCCCCCCCCCGCGCTGACCTCAGCCTTGTCGTCAAAAGGCAGCTCTATCAGGCAGGCGCCGTTGTTGAAGTTCCACAGTTTGATGGTCCCATTTTTCAGGGCTGTGATCAGCCGCCTCTCAGGGGTATCAAAGGTCATCGCCGTGATTTCCACCGGCTGCCCGGATGAGGTGGAAAACTCCATCACTTTCTGCCCGGTCGTGATATCCCAAACGGTGATGACCCCGCTGTAGCAGCCGCTGACCGCCTGGGGAGAAACCGGAGAGGACGGTTAACTTGAGAAGGTCGGTCTGCGTCCTGGGCATCACATTCAGCAAGATGCATTTGCACACACACACACACTCTCCGTTCGTTGAGAGTCCTCGTAGCAATAAAAATTATTAAAAACAAGCAACGCCATCTTCTTCTAGCACAAACACGCCAGCAGGCCAGCCTTCAAAAATGCATGACACAGCAAGATTTTGTTGCTCTTCCCAACTCTAAAACAATAAAAGCAGCAGGATACAAGATAAATAGAATCATCCGAAAAAACTTAAAGAGCAGCAGGGGACAATTTAAATCAAACCACTGCAATTCAAGGCGGCGGCAAAAAGTCGCAAAGGTGTTTCAAGCCTAGGGGAGCAAGCATTGTTCTCCTGAATAATAATAATAATAATAATAATAATAATAATAATAATAATAATAATAATATTTATACCCCACCCATCTGACTGGGTTTCCCCAGCCACTCTGGGCTGCCTCTAACAAAATATTAAAAATACATTAAAACATCAGTCATTAAAATCTTCCCTAAAGAGGGCTGCCTTCAGATGTCTTCTAAATGAATGGTAGAGAGGTTGCCTTACTTGTCAGGGAAGTGTATTCCAAAAACAGGGAATCGCCACTGAGAAGATGATCTCTCCATCCTTACGCAGCTCTTAAACTGCAGGTAGGTTCATACAGAGAGAAACTGCAAGGGCTTCTCCACACCTTCCTTTTGTCTCACTGCTTTCCCCCAGGGGAAACTGCTCTTTAGCGCTCAGTCGGAGCAAACAGCAAATCAGGTTTTTCCCGGATTGCCATTTGTTCCGATCTATCACTAAAGAGCAGGTTTTCCCTTGGAAATGAACAGGGCAAGAGGGAAACCGCTCTGACTTGTACCTAGAAAGCGCTGGTCAAGCAGAAAATTGCTTGGACCTGTGTTTTCTAGGCACGGGACAAGCCCTAAATCAGGTATCCTGGTCCCAAGCCATTGAGGGCCTCCAAGTCAAATGAAGTTATTTGTTTCTTCACTTATCTTTAGCTGGAAGGATGGTCTCCTTCATAAGTGCCAACTCTATAGGGCTGAGGCATCTTGAGTCCCGTGCCCCCCCCCAAAAAAATTATGTTGGGACAGGGTGGCCAGGACTGTCCAGAGCGTCCCAGGAGTGTTTCACCATGGGGGCGGAGGGCCCGCAAGGTTGCCTGGAGTGGCGGCGAAAGGACGGCCCCCCTTCCTGGCCTTGCCGTTGCGTTGTCTCCCAACGGGCCGCTGCCTCTGCCGCACCTCCCAGCCCAGCCTCCGGGGCAGTGTGAGCAGGGACGATGAGTCCCACCATGCCTCGGCCCCCTCCGCCGAGCTCACTTCCCCTGCAGGGCCACCTGCAGCGA